>NW_024080636.1:355748-610536 GCF_003009895.1 Hyaena hyaena | reverse complement strand
CCAGCTCAGAGCCTGGAGCCTGTTTCAGATTCTGTGTCTCCCTCTCCCTCTGCCCCTCCTCCACTCGTGCTCTGTCTCTCTCTGTCTCAAAAAGAAACTATTAAAAAATAAATAAATAAAATAAAATACAGGAGAAAACCAGACAACAGAAACAGAACCACAGATAAGCTAGATACTGGCATTATAAAGAGCTGAAAAATACAGTAGCCAAAACTAAGGCCCTGAGGGCACTGTTCGGTTTCGTGGCCGGAGGTACCTAAAGAGGAGCTGGGACATTCTGTGGGACAATCCTAAAATACGTGGGTAAATATAAAATGTTATATATTTTATTTTTATTCTCCCTTTTAAAATGCATGTGACTATTTAAAGTAAACTCCTGATACTGTATTTGGGGTTTCAAAACCTGGAGATGTAACATATCTTACAACGGAGCACAAGAAGGGCTGGACCGCGTGGTTGTCAGCGACTCAGGTTTCTGGAATCACACTGCCTGGGTTTGTGATCTCAGCCCAGGCGCTGGTTGTGTGGCCTCTGCACGGCGGTGTCTTCATCTACAGGATGGAGCTGCCCGAGGGGGTCCATGAATCCACAAATATGACGTGCTCAGGGTAGGATCTGGTATCCGTCCAGGGCCATAGACAAGTGTGCTATTATTACTCCAGTGTCAATGGTTTGTTGTTGTTTTTTTTTATGTTTACTTTTGAGAGAGAGAGAGAGAGAGAGAGAGACAAGTGGGGGAGGGGCAAAGAGCAAGGGAGACACAGAACCCAAAGCAGGCTCCAGGCTCTGAGCTGTCAGCACAGAGCCCCACGCGGGCCTCGAACCCACGAACCGTGAAATCATGCTGAGCCCAAGTCGGATGCTTGACCAACTGAGCCAGGACTCAAGACTGTCGCCCTGTTTCTGAAGGTCACTAGCCTTCCACTGCCCTGTGCGGTCTCGCTTCTGCCTCTCCCTGTAGCCTGGTGACCTTTCCGTTGTTTGTCTAGTAAACCAAATCGCTTCACCTGCTTTGTACCGTTGTTCCTTTGGACCAGAGCGCTTCTGACTCACCCCTTCCCCAGTGCACTCCTCCTTCAGGGCCCAGCTCAAACATCGCTTCCACAGGATTTCCTGACCCCCTCGATTATTTTAGATCCCCCCCCTCCCACTATATGTTGTCTTAGTACCCATAATTATCCTTCTAGCACATACCATCATTCTAAATATAATTACATATGCATGACGTTGTTTGACGTCTCCCCCACTTCCCAAGTGGAACGGTACCTTCCTGAGGGAAGGGACCACGTCTGCCTGGTTATCAGCGAACCCCCCGCACCGACCACAGTGCCTTGCACACAGTAGGGACCCAGTATTCAATAAGTGAATCAAAAGCAGCTTAGTGAAGCAGGAGTGGAAAGTGTGCATGAAGAAATCATAGAAGAAAGCACTGGAAAATTATGCCAGGACAGATGATGAAGGGCTATGTGTGCCAGGCTAAGAAGTTGGGGGTTTTAGTTTGAAGAGAATACAAGTCACTAAAGGTTTTAAGTTGGGTAAGTGGCTTTTTGAATGTGTTTTAGAAAAATTATTGTGTAGGGGAATGTGGAGGATTGATGTGGAGGGGGTGGACCTGGGGCAGGAGCTCGCCAGGGGCTGTTCCCAGGAAGGAAACCAGGTGGGAGATGGGAGACAAGAACAGGTAAGGCAGAGGGGGTCTAGCCTGAGATGGAGCACGGTCAGGGGCAAGTGGGTGGACTAGAATCCAGAACAGAAAGACACTCAACGGGGCGCCTGGGTGGCTTAGTCGGTTGGGCGTCCGACTTTCGCTTAGGTCATGATCTCGGGGTTCGTGAGTTTGAGCCCCACGTCGGGCTCTGTGCTGACTGCCAGCTCGGAGCCTGGAGCCTGTTTCAGTCTGTGACTCCCCCTCTCTCTGACCCTCCCCTGCTCGCGCTGTCTCTCTCTCTCTCTCCTAGAAATAAATAAAACATAAAAAAAAAAAAGAAAGAAAGACACTCACCTTACCCCCGGCGCCTTTGTAAGGAAGGAGGGGAAAGGTTGTGTCAAATGTGAGGGACGGGTGTGGTCGTTTTTAACAATTAAGGTGTATTAAGCCTTCATGTGCCGCACATTGTATGTCATGGCCTCTGTGTCTTATTGTCGGAGGTCACCTGCCCAGACTGTGGGCGACTGGTATAAAGGTGGTAAAAGGACTGGTGAGATTTAGAATAGCCAGTAAGGCAGGAATGAAAAAGCATGTGTGAATTGAAATGGGATTAGGACAGGAATTTGCAAACCATAGCTTTGGGGCCAAATGTGGTCACCCCCTGTTCCTGTCAATAAAGTTTTATTGGAACACAGACATACTAATTGGTTCACATGTAGTCTTTTTTTTTTTTTTTTACAAATAGTTTATTGTTATACTGGTTTCCATATAACACCCAGTGCTCATCCCCACAAGTGCCCCTCTCCGTGCCCATCCCCCCTGCCCCCCCCCACATCCATCAGTCCTCAGTTTTTGTCAGCATTCAAGAATCTCTCATGGTTTGCCTCTCTCCCTTTCCCCCACCATTTCTCCCCATCTTCTCCCCCACGGTCCTCTGTTAAGTTCCTCCTAACCCTCCTATATGTGCAAACATATGATATTTGTCCTTCTCTGCCTGACTTATTTCGCTCAGCATAACACCCTCAAGGTCCATCCATGTTGCTACACATGGCCAGATGTCATTTTTTCTCACTGCCATGCAGTATTCCATGGTATAGATAAACCACATCTTCTTGATCCATTCGTCCGTTGATGGACACTTAGGCTCGTTCCATGTTTTGGCTATTGTTGAGAGTGCTGCTATGAACATTGGGGTCCATGTGCCCCTGTGCATCAGCATTTCTGTATCCCTTGGGTAAATTCCTAGCAGTGCTATTGCTGGGTCATAGGGGAGTTCTATTGTTAGTTTCCTGAGGAACCTCCACACTGTTTTCCAGAGGGGAAACATTACATTCCCACCAACAGTGTAGGAGGATGCCTGTTTCTCCACATCCTCGCCAGCATCTCGTGTTCTCTGATTTGCTCACTTTAGCCACTCGGACTGGTGTAAGGTGGTATCTCAGTGTGGTTCACATGTAGTCTTTGGTTGCTTTTGTGCTGCAACAAGCAGAGCTGAGAGGCTGTCATAGAGACCATGTGTCCCGTAAAGCCTAAACTATTTACAGTCTGGTCCTTGACAGAAAAGCTCTGACTCCTGGATTAGGAATCAGCAGCAGATAAAGCAGAAAGCATAGCAGTGGGGGGAGAGGAGTGGAGCGAGAAAGCAGTTCAAGTGATGGATGACAGGGGTCTAGACTGGACGAGAAGGGAGGCGGCGTCAGGTAGGCACTGATGGAATGAGAGAAGATAAAAAGATCATTGGACCTCTTATCTCGATGAGGCCAACGCGTAGATGCATTAAGAGGAATGAGAAGGCCAGAAGGAATCAAGGAAGGACAGTGACCTTGGAAAGCAAGGTGTCAGAGTAGAGCAGCTCTGAGTGATGACGCGTTCTAGGCAGCGCCCAGAGAAATGGCTGCGGGTGGCTTGTGGCTGAGGAATCCAGGAAATGATGAGGCAGGATCGATGGCTAGTCTCCATGGACCCTGGGGGAAGGAAGATAGAAAAGATACTGTCTATTTTCTGGGTTTGGTTTTTCTTTTTTTCTATTTTGTTTTAAGAAGCATTTGTTTATATGAAGGATCCAGGCCTGGTGTTACAAAACTCTTAGGAGAAAATGACCTTGGTAAGCTTAAAGATACTTGTGCACCCACAGTGTGACAGATCTCAGCGATCAGGAGGGCTGTCCCAGCCACCTAATACAGGTTAATATTTGCATTCTAATATTTTCACCAAATGACGGATTCGCAGCATTCTCCTTTGACCTTTTGATACTGAATAACTCTGTTCCTAGAACAGTCCATTCCTTCTCTTCCTCCGTTTCCATTTTATGTTCTTTATCTCTAGGTCAGACTATTCCTTTAGGTCATTAGATCATTTGTCATGCCAACCAAAAAGCAAAAAGGAGCTAGAGATACACAGAAGCCAGATCATTATATTATTTTTTAAAATATTTTTTAATGTTTACTTTTGAGAGACAGAGAGAGAAAGAGAGAGAGAGAAAGAGCACGAGTGGGGGAAGGGCAGAGAGAGAGAGACACACACACACAGATTTGAAGCAGGCTCCAGGCTCTAGGCTGTCAGCACAGCCTGATGCGAGACTTGAACTCACAGACTTAGAGATCATGACCTGAGCCGAAGTCCGACAGTTAACCAACTGAGCCACCCAGGTGCCCCAGATCATTATATTCATAAGCCACAGTTTGGATAAGTGTGTTCAACTGCCCTGGACTTTACTTTCTAATTTTGGGGGTGGGGAAAAAAATCTATACATTGTCATTCCAGGCGAGAGGTGAGCATCCTCACTGGCTCCATCCTTTGTTTATATCTCATTGATTCCATTTTTGTACTGTGGATTTCAGTAGTGGTGGTTCTGTGGAGCTGTTTTTCAGTTCATCTTTGCTAAGGAAAGAAACCAAGCATCACACACTCACACACACTCACACACAGTCACACACACACACACACACACACACGCACACGACTCATTGACCTTGCCCTTTACCTTTTTGTCTATAAAAGATTTCATAGCCAGAATAATGAACCTTCCCAAAAAGAAATGCGGAAAAGGGTAGAGCACAGCTCTGCACACCATCTTCTCAGCTACCCCCGAGCTGCTGGAGGCTGGTTCAGAAGGAGCATGCAGAGTGGAGGGTGGAAGAGGGTCTAATCGTAGGGGTCAGGGAAGCCAGGGCAGCACCCGGCCGCGCTGCCCCCCACTCCACGGTCCCAGCAGCTCCTCCCGCCGTACAGCTCCCGCCTGCCTTCGTGCAGACAAAAAGACACACTGATTTGATTTTTTACGTTCAGTGAGCCAAATGTATACTTCGTAAGTAAGTGAAAAAACTCAGCATTAATCCAATCATCCAATCGTCCCAATAAGAGTTTAGCGTAAGTGATTAGAGGCAGATTCATTAGCATTTCTCTCAAATCCTATTTTGTTCCTAAATCTGTTTCTTTTCATGCAGCCCATTTATAATCATGACAATAAAATTTCAAATATTGTACTTTTAAGAGTATGAGATCGGGATGCCTTTTAAGTGTCCAATTTCAGTTTCAGTTCAGGTCACGATCTCATGGTTCGTGGGTTTGAGCCCCATAATGGGCTCTGCACTGACAGCTCAGGACCTGCTTGGGAATCTGTCTTTGTCCCTCCCCTGCTCATGGTCTCTCTCTCTCTCTCTCTCTCTCTCTCTCTTTCAAAAATAAAGAAACATTAAAAAAAATTGTTTAAGTATGAGATCTAATTCACGCACCAGAAAATGTACCCTATTAAACTGTACAATTTAGTACTTTTCATGTTTCTCACAACTGTGCAATCATCACCACGAATTCCAGAACATCTTCATTACCCCCAAAAAGTCCTGTATCCATTACCAGCCACTCCCCATTCCTCCCTCCCCCGAGCACTTCCCTGTAAGCAGTAATCTACTTTCTGTCTCTGTGGATTTGCTTACTCCAGACATTTCATGCTACAGAATCATACATATGTGCCTCTCCTGTCTGGCTTCTTTGACTTAGCGCAGTGTTTCCAAGGTTCATCCATGTTGTCACATGAATCAGTACTTCTCTTTTTCTTATGGCTGAGTAATACTCCGCTGTTTAAACACATTTTATTTACCTAATCATCAGCTGGTGGATATTTAAGTTGTTACATCTTTTTAGCTAGTATGAATAATATTGCTATGCTATGGACATTTGTATGAAATGTTATTTTCTACAACACAGAACAAAATCAGAATGTTTTTTTAAGTTTTTTTTTTTACATTTATTTATTCGTGAGACACAGAGAGAGAGAGAGAGAGAGAGAGACAGAGACAGAGCACAAGAGGGGGAGGGGCAGAGAGAGAGGGAGACACAGAATCGGAAGCAGCTCCAGGCTCTGAGCTGTCAGCACAGAGCCAGATGCGGGGCTCAAACTCACAAACCGTGAGATCATGACCTGAGGTGAAGCCGGACAGTTAACCAACTGAGCCACCAAGGGGCCCCTAAAATCAGAATACTTTAACTCACGTGTGCAGTTAACTTGCCCGTCATTATATATCAGATGGGAAAACTGAAAGAGAAGAATAAAAAGTTCCTGTTTTATAGTGAACACTTTGAAATGTTTAGCTGAACAAGGGCCTCCCGCTAACAGAAAAATGTACATTTACAACTACAGCCGAAGAGAGTTTAAAAATATTTCTGGAAATGTATTTGTCGTTATATTTTTTGCCGTGCAGTTCTTCTAAATGCTTTTTAAATTTCAAGTTGCAATATAAGAATTAACTGGCCTGATGTTTTCATGAGCATAAAAAGTCAGAGATAACACAGCCGCATTTGGAACGGTTTTATCAGTGCTATTTTTAAGCAAGTGCAACATTAATTGGCGTGCATATTATCACCCGGGGAGATTTTTAAATCCAGCCATTCACTGCGGCTGATTCCGGCTCTGGTGGCTATGCTTTATGAAGAGGATGGCTGCTAACAAGACAGTCCAGTACCTTCTGCAGGGCGTGGGAACAGGGTAAGGAAACAGGCAGGAGAGGCACCCTGAGGCGCAGTGTTGAAGTGGATGGTACAGCTGTGGTGTGTTTGGAAACAAAAGTAAATTGGTGCACAGCAATTAGAGATGAAGTGGCTTTTTATGAGCAAAAGCCTATGAATCAAAGCCACAAAACTGTAAACAATGATAAGCTATTCAGTCAGCAGTTGTAGCTACAAAGCGAAAGAAAGGTGGACACACAGCAGAAAACAGTGATTCTCAGACTATAGCGCACATCGAGACGCTCAGAGGCTTGTTAAAACTCCATTTCCTGGTCACAGTCTCAGTTTCTGATTTAGAGGGCTAGGGCCCAAGTACTTTATTTCTAGCAAATTCCCAGGTGCTGCTGCTGCTCGTTCTGGGGCACACTGTGTTGTTGTTGTTGTTGTTATTGTTGTTAAGGTTTTATTTATTTTTGAGAGGGGGAAGGAGCACAGGGAGAGGGAGACAGGATCCAAAGCCGGCTCTGCGCTGACAGCAGAGAGCTCAATGAGGGGCTTGAACTCACATACCGTGAGATCGTGACCTGAGCCGAAGTCAAGTGCTCAACCAACTAAGCCACCCGGGCACCCACTTTGAGAACCGCTGGCGTAAAATTAAACCAGGCAATCACTTCGTGCCCATGTGACTAACGTAACTGTGTTGTCCTTTTTCAGTGACCCGCTGGAGAATGTGCTGCCCCAAGTAAGGGTACGCCAAGAAAGAGAAGGACTTGGGATATAGAAACAGGAGAGCCAACACAGGAAGATGGTGCGGGGACACGTCAGGTGACAGCTGTGACCCAAACAGAGCACACCCAGAGCAGAGCGGCGGTGCTGAGGACGCACACGTGTTGAGGCTCTCCTCATTAGTGTGCCGTCACCACCGTGCCCTCTTTTCAAGCCAAGGACAGAGAGTCAGGATAGGGCTGACCTAGATTCTTCACTCTTGTTCTTGCCTTGACCATGTGCCGATGAAGTTCCTACTTTCCTTTTCATGTCCTGCTGCTGCATCGGCTGAGAATACTCATGTCACCCCCAAAATGTCTTGTGATTGGAATTTTTCCTAAAAACTGGATGGAGATGGGCCTCGGAGAGCTTTGAAGCAGAAAATAGAAGCCGCCTGCCCCAGCCATGTTTTTTACAGGCGAGGTTCAATTTAGTTTAAAGGGACATGCATCTGTAAAGCAAATAACATAATAGAGAAAGATAAGTCAGGGGTGCTAAGGGGTCTGCGGTAATTTCCCTTTCCATGACGTCGGCTTTTTTTTATGTTAAAGTAGCAAGTCTAGTGTTAGCGGCAAGACTTTAGGAACCAATTTCTGCCAATTCTTACCACCTAATACACGCGTGAATGTAAATAGATATTCCAAGAAGACAAGAGAAAGCTCTGTGCCCAAGAAAGTTTGGAAAACACGCGAATAAATCACTGTAAGGCTTCTCAGAACTTTAAATGTGCTAATGTTCATTGTTAACCTCCTAACAAGAGACACAATATGCAATTGTCCGGTCTTCCTTGACTTTAAAAGCCTGATTTCCCGAAACATCCTTTTACATCTCAAGGAACACAGTGTTCCTCTGCACACAGTTTGGGAAATAACGATTTAGCATCAAGTGCACAAAGAAGCGATTGAGTATGATTTTGCCTGAAAGGGGATTAAAATGTTATCAAATATTCAATTTTACAGGAAATCGGTTTAGAATGCTTTTGATTTTACTTAACCGTTTCTTGGTGGAAAAAAAAATTTCCATATGTGTGCCCAAGTGTTCCAGATCTCAGGTGGGCTGGAGTTCAGTCTTAACTGTATTTGAACAGTTAGAGAAAAAGATTTGTTTGACAGCTTTTAGGTACTTGTAGTTGGTGTTCATTTTCCTATAATTTTCTCTGTAGGAAAAAAAAAAAAGATGAAGGCATCTAAGTTACAGCTTTCTCAGACTTTCCACTTTAAATGCCAACTTAAAATGCCACCAGTCAGTAGAATAGGGTGTAATACTTTACTTTTCTGCTCCCTCTGGTGCGTGTGGTGTAAAAATATGTCGGGCACAGTTCGCAGTCAAGGTGAATATTGATACTTCCGTGTTCATTTCATTTCCGTGGCATTGTTGGTATATAATACATCTTTAGATTTTCCCTACTTCCTGCTTCGGGTTTATCTAGGCTCATTATGACTATTTAGCATATGAAATTGTCAGTAGTATATTTATGTTGAGACCTTGCAGATGGGGATTTTACACTGTGAAATCATTTTAGCTATTACTCTCGTTTGTATGTTGCATAATCTCTCTCTCCCTTCTAGTTTCAACCACTTCTGAAGGAACTGCCTCCTTTTCTACTTTATCCATGCCGTCTCCTGGTTCGGCCTCTCCGGAGAAGTCTGTTCATCTCCTACCCCCGATTTTGGCGGGATCTTCCTTCTGGACTCTGATCCATCAACAGTCTTCTTCTGCCTCCTTTAAAGATGAAGATAAGACAGGCAGAGCTCACCACCCCTTTGCTTCTAGGGGCCGAGTATCTTCTGATGAAGAGAACAACAACCTTCATCCACTGGGAAGTCTTCCAGAGAACTCTGAGTCTGCTAAGGAGCAGACAAGTCCTGCTTCTGCCAGTAACTGGGCAGAGTTTTCCGCCGCCAGTGTAGACCATGTCACCTCTGTGTCCTGTCCGAGTTTTCAGACACCTGCCGGCCTGCCGGGGGAGCCTGAAGCAAACAATTCCATTAAAATTCTGCTAGGGGAGGTGAAAAGTGCCATAGTCAAACTACACGAAGACCTGAGCACGGTGATAAGAGAACTTAATGTCATCAATAGCCATCTGGTGAGCATGAGTGAGAATAGTCTGCAACTAAGCAAGTCTTCCCAGCCTCCCCATGCTCCCGAGGGGACCTCAGATCACATCTAACAAGCCCAAGAGCCACTTTTGGTAGAATTCGTGTGGTCCCACTTCCCGAAGACTTAAGTTAACTTTTTATAGATTCTCACCAATTCTGGCAAAAATCTGGTAGTAGTTTGATTTTTCCTCGTCAGGCTTATTATTGAATTATCTTTCAAACCAATCAACTCATTTGGGTGGTTTATTTTTAAAAAAAGAAAAGGTACCACTTTGATAATATTGTAAGATTTAAATAGGAACTAGTTTTCATTTGAAACTGAAGACAGTTTCTTTCTTCCACACCCTGGACTTTACCTCAAAATATGTTCAGCATTAGAGGAAGTTGTGACAAGATCTCAAACTGCAAATGGCTCTCCCAGAGCTGTTGGATGAGCAGGCAGTAAGAAGCCCTTCAGAGCCTGGGGTAGCTGTTCCAGATGCTCGCGTGCCGAGTTTCAGATTCTGCAAACCAAGGGCCAGCAACCTTTCCCTTCCTGTGACTGCCACTGTTGGTTGGGGATTAAGCTAAGACAAGTGGAGCATGGAACAAGTGTTTTTATTGTTAATGTATATTGCAAAGTGAATTCAAATGCATAATTTTCTTTCTTGTATTCGGAAAATAAACGTGATATTTTTCATCTTCCATGTATCTTTTTAATTTATTAAGACGGCTTTTCAAGTAGAATTTTTATTTTTTATTTATTTTTAAACTTAAATTTTTTTTCTAACATTTATTTATTTTTAGAGAGAGTGCGAGCGGGGGAAGGGCAGAGGGAGAGAGGGAGACACAGCATCCGAAGCAGGCTCCAGGTTCTGAGCTGTCAGCACAGGGCCCGATGGATGCAGGGCTTGAACCCACGAACCGAGAGATCATGACCTGAGCCGAAGTCGGACGCTTAACCAACTGAGCCACCAGGTGCCCCTAGAATTTTTATTTATGGGAAAATGATCTAGTTTGAGGATCACAGACCAGTGCTTCTCTACCCTACGGCACACAAGAACCTCCAGAGAAGCTTTCATTTTGTTTTATACTTGTTTGAGAGGATAGTGTAAGGGCTCCATGTACTCATTGCTTAGTTCCAACAATTATCAACTAAGAGCCAAAATAAGTTCCTGCTTATTTTGAAGAAATACGGGACATCTAAAACATATTCTAATGCCAAACCCAAACCGATTTTCATCCCACAAACTGGGGTAAGAACTAGAGGGAATTGCTAGTGCAAGTGTTAGTGCAAAGACTGTGATGTGGGAGGGTGTTGGGCATATTTGAGGAGGGGCAAGGAAGCCAGTGTGGCTAGTGTGACGTGAGGAAAGGGGTAACAGCAGGAGATCTGAGGTCCTGGAGGAAACAGTGTCAGATGATACACATTCTAGAAGACCGTTGTTAGAGATTTTGGCTTTTACTCTATGAAATAAAAGTTGTGACAAGGTTTTAGGGTGAAAAATGATCTTGGGCCTCTAAAATGATCACATTGGTTCTGGGAGAGAGAGAGATGCAGGGACATGGGACGGGGAAGGTAAGCCGATTAGAAGGCCATTGCAGTTACCCAGATAAGAGCTGATGGGTGGATCAAAGCAGGGTAGGTATAGTGGAGTTACATGAGAAGTGATTAGGGATGGGCTGATGGGTTGGATAAAATATTTAAGAGAAAGAGAAGAGTCACAGCTGAACCCAAAGTGTTGGATTGAGCAATTAGAATTGAGGATGAACTTGCCATCGACTGAAGAGGGTGGCAGACAGAGAAAGTTTTGAGGCATTCAGTGTGAAATAGGTTACATCTCAGACGTCCATTAGACAAGCCAAGTGGAGATACCAAATAAACAATTGGATGTGAGAGTTAAGTCTGAAAGAGAGATCTAGATTGGAATGGAGGCTGGCGATTTGTAATGATGATTATTTAAAGCTTTGAGACTGGATGAAATTGCCAAGGGAGAGAGTATAATAGTGGGGAGAAGCTGAAGGCTTGAGCCCTGGGGCGTTCTAACATAAGATCAGGAAGAAGTTAAAGGATCAATGGATGAAGCCAAGAAGGAGCTACCACTGAGGTGGGAACAAAACCATACAGTGCGTAAGTGTTTGGAAGCCGAGAGTGTGTTTCTCTTCGTGACCCTCGTCTCTTCCATATGCATTTCAAAAGCACCTTGCCAGGTTCTTTCCAAACTCTGTTAGATTTTTTTAAAGTTTTTATTTAAATTTCAGTTAATTACCATACAGTGTAATATTAGTTCCAGGTGTATAATATAGTGATTGAAAGCCCTTTTATTTATTTTTTTTCAAATATTTTTTATTTATTTCTAGGGGAGAGAGAGAGAGAAAGACAGCATGAGCAGGGGAGGTCAGAGAGAAAGGGAGACACAGACTGAAACAGGCTCCAGGCTCTGAGCTGGCAGTCAGCACAGAGCCCGACGCGGGGCTCGAACCCACGAACCACGAGATCATGACCTAAGCGAAAGTCGGACGCTTAACCGACTAAGCCACCCAGGCGCCCCCTGAAAGCCCTTTTAGATTTTGAGGAAAGTTGCATTAAATATATTCATCAATTTGAGGGGATTTTGACAAATTTAATCTTCTAATCTAGGAGCATTGTATATCTGTATATTTCTATGGGTCTTCTCTCGTAAATTTTATGTTTAGCTTTCCAATACACGAGCATGGTATTTATATTCTATGTCTTCTCTTAATGTTTCTCAGTAAACTCATTAATCCCTTCATGCTTGATATTTTTGTGCTATTGTAAATGCTACCTTTTTGCCAGTTAAAAAAATTTTTAATGTTTATTATTTTTGAGACGGGGGGAAGGAGAGAGAGGGAGAGACAGAGAATCAGGAGCAGGCTCCGCACTGTCAGCACAAAGGCCGATGTGGGGCTTGAACTCAAGAACCATGAGATCATGACCTGAGCTGAAATCAAGAGTCTGATGCTTAACCAAGTAAGCCACCCAGACCCCCCCTTTTTTTTTTTTTGAAAAATGTTTAGTGTTTATTTATTTTTGAGAAGAGAGAGAGAGAGAGCAAGAGTGGGGGAGGATTTGCCAACTTTTGAATTTTGGAACATAACAGTTGATAGAAATCTAAATTTCAGTCTAGATTCACTAATAGTTAACATGTTGCCATGTTTGCTTTATCTCCCTGTCTTGCTAAACGTGTTTTTTATCTATATATACATTATGTAGATAGGTAAATATCTACACATTTTGCTGAGCCATTTGAAAGGAAGGTACAGACAGATATCATGACACATCACCACAGAATACTGCAGCATAGTTACTATATGAATCAGGGCAATTGCTTTCCAACCTACCTTCCAGTTAACCAGTTCTCTCTTCAGCTATATCTCATCTGTTGTTAACTCCTCCCATTACATTTTTAATCCATTTATTTCTTTTTAATTTCTAGAATTCTAATGGGCTCTTTTAAAATATTTTAAAAGGTTCTTCTAAAAAACTTTTCATACATCCATGTTTCTTGCAGATCTTCTCAAGCATGGCTTTACTAGTAAGAATATTAAGCAAACTAATATAGAATTCTTACTAGCAAGAATAATAAGAAACTAGAGAGTATTCTTACCAAAAAACTATCAAGAATATATGCATTTAAGGTTATAAATTTCCCTTTACTGCAACTCACAAAATTTTTAAAATTTGAGATATAATCCACATACCATAAAATGCACCCTTTTAAATATGGCTCAGCAGTTTTAGTTATTCACAGGGTTGCACGACCATCACTACTATCTAATTCTAGAACAGTTTCATCACCACAAAAAGTTACCCTATACTTATTAGCAGCTACTCCCTAGTTTCCCCTCCTTCAAGCTCCTGGCAATCCCCAATCTACCTTCTGTTTCCATTAGTTTGCCTTTTATGGATATTTCATATAAATGGAATCATATGTGGCTGTTTGTGTCTGGCTTCTTTCACTTAGTGTAATGTTTTGGGGGTTCAACCATTGTAGCATGTATGAGTACTTCATTCCTTTCTATGTCTGAATAATGTTGCATTGTTAGGATATGCCACATTTTGTTTATCTGTTCATCAGTTGATGGACATTTGGGTTGTCTACACTTTTTGGCTACTGTGAATAATGCTGCTATGAATATTTGTGTGAACATATGTTTTCAGTTCTCTTGGATATATATACCCAGGAGTAGAATTGCTGGGTCATACAATTTCTCTTACATATAACTTTTTGAGGAACTGCCAAGCTATTTTCTGAAGTAGCATCACCATTTTATCACAAGTATTGGTATGCAATATTTTTGTTGTCCTTTGGCTCAAAAAATATTCTAATTCCTGTCATGAAGAAGTGTAGGAGTATATTTCTTAATTTCCCATCATTTGTACTCTAATAATTTTAACATCTAAAGTTTTTACAGGTCTGTTTTTGTTATCTATTGCCCTGCTGAGTTGTGCTCATTATGGTATGTTTCCTTGTGTACCTGGTTATCTTTGATTATATGTTGGCCATTTATTTGTATAATTAATACAAGAATTTGTTTTTACTACTGCCAAGTTGCCTGGTGCTATTGAATCATCATACTGGTTAGGTAAATGAAGGTCATGGCTTGAAGTTTTCTAGAATACCCAGGTTAATCCTAGACTTAAATTTCTCATAAACGATGGTTCATTTGTAATTCATTCTCATTGCATAGCCACTGGATTCCACTTTGTTGTAAGGAGTGGTGTCCTGATAGACTTCCCACCTGTGTGATGTGATTTCTGTTCCTATCATCATCAAAATGAAAGTTGGAGTCTATTCAATTCAACAAATGGCCTTAGAGAAAAATAGCTTCTCTGATCATTTCCTTATCAGGTCTCTTTTGTTTTGTTTTGTTTTGTTTTGTTTTGTTTTTGTTTTTACTCATAAGACTGTTCCAAGCCCTGAGGATTCACTGTGAACAAAACCAGATATTCCTGTCCTCACAGACACTGAACTCTAGGGTTATGGGGAAATTTGAGAGATTAATCAAAAAAATTTTAATGTAAAAATCTAATGGTTTGGGGAAAGGAAATGTACAATTTGACCCAGTGAAGGGTTCAGGGGAAGCTTATCTAAGGAAGTCACTTGAGCTGAAATACAAAATCTAGGATTATCAAAATAAATGCCACTAATGACATGTGGGGCAAGTCAAGTTCTTTATGAAATAACATACAGCATAAAATAAGGATGAAATCTTAAGGCGTCTTCTGTTGGCTTTCTTCATATAACTAGGAGACCCACAAATGGATTCTTAAGGGACAGTAAGATACAGTATCTCCTTTCTTTACTCGCTCTGAAATTTGTTAGTTGTACTTTTCTAAGAATTGAGAAGAAACAAACCTCCAGAGTTACGGCACTCCTCTCTCTTTTCCCCCCATAACCAAAAGGTGCTGCATCGATATCTTGAAACGTACTCAGAGATATACCCCACAAATAACTAAGGCAACAGAAGCTATTCCTTTGAGAAACTGCCTTACATGCACAAAGTAACTTCAGATTTTAACTAGGCTTTACATAGCTCATATATTTTAATTCAACCATTTTTTTAATTAGTATAATTAACAAGCACTTATCTGAGTTTCTATTTAGCCAACTCCATTAAGTGACTAGAACAAACTTGGCTTAAATTAGGAACGGGTATGTTGTGATTGACTTTGTAATTATCTCAGATTAAAAATACTTCATTAAATGCTATTAAGTATTTTATTTGAAACTTGAGCATCTTATTATAAGGCAGTTACAAAAATATTTTACAGTTTACCTATTGTCAAATTACTAATGTGTTCCCTCTTTAAATATTTATTAAGCACTCGTTATGACTAGGCAATTTGCCAGACACTGGGGACACAATGGTGAACAAGATGGACGCAGTCCTGGCTTGCAGCGTTGAAGCTTCATGGAGGTGCAGGTAGAGACATGGGCAGAGTGTGATGCGTAAGTCTTTTGAGTTTAGGAAGCAGGGGAGAGTGTGGGAGGGCCTGGTAAAGTGGAAGAGCCAGCTCTGAATTGGGGATGTTAGGGAATGCTTGCTGGAGAACATAAAGTCCAAAGTGAGTCCTGAAGAATGAGCCGGGGTTGGCCAAGCAGAGGGAGTTAGGGTAGAGAATTGCCTAAGCAGAGAGAACAGCATGTACAAAAGCTGGGAGCAAGAATGAACCAGGTGAGCCTGAGGATGGGACAGAGCTGGTGGGTCAGAGATGAGTGCTGGGCTTGTCTTCATGCAGAGACACAGGCGATGGTGAGAGCATTAACTGACTAAACACCAGAAAAGCACTGAATGACGAGTAAGTGGATCTTGTTGGAAATGAAGTGTCATAGAAATTTGGGGGTTAGGGGCGCCTGGGTGGCTTAGTCGGTTAAGCGTCCGACTTTCGCTTGGGTCATGATCTCGCGGTTCGTGGGTTCGAGCCCCGCGTCGGGCTCTGTGCTGACTGCCAGCTCAGAGCCTGGAGCCTGTTTCAGAGTCTGTGACTCCCTCTCTCTCTGACCCTCCCCTGCTCATGCTGTCTCTCTCTCTCCTAGAAATAAATAAAACATTAAAAAAAATTAAAAAAAAAAAGAAAGAAATTTGGGGGTTAAAGGGTTTCCAAAACCCATCCACAAACTTGATAAAAATCGACGTTGTAGGGAATTTTTGGAGATTCTGGTGGCTCATCTTCCCCACAAATGGGATGGTTGTGACAGTAGTTTGCTCTGGATGTGAAAGGAACATCTTCTTCATGCCCCTTTGTTCTGAAGAGCAGGTGAATCCTGGGACCAGCCTGGTGAGTCAGCCACATGCCTGTATACCGGGGCCCCTTTTTCTAGGTCTCACTATATTTTTAATAGAGGGGATTCTGAGATGTGATAAAAGGATTTAGATGTGTGGAACTGAGAGATTTTTATGTCTTGCAGAACACCAAGTAATTTGAGGAGGCCAAGCATATTATTGTTATGCCAGAAGGTACGTGCCACCTTTTATCAGCAGGCAAGCTTAGGAAAGAGTAAATTGGCTCAGAAGAAACTAGGTTTTCAAGATGATTTTGTTTGGTAATTTCAAATTCTGTTTTCTCACTGATGGTGCAGAAAGTCCTCAAAGATATGGTAATTATTGCAGAATTATGGCTTCAGGCATCCGCAGCCATTCAAACAGTAAAATTCCATTATAAAATATCATGATCTGTGTGTGCGGTTGCACCGCGGTTGAAAATTGTCCCCTGTACTGTGACTGCATCACTCTCACAACACCGAACACCAGTAGCAAAATGCAGAAAGTCAACCTTCTAGGACTTGCCATTATTAAAAATAGGGCATGAGCGATAGCAACGCATTAAGGATGAGCTCCAGAATTCTAGTTTATTAATATTATTATTAATAGTGATATAATAACAACACTGATAATGGTTGACATTCATTGAACGCTAACAATATTCTAAACACTTCTTAATTCAACAACCCTATTAGGAAGGTTCTAGAACTGTCACGTTGCATATGAGAAACGAGAGGCTAGGAAAAGCTAAGGACCTTGCCCAGTGTGGCGTAAGTAGGCTTAAGGGCCAAAGCCACACTTTGAGCTCTGGTCTGTCCTGGGGTACAGTTAGTTGTAACCACGTGACCGCACCTCCTCCCAATTCAAGGTGAGGGGATCCAGGTGGGCGGTGCTTTCGTGGTAAAGACAGGAGAGTGCAGGAGAATGTCAGGTCCAGCCTGTTTGTCCCCAGCTTTGGGGGAAGCGGAGCTCCTGCCTCCCGCCCTTGCCTTCCCAGTCCGCAGCCTGCTCCGCAGCTGGTCACCCCCTACACCCAAGACCCTTGGTCGAAGCTGCCATCTGTCACCCTCCAAAGCTTCTCTTGTCGGTTTGCCTGCTTCTGAAGAGCTACCTGCCTCCACCCACATTCCCCAGCCTGTCCTCGCCTTCTTTCATGTCTGGAGGCTGGAGCAGAGCTAGAACATGTTAGCTGCTTTAGAGATAAAGAGACGGTCCCAATATCTCCTTTTGTTACCTAATTAACCCTGGGAAATGTCATGTGTTTTAAGTGGGGCCTGGTCCCTGCTTCACCATAGCTATGGAGAACTTTCATGTGCTACAGCGGGCCTCTGCCTCCGGAGTACATAACATGCACTTGAAACCATGCAGAGTAACCCAGAAATAGCCAACAAGAACTAAAAAAAAAAAAAAATCTGTTTTGTATTTGGCTACATATAACAGTAATATGTTCATACTTCTTTTTTTTAAAAAAAGTGGCGGGGGGCACTTAGTGTAGTTTCATCATCCCTGGCCCTGATGATGGGGTATTCGCTTTCCCCCCACACCTCTGTGTCAGGGTCCCAGAGAACAGCCTCCAACCTCAGAGGAGCTGGTTGTAATTAACCCTAAACCGCTTCTGTTCCACCTGAAACCCCCACCCCCATTTCTCCAAAAACCAACAACAAAAAAAGAGAAAGGACTGAACTTGAAACAGTAACACACTAGATTAAGCCCAATGTGAGAATAAATACGCAGCTTGAAAAGTACAGATTCCAAAGATTCAGAGAACTAGAAAAGGGGAGGGAAAGAGCCCAGGTGCACCTGACCCGCAGAGACCAGCTGAGCTAAGCGATTCCGAAAGGAAGTAGCACAGCGGCCTGTCCATTTCACAAGGGCAGAAGGGCGAGTCAATGACAGACCCACTGTAGACGGGCGTCAGCTGGCATTTTGAAAGCCTTTGGAGACTGGCGGGATGGGACTGATTTGAGGCTGGAGAGGCGGGCGTAGGGGTGGGAGGGCTGCAAGGAAGGCAGGGAGGCCCAGCTGCCAGCCTCAGTGGAGCACAGCCGGGCTGCAGGCAGATTCCAGCGGCCACATTGTCCTGTCGTGGAAGCCGTGAAAGAGGCCATGGCTTTAAAAGAGGAGCTGTCAGGAGACCTGAAGCCAAAACGTCCTACGTTCTCAAGACAAGGGGCCCCTACAGAAGGTGCACAAGCCTCGCTTGCTCCCCTCAAGATCCTAGTGTGTGCCCCAAAGAAATAGGAGCCCATGGATCCCAGGAGCCCACGGATCCCATGAGATCCCAGCCTTCTGCGGAGGGGCCGGGGCCGGAGGTGAGCCTCCGTGAGCTCTGCTCCCTTCCCTGCATGGCCGGCCTGGAGATCCGCACCACCTTACTCATTTGCTAAGAAGCACCTGCTGAGCGTGGCCCTGCCAACTCTGCTTCTAAATTGTCACTGCTCTTTTAAAGGGCAAGCCTGCATTAATGGCCCTAACTGGCACAGTCCCCCTCCGGGACAGTAATGGCAGGAGGCTTAGGAAATGAAAGATCCGAAGGCTCTCTTACTTGCCATGTGGACAGGGGTTTGGTGGAAGGTCCTCACCCCAGGGCCTATAGATTTCCTCTTTTAAAGTATTTTAGGAAGCTCCAGGAAGAAGAACGCAACACACGAGTCCACTGTCTTTACTGGTTATTTATCTTAGGGGATTTCTATTGCTCAGCCTGTTCAAATCCCCTTGACCTCGTGTTGCCTAACATTTGTAGAGCACTTTACAGTTGGCAAGCACTTGAACACATCCCTATTTGGTCTCATGGTGCTTCAGAGAGCTAGGCAGATGAGAAATGGGGGCCTCAGAGAGGCTGAGTCACCAGCTCAAGGTCACACAGCTCTGAGCAGTGGGGCTGGAACACCTCCCCCAGGTTTCCGATGCCAGAGGCATCCTCTCCCGCCGGCTACACCACCTTCAGCCTCTTTCCTAAAACACAGGGAAGGTTCAGGATTCTAATCAGCTGCCAAAAACTCAGTATGGAGTCTCTGGCCTTAAACTTGTCTTCTATATTCTTAATCTTGTAGATTAGCTCCGTTTAAGCCATTAACATATTTCATCATCTCTAATATATGGAAATTGGTGTTTTCATGTGGCTCATTAATCTCCACGTCTTCCCCTAAAAAGCCAAAGTTATTGGAAACAATATTACACAAAGCCCAGAACACCTCACATTTCTGAGATGAGCTGAAGGGAAAGAGGGGGGTTATCACTCTGATTCTGTCTAGACACCTAAATGACAATCGTTAAAAGGGTGAATTTCAATGACTAATCTGCTGAGGTTCACAGCGGCCCCCTTCTGCTGTTTAACATTAGAACACGAGCAGTTATCTGCCAGCCCCTTAGCTCATCACCTTTTCCACATGGAAAACTTAAGTAAATGGAGCTTCTTGAATAGTAACAAGCCATTGATTTATTAGTTAAAATTCCTAATTTTATTATTTTTTTTTAACATTTATTCATTTTTGAGAGAGACAGAGTACGAACAGGGGAGGAGCAGAGAAAGAGAGGAAGACACAGAATCCGAAACAGGCTCCAGGCTCTGAGCTGTCAGCACAGAGCCCGATGTGGGGCCCGAACCCACGAACCGTGAGATCATGACCTGAGCCAAAGTCAGACGCTTAACCGACTGAGCCACCCAGACGCCCCTAAAATTCTTAATTTTCAAGACTTTAAAAAGAATTCGGGGGACAGGACGGGGTTGGGAGCGAGCATGTGTCTTTCTGTAGTTTCTCTCTGTCTCTACACCTAGCTCCGTGCAAAGCCTGGTGGCCCAACGCCTGCTCCGGGCTGCACCCCTGGGGTAGCACAGCCCCATCATGGTGGGGTGAGTTCCAGGGGGAATATCAGTGTGACTAGTCATCATCAGAGCCCTGTGACGAAGGTCGGGCTGTTCAAGCAGCAGGGCTTTGGTCTTGCTGAGGAAGCGGCTTGTCTAAGCTGAGTGCCCCAACACAAGAGAGGAAGCTGGAGCCATTCCCACGGTCCCTATATTAGTGTCCTAGGGCTCCCAGAACAAAGTGCCATGAACTTGGTGCCTTAAAATAACAGAAATGCATTATCTCGCCATTCCGGAAGCCAGAGAGCTGAGATCAAGGTGTCAGCGGGTCGGATTCCTTCTGAGGCTCTTCCTCCCGGGGCCTCTCTCCCAGCTTATACTGGTTGCTGGCCGTCCCCCGCATTCCTTAGATAGACACTTCCCTCCTCCAGCCCTTCACCTCCACCTCCCTGCGTCTCTTCACATCTCTCCCCTCTTGCATGTCCATCTGTGTCCAAATTTCCCCTTTGGATAAGAACACCCATCATATTGGGTTAGGGTCCACCATGATGACCTTATTTTAATGGGCTTACACCTGCATGGGCTTACATTTGCTTATTTCCTAAGCTCACATTCTGAGGTCCTGAGGGTGAAGACCTCCAACATATTAGGGGACATAATTCAGCCCATAACAGCCTCTTCATGAACTCACCTGTGAACAAGCGTTTCCATAAAAGCAGCCCCTTCCCCAGGCACCCACCTGGCTCGATCCAGTCCCATCACAAGAGAATGACACAGCAGAACATGAAGCCAGACTCCCCGGATTACTGTTTAACCATCTGGCGGCTGTGCAGGGTCGTGGGGAGCAGCGGTGTGGGAAATCCAGTTTCAGGGATCAGACGATGCTGAAGGGAGTCCAGGCTCTGCCCCTCTGGGCTCTGCACCCCTCGGCCTGTTCCTCAGCCTCCCAAGCCTCCGTTCCTTCACCATCCACCTTCCTCAGTTATTATGAATGGAAATACGTCTACCAGATCTTGCATATAGTAGATGCTTAGTAAATATTAGCCTTCTCCACATTTCCCATATATCTCACATAGTCCTGGGATTTTCCGTTGACCTAACATTGCTATACAGGCAATTCTGCAGCAAATATGTGCTCCTTGAGCTGAATTTGTGGCTCACTTAATTGACAAGGAGAAGTATTTTTCAGTGCCTGGGTTTTCAGAATTCACCAGGGGGTACCAAATCGACTGGCAGGCTGTCTTCTTTGAAAAGGATACAGGTCGAACACCATGCCTGGGGTTGATGGACAGTCATAGTGTCTCTTCAGCTCCCATGTCGCGTGGGCCTTTGTATCTGCATTACAGAAATCAATTGCCCTGCTTCTGGGAGCCTGGATCCCAAGCAGCACTCAGAAGAAAACAGGAGCACAGGAGCATGTCTGTCTCTTTTCAGGGGCTCCGGCTGGCACCTGCTTCTCCATCCTTGCTTCAGGGGGGTGAGACTGTAGCCTGCTGCAAAATGACGCTCGTGGGAAGGCTGCCCCTTGCCAGGGTCCCCACCATCTCGATCTTATAGGTTCAGAAATGCTCACTTGATCGCCTTTTGCAGAGGTGCCCAACCCGAGGAGATTGCTTTGTAACAACAAAAAAAAAAAAAAAAAAAAAAAAAAAAAGAGAGAGAGAGAGAGAGAGGCTGTGTTTTATAAGCCAGATCAGTCTTCGGCACCAGCCTGTAAGTGTTTATTTATCCATTTGTTCATTCATTCACCCAGCCAACAAACACCCGATGGAGGGCGTGGCACTCTCCCACGTTAGCTCATCTGACCATTAAAGTAATCCCAAGGGTCTCCTTATCCTCCCTCTTAACAGACAGGGAAATTGGAGCTTGGGGAGATGAAGTGACTCTCCCAGATGCCTGCTTTCATGGTGGGCACAGGAAAACAAGACGCCAGCATCCTGGTGGTTACAAATCCAGAAGGGGGAAACTGTGTGCAGCCAGAGCCCTGCATGAGTACAGCTCTGTAGCACAGTATCTTCCCGCCTTGTCGTTAGGCCATCTCTAACCAGCCAGAGATGTGCCCCACCCCAGAAAACTTTCCCTTCTTGGGTGCCTGGGTGGCTCAGTCTGTTAAGTCTGACTCTTGGTTTCAGCTCAGGTCATGACCTCACAGTTCGTGAGTTCAAACTCCACGCCGGGCTCTGCGCTGACAGTGCAAAGACTGCTTGGGATTCTCACTCTCTCTCTGATCCTCCACCACTCATCGTGTACTCTCTTTCTCTCTCAAAATAAATAAATCAACATAAAAAAAAAAAAAAGAAAGGAAAAGAGGGGCACCTGGGTGGCTCAGTTGGTTAAGCATCCGACTTCGGCTCAGGTCATGATCTCGAAGTTCGTGGGTTCGAGCCCTGCATCAGGCTCTGTGCCAACAGCTCAGAGCCTGGAGCCTGCTTCAGATTCTGTACCTCCCTCTCTCTCTGACCCTCCCTTGCTCATGCTCTCTCTCTCTCTCTCTCTCAGAAATAAATTTTAAAAAACATTAAAGTTAAAAAAGAAAAGAAGCTTTCCCTTCTCAAAACTTTTACAGCCAGTGTAACGATCAGTTATGCTTGCTCAGTTATGCCATGGTAACAAACAAGCCTGATTCCCAATAGCTCACAACTGCCACGGTTTATATATCACTCAGGTCAAACACCAGCTGCCAGTCTGCCAAGGCTGATTCAAGCCCTCCTCTTTCTGACATCTAGGCTGAAAGAACAGGACATGCTCTGTGGCAGAGGGAAAGAACAACGGTGGAAACACGGGATGACTTTTGAAACTTCAGGCAAGAGTTACTTCCCTCGTAAGCCACCTGGCCAAGCCTGCTATGGTTGGGGCAGAAAAGTAGCAACTCTTTCAAGTCAAGGCAGCAAATAATTGGCAACAATAATCTAGTAAGGCAGGCTATCTGTGTATACGGTCTCCATTCTCTAAGTTTACAATATGGAAATAATATCAGTTCCCTCTTAATGAGGCACTTGTAAAGATTAAATGAAATACGGTATGTCTGGCAACACAGTAAGTTGTCAATTTCCTTACAGCTTTGTAGTGCTTAGCACAGTGCCTGGGATAGAGTAGATGCTCAAGAGATATTGGTGGCATTTTATTCATCAGTGAATATTTACTGATCCCCTACTGTGCACTCAAAGAGGTTATTCTAGGATAGCTTTTAGGGTCTAGCAGAGAATAAGACGAACAAATTTCCTGGTTTTATGGACCATATATTCCAAGTAGTAAGGCACAGACGGTAAATAACTAAATAAAAAGCTCAGAGGGCGATCGGGGCTGTACAGGGACAGTGAACTAAACATCTACTTGAGGATAATTCTTTGAGTCATGGGGCCACCTCTGAATTGAGTCACAGGCAAGAAGCCCATTCCAAGCAGCCAAAGTAATAGAAAGGAATTCTCATTTTTACCTTTATATTCTTTTTTTTTAATGTTTGTTTATTTTGAGAGAGAGGAGAGAGAGAGAGAGCGCGCACGTAAGTGGGGGAGGGGCAGAGAGAGAGGGAGACACAGAATCCAAAGCAGGCTCCAGGCTCTGAGCTGTCAGCACAGAGCCCGATGCGGGGCTCAAACTCACAAACCACAAGATATGACCTGAGCCAAAGTCGGACACTCAATCGACTGAGCCACCCAAGCGCCCCATCATTTTTATCTTAGTGCTCTTAAAGCTGATGCAGCCTGTGTCCTGAGCTGGATTCTTTGGGTCTTCTTTCTTCCGAGGACCCAATGCTGCTCCCGGCTGCTCCCTTCCTGAAGCCACGGCGCCCTCAACTGCCCATGCTCCACCCCAACTGCAGGTTCTAGCTCATTCCTTCTTCCTGCCTCTTGAGGCTGGATGGAGAAAGACTCCGAGGAGTGAGGGGCTGAGCATGATGGGTGATGGGGGGGAGGGCAGGTGTGGGCCAAGGGCCATGGGCCGAAAGGCAGATCTTCTTGGCAGTCACACCAAGCTCTGTGACCTAAGCATCACTTCCTCCTCACTGTGCTGTGGAAATTAGGCTGGGAGAGGTTAAGGAATTGCCCAAAGGCAGAAGGCTGGTAAGAGAGAGAGGCAAGAATTGCATGTGGGTCGGCCTGAAGCCAAGGGAGTGTGCTTGCAACTATATTACAGGCGCTTGCTATCAGACCTGGGGCCCAAAGAAAGAACCTCGGCGGGGGTAGGCAGGGGAGAGCCATGGGAAGGAGGAGACCTGGTCGGTGTGAAATCCACAGTGCTCCTGTTGAAATGTAAAGGCCCAGCACTTTCCATCTGTAGATGTGTATCATAATGTTTTGCTATCAGGCTCTGGGGCCCAAGTCTATTAAAATTCTGATGCTTCTGTGGCTGTGGGATTGGATAATGATAGAAACCTCAGCGGAGGAGGAAAAAAATCTAATGACAGACAGTCAGCACAGCAGAAGTAGAATGCAGGGAGAATGGTCACAGCCGCCGGCGCTGCTGCTCAGCGCCGTCTATCCTAATGGGGAGATAATGGCTCCCACGACTTCACTTCGGGCTGACGGTCCTGGCCGATTCTTGGACGGTATGAAAGACAGAAAGGATTTTAGTATCAAATAACAACAGGAATAACAAGGCATTAGTATTTCACATGTGTAATTTGCATCTGTAGAGAACTTGATGTTTCAAAAGCGCATCGTCTGCCATTCCTTCTCTCCATCCCGACAACAACCTAGTGAAGCAAACTTGTAATAAGCGTGATAACCAAATATGTTTGGTTCCCCACCTTCCCAGCACAAAGCAAAACTGCACCACCACCACCTCCCCCCCCCGAGGTTAGGTGTGGCCCCGTCACTTAAAACATGGCTGAAGACTCTGTTACAAGTCCCATGTTCCCTTCCAGGGAGTGGCCCCAGTCCCAGAGGACGGACATGGAGCAGAGTCCCCAACTAGCCCACGAGAGATGTGGAGGTTGGGTGTGTTGGTTGGTGTAGGCCGATGATCCTCGTGGGTGCCCCGCAATGCATTTTCCCCAGCCCTGGGCTCTACCTGCTTCACCAACGCTGCGTTTCAAAGGTGCCTGTGCAGCTTCGGAAGTTTGAAGATGATTCAGGGTTCCCCAGACTCCCTCCCTGAATTGCTTTGCCTTCTGCCCTCAGCTAAGTAGCGTTTTTATTCCCCGTCTGGGCTCGGAATCTGGAAGGTGTCTCCTTTGTGTCCAATTAGAACATTTTTCATTTCAAAACGTATTGTTGTCCAGGGACAATGGCATGAAGCGGAGCCGAGCTGCTCCTGAGAATAGAAGCAGCCGGTGAAAGGCTTCCTGTACACGGTGGCCCCTCTGGGCCCCGCACCGCCTGAGCCAGCACCGGGTGTCAGCAGGACAGACCCTGTAATTAATTTTTAAATTTGCTATTATCATGCGTTTAGGCAGTGGGTTGATGTTCCGCTTGGTTCTGACCTTTAAAAATGTTACAAGCAGGGGCGCCTGGGTGGCTTAGTTGGTTGAGCGTCCGACTTTCGCTTGGGTCATGATCTCGCGGTTCGTGGGTTCGAGCCCCGCGTCGGGCTCTGTGCTGACTGCCGGTTCGGAGCCTGGGGCCTGTTTCGGAGTCTGTGACTCCCTCTCTCTCTGACCCTCCCCTGCTCACACTGTCTCTCTCTCTCTCCTAGAAATGGATAGAACATTTAAAAAAAAAAAGAAAAAGAAAAATGTTACATGCAGTATCAGCTTTTCTCCGAAATGAAGGACATTGACCTAGAGGCTATAAAAACCGTAACTTCGTACACCGGCAACCTTCCTTTTAAAGTTTTCTCTCCCTTCCTTTTATTTTACTTGTCATCTATTTAAAGGAAACCCACAGACACATACCCTCTCCCTTTTTTTTTCTTCTGGAAATAAAGTGTATATTTCCATCCCATAATTTTTTATTCCCAAAGTAGCTGTCACACTTTTTTTTTTTTGTATTGTGGTAAAATGTAGATAACATAAAACTTACCATTTTAGTCATTTTTCAGTGTACAGTTCAGTGGCATTAAGTGTATTCACGTTGATGCAGGCTGGCTGGGTCCGAGGACCCAGCGGGGGTCTCACAGGACCAGCCAAGAGGGTCCTTGGCTTCGCACAGGATAGAAATCAAATGCAGGCTGAGAGGAAGTGAGAGCAGAGACTGAAGACGTAGAGAGTATAGATGCAGACAGAGAGTCTGGGAGACTTAGAAAGGAAAGGAGAGGCAGTCTTGTCTTTGCTGGGGGCTTGGGGTGTTTATTCAGGACAGTTGCCTGGTGTACATGTCTTCTCGGGCATCCAGAAGCAAAGTCCTGGAGTCAGGGTTCTGGGTGAGTCGAGGGTCTTGGAAAACATTCATGACAAGCCTGCCCGATCACTCTTTAGATATTATGTACTGTGCTGGACGACTCCAAAGAAATCATTAAATCCTCGACCCTGACGCAGAGGACATACACTCTGTTCTGCAAGTCACGTGTAAGGCGAGGGTGTGGGTCCCGGCAAGAGTTGAGGCAGAGACACAGTCCCCCGTGCGGCCCCTTCAGTTCTCCTGTCTCGATATTGTTGTGCGACCATCACCGTCGTCCACCTACTGAGATTTTCCAGCTTCCCGAAATGAAACTCTGCTCGTTAAGCACGAACTCCCCACCCACTTCTCCCAGCCCCTGGCGACTATCATTCTACTTTCCGAGTCCGTGACTTTGGTTCCTCCAGGGACCTCGTATAAGTGGCACTGTGCAACATTTGTCTTTTTCCAAAGGGTTTACTCCACCGAGCAGAGTGTCCTTAGGGTTCACCCAGGTCCTAGCAGGTGTCAGAATTTCCTCCTTCATCAGGCTGAACAAATGTGCTATCGTACGGCTATCTCACACATGTTTAAACAGTAAAAGACCCTCAGTATCTAGTAATGACACACGAGTTTTTCAGTTTAGAGAGTGTTTTTTTCCACACGTTACTTCATTTGATCCTCCAGCATCGTTTGGAAATATGCATGATCACCCTGTGTTACATGTGAGAAGCCAAGTCTCCGAGAAGCTGAGGGACAGCCCAAGTTGGGGAGCAGGACTCAAACCCCCCAGAGCCCCAGCTTCCTCCTGCCTCCCATGACACCCTGATCTCAAATGCTAAAAGCAGAACTTATCCTTGGTTGAGGCTGATGTTCACTTTTTTATTTCATCCCCCATCTGTATGCATCCACCAGCTTCTAGGAGGTGCTCAGACAAGATCAGGGTAGTGACAGAGTCTCATTTCAAAAGCAACCAGTTTGAGACAGAGGAAGGGAATAAAACGCACCCCAGTCCCAGTCTCCCCACTTTGAACCACGAAGTCTGACTCCTTCTGGCCTTTCTATCAGAGATCAGAATGACCGCCTGGGCCACGGGACAGAAGGAAATCTCTCATTTACATATAAAACCAGGTGAAGCTGTCAAAGCTGGAGCAGAGGACACCAGGCCTGGGCCAAAGAGGGCCTGGGAAGTGACAATAGCCTTTGTTGACCAAGCACAACATGGTGGGTCAAGCCCTCCCCAGGGCCTTTCATCCAGTGTCCCCGCAGGAGGGAATGTATGTGCCCCATCTTAAAGGCAGCCACACAGGCAGGAAGCCATGTGGATGAGTGTGGCTACGAAGGTCCTGTTTTCCTTGCTCATTGGTGGGATTTGGGGGTGATGGGGGGTGGGGTCCGGAGCCGATGGCCAAGAAAGAATTCTTGAAGACATCTTTGGTGCAAAAAGGTGGTTTTATTAAAGCACGGGGACAGGACCCGTGGGCAGGAAGAGCCTCCCTGGGGCTGTGAAGAGTGACTGATGATATACCCTCAGGTTGGGAAGGGGGGGTTAGGGATAGGGTAAGTCTTTAAGGTATTTTAGAAACAAGGTTCCCATGACTTTGAAGGGCTCACTGCTATTAAGAAAATGCCATTTATTACCATTTGGTAAAGCCTCAGTCACGAGACCCTTCGGATGTATATCAGGGGGCCATACGCTTGGAGTAGGATTGTCAGCATATATCTCAGGGGAGTTGAGATAAAGGAAATTTCCAAAGGAATTTTTTGTTTATTTATTTGCTTTTGAGAGAGAAGGAGAGAGAGCGCACAAGCAGGAGAGGGGCAGAGACAGAGGGGGACAGAAGATCCGAAGCAGGCTCTGTGCTCACAGCAGAGAACCCGATGGGGGGCTCAAACCCATGAACTGTAAGATCGCAACCCAAGCTGAAGTCAAGCGCTCAGCCGACTGAGCCACCCAGGCGCCCCTCCAAAGGAATTTTTACATGTTAAAGTAGATTTACAGGATCCTGGGCAGGGAAGGGTCAGGACAATGTTAAACCAAGATTCCCTTTTGCCCCCAGCAAGTGTCATCATTGAGGCAACTGAGCTCCTAGAGGGAGATCACTCCCAAAGTTCAAGAACGTGGCAATGGGCTGTAGGCAGTAAGGGGATTTACTTCTTCATTTGCCTTAGTTTCCCGTGTCACCAAGACAAGCACTTTAACTCCTTCCCTTTGTTCTTGGGTAGCCAGGAGTGTCCGAGGAATGTCACACAGATCCCACAGGGGAGGGGGGAGGGGTGGGGCTGTTAGCCTGTACTTTGCCCTCCACTTGCCCCATGTTCCCTCATCACTCTTCACACCGCACCTCTGCCACCGCACTGGAGGAGGTGGGACCAAGAAAGAAAAATGAGGCCATTCTAGAAGTCTAGCTTCGGGGTACGGGCAAAGCTCAGACTCAGGCTCCTTTTACTGCTGCCACCACGGGAGTACCTGGGGACCCCTCCTCAGAGACGAGGCGCTGAATGGCATCCCACCCTGTGCTCTCTCCCAGACCACTTTCAGGTAGGAATGTATTGACGGCCATTCCGAGCACAGTGATGTTACACACTGGATGTAATAAACCAGGAACGTTCCGTTCTGCTCAGTGCCAGGCTCAAGGCTCCACATGGGGGACACCAAGACGAAGGTGACCTGCCTGTGACCTTGAAGGGCAGACCGGAGACGGGGCCTCCCCATCACCACACAGCAGACTGTTCTAGAGGCAGTTGTGTCACGCTGGGGTGGAGTGACAGAGACAGGGAGTGTCAGAGACAGGGAGACGACACGCAAGTCCCAGAAGACTTAACGGAAGATGTCATTTGAGCTGAGTCCTCAGGGTAGAACTCCACCAGGTGAGGCGCGGGGCCGGCACACTCGAGGGAGCGCACTGGGTGCGCATCAATGAGCAGAGTGTCGGCAGGAAAGGGCCAGGTGGTGAGTGACAGGAGACGTTCTGGAAAGCAGGCACATCCACCAGCTGCGAGACCCTTTAAGAAGACACACCCAGAAGCTGGGACTTTCTCTTGCAGACAGCGGGGGCCAGGACGCATCTGGAACAGGGGAGAGTCAAGCAACAGGGCAGTACCTGATGGCCAGCCATGGGGGGCTGGGGAGGGAGGTGAAGTTAGGGCAGCAGTTGGGAAGGAACCGGAAGGAACGGGAACACTCCATCAAGCCCCACCTCCTCCACCGCTGGGCAGAAAGAGAGAGGGCGGGCTCGGAGATGGGAGGCTGTCACAGAGTGCTTCTTGGGAACAGATGTGTCCCCAGTGGCAGCTTCCGGCCCTCAGCACACCGTGTTGGTTAACAGCCTCGGCGTGCCTGGGCTGAAAGGGCTCTGCGCACTCCAGATGATTGAGGGCTGGCTCTTTGTTGCCCATAAAATACCATCCACGGTGCTCAGTGGGGGCATCGAGAGGCTTTTAAATGAAGCAGAAAGGGCTGGCTGGTGGGGCCCAGCCTCCAGGAGAGCTTCGGGGTCCTTTGAAGGGTGTAGAGCCATTCTCTCCCCCCACCAGCCTGCAGGGGAGACTGAAATGCCATCAGTAGAAACTCAGTCCTCTGACATGAGGTGTCTCCTCAGGCGTGGCCCCTGACAAGATGAGGGAGGACGGAAGGGGAGGACTGGATGGTGGCAGAGGGCTGGGGACGAGGCAGCGGTTGTGTCTCCGTCAGAAATCACGTTGGAGGCCGCTGTCGTGTTGAGCTGCCTACCTCTGGGAGCCTTGGCTTGCAGATTGCTTGGCTCCCCGCATATCACTTATGACAGTGACAAGGACCTCATGACCCTCATTGGCTCTTCTTACCCTCATTTGACAAATGAGGAGGCTGAGGCTGGGAGTTAGCCTCACTAGGAAGTCCCAGGCTCAGGGTCTGAGCTTCTTTCTTCCATCCCAGAGCTGGATGCCCAGGGGTAAGGGGGCCTGGGGTGTGCAGCCAAGGTCTAGATGGGCCCTGGGTGTTAGGGGACAGGGGAGGCACAGAGAGGCTGGTGTGGCAGGACCCCAGCCAAAGGACTTCCCAGGCCATGGTGACATCTGGGTCAGCTCCCAGGACTCACAAGAGAGAAGGTGTTCAAGCCTTGGGAAGAACTTGAGATGTGGCACCAGGGAGTGAGGCCCAAATGTGCGTCCATCTTCGCAGCTGGGCCGTGTGAGTCTCCCAGGCTCTCTGAGCCTCAGTGGCCTCATCTGTAAAAGGGGGATAATGACCTCACAAGCTGCTGCTTTGGATTACATGAAGTGATGTATACAATACACCTGGCAGAGTTTTAGGATGTATGAAAACACAGGAGGTACTTAAGAAGTGTTAGTTGAATGTGGTAAATCCAACCAAGTCCACTTAACAAAAATAAATAAGTACTACATATTCCTGCTGAACCGTGCCCCAGTATCTCAGGGAGGAGGGGATGGCCACGGGCCAGGGGGACGGCCCTGCACGTCTGTGCAAGTAACTGTGAGGACGGAGTGTGCTCTTGTTTTTCCTGCTTTGCAGCTACTTTTATTAAACATCACAGGTTCACCAAATTCTCCTAAATAAATCTACCCCTGCCAGCTCATGCTCTGACCCCATTCCCCAGCAAATGCCCAGCTCAGGCCTGCGGTCCCCGAGCCCACCTTTGCAATTATGCCTGCCGGACACATAGGCCAATGTCCGCAGCCACCCAGTGGCCCAGGGTGGGGCGGAGACTTAGAGTTTCATAGGGAGCGAACTCCCGGGCCTTCTCCCCAGGCCCCTCCCTTGCTTCCTCTGGACCCCTCCTTCCTCAAGGGTACCTAGCAGTCAAGTTCACAGTGCCCCCCTGCCTCTGCTTGGTAAAGACACCTTTAGAGGAAAGAACAAATCTTCTCTGCAAAGCCACCACCTCCCAGGCCACATGCAGTCAGGACATGCCCTTGGGGCTCAGGTGCCCAGACCCAGATCCCACCAAGCAGCCTTGACACGGAGTCACCATCCCCATCACCAGCCAGAGCCAGCGTCGGGTTTTGGCACACTCCAGGCCACCCAGCCACAGGGCCAGAACCAGGACCAGCCAAAGACCGGGCGGCAGCTGGCTCCAGCCCCCATGGGTGACCTGAGACAAGATACGGCCTGCACCTGCTCGTCCTGGGGTCTGCTGTGTATCTGGGGCCCTCAGTGTCTCCAGAAACTGTCACAGCCTGGGACCAGACAGTCCTGCATTCCAAGTCCCCTCTTCTGCGGCGACCTGTGGTGTCACCTAGACCCCATGCTCCACTCCCTTGAGCCCCGGCTTCCTGGTCGGTACAGTGGGCATCCTAACAGTCCCCTGACCCATTCTCTTCAGGGGAGTCAGGGAGATCATCTGTGAGAATGGCCTAGCACCGCCCATGGCCACGGTGAGTGGCCGCCCATCACAGCAGTGGTCAACTTCCCAGAATTCCTTTCTGACTGCTCCCGTTCACGCAATTATTTCTGCTTCAGTGCTGATCTGTGCGTCCCCCCACCCAGCCAGACCACCTGGGCTCAGACCCGGGCTGGTTCCTGCCCTCCCTCAGCCCCTGCCCTGAGCCTGCTGTCACTCCCCACCCGCTCCTGGACCCACCTGTGGGGGCTAACCCCTGCCCACACCCACATCCTCCCCCAGCCTCCCCCCATCCCCCACCCCCCAGTCCTATGCCCCACCCTGGAGTCTGCCTGGGCCCCCAGTCTAGACCAAGATCACCCACCTCTACGTTCAAGGGCAATAACCTGCTCCTTCCTGCCAGAAAGGCACCACACAAGTTTTGTCTGTTGTTATATTCCATTTTTAAGAACTGCTTTTTTAACAGAAACAGAAATTAAAAAAAGAGAAAAGCAAAAGGGTTTACAGTAAGAATCCCTTCCCAGCTTCCCGGCCTCTTCCCCTGAAACCTCTCCACACCCGTGTGAGGTCACACCTCCCGCCTGCCCTTGATCTTCCTTACACAAGCTGTCATTTCACAATGCATCTGGCCGCCCTCTTCACACCGGGCACGTAGACCCTCCTTATCCTCTCTCAAGGAGCCTGGATTCCATTGTGGGAGCGCCCCATGGTGTGCAGTGTTTCAATCCCATTATGATGGAAATTTAGGTTGCTTCCATGCTGTAGTAAACATCTTTGTGTGTTTGTGCAAGTAATTCCTTGGAATGAAGTCCTGGAAGTGGAATTGCTGGGTCAAAGTTCATACGGGCTTTCTGCTCCCCTTGGGGTCAGCCCACAGCCTGTTGGGTATTCCCACTGGTCCTGTCTGGCCTATCCATAAGTTCTTCCTGTGAGCTCTGATATAGGCCTCACCACCAAGCCCATCCATATTGTTGTTCTTTAATTTTTTTTGAGAGAGAGAGAGAGAGAGCGCACATGCACCTGAGCGCAAATGGGGGAGGGGCAGAGGGAGAGAGAGAGTCTTAAGCAGGCTCCATGCTCAGCACTCCATCCCGTGTCTCTGGGATCATGACCTGAGCCCAGATCAAGACTCAAATGCTCAACCAGCTGAGCCACCCAGATGCCCCAAACCCACCCATATTTTGATGGTGGTCCATTTACTCATTCATTCATGATCTCCTCCCATTTGGACCTTGTATTGGTGCTAGGGACCCACAGAGGCCTAGTCCAGCCCTTGGAAGCTTGTAGCCTTGGGTTAAATCTTCCTCTTCTGTGAAATCCCCAGGACACACAGACACACACACACACACACACACACACACACACAGAAAGGCCTCTGCCCCTTGTCAGCTCCCACAGCAGACGATGAACTGTCTGCACATCTCTTTGTCTCTCCTGAGATGCACATTTATACCTTCCAAAGAGATCTTGTTCTGTCCCCGGTGGTAAAAGGAGTCCTCCCCGGCTCCCAGAAGACCATGCCCTGTCCACCCCAATCAGACCAGGGCCAATGGGACTCCCGTCCTGGGAATCTGGAGACAGATGTCAGGCAGATGCCTCTGGTTCTGGGGGTGTGGAGGTACAGCTGTGAATCAGAGCTACCCACAAGGCTACGTCATGTGAAAGTGGGCATGGAACTGGCATGCCAAGAGGGGCAGAGGGCCCACACCCCAGGGAGAGGCCAGGAGTGATGCCCCCCGGCTTTGCAGTCAAGTCCCCGGAATAGCTCCCTCATCCTGACAACAAACTCATTTTATTTAAACTGAGGTCAAGAGAGGTTTGCTCCTTCTGATCCAACACACTGGCAATGATGCTTCCTTCATCAGCCGTAGGCTCCCGGGCCGGGACCCAGCTGTCCCCTTCTGCTCACCCAGCAAATGCTGACTGATGCCCTTACAGGAGCATCGCCCAGGCCCGGTGAGGGAGCACTAAGCCCACTCTCCCTTGACAATCAGGGCACTAAGGCCAAGAGGGTCCATCACTTGCCAAGAGATGACAGGTTCAGGCTTCATGTTGGGTCCTGACTGAGTCCACGTGGAGGCTTCCAACACCGATGTTACTGACTCAAAGCCCATTCCCCTCCATTTGTATCAAGCTACACCGAAGCCCCAGTCCAACCCCCTGGGCGAGTGTGTGCCCTGGATCCCTCTGTGTCTTTGCAGCGGGGGGGTTTGGGGTTGCTCCAGCAGCATTTCTGAAAAGCAGAAGGAGCCCAAGGAAGGACCGGGCTGCACATGCCGCGTCGCTCTGGGCGCCCCCAGGGCTGCTGGGCCGGCAGCACCTGACTCCCGAGATAACCTCTGCGGCTGCACCGCCGTTCTCTGCCGGGAGCTTGAGGCCACGGGGTAATGACTAAGAGACGATAGACCAGCCTCGCTCGGGAATGCGTGTGGTTTATTACCCTTCTGGAGCTCTGCAACGTGGGAACAGGGAACAGTGCGTCTTAAGGGACACGTTGTGGCTGAGGCTTATATCAGTCGGAAAATAAAAAAAGTTTTCTCCCAATGGGGTATTTCGCAGCCCCGTCCGCCTCCATCACCATGACAAGTGGAAGGAAGGGAGACTTCCATTCAAGGCACGTTATGTGACCCCTGTGTCCAGGAACTCCATCCGGGTCCTTGTCTTCACCCTTCATGGGCTCTGAGGCTCTGGGTCCAGATGGACCCGCATCCTGGTGCCCCTGGGTCCTCTCCCAGGCCCCCTAAGAACCTGGGACTAAAACCAAGATGATGTGACTCTCAGGTGGGCTCACTGGGGGACGGCGACTCTAGGAGCCGAGTGGTCCTCTCCTCAGTGGGTAAGAAGATGCCTCTGAGAGCAGCCACAGCCAAGTGGGATCTGGGAGGAAGGGCTGCTAACCAAGGTGGGCTTCAGACTCCTTTCCTTGGAACAGAGAGCCCAGCGCTGCCCCTCCTTCCCTCGGGGCAGCTGGTCTCCGAGGAGGGAAGCCGCAGAGCACTCCCTGGAGCCTTCCAGACCGTCTGCCTTCCCCCGGGGCCCACGCTGGTGCAGGCCAGACCTCTCACGCTGGTTTGGAGGCTCCATCAGATGGAAGTCAGTATTTGTTCTGTGGCAGGGGCCCCCAGAGTGACAGAGCCTCGTGGGCTGGTATTTGGGCACAGCTTGCTTCCTGGGGAGATGGGACACTGGGGAGAGATCGAAAACAAGCAATGACAACACACAGTGTGCCGAGAGCAGCTAGGGTTCTGCAGTTTCATGAGGGCTTCCTGGAGGAGGAAATGCTACAGACACTGGTGAAGCCAGGAGGCACTCATTCAGCAAAACCCAGGGAGTTGGGGAGGGGAGGGTATCCAGGCCGAGGGACCAACATAGGCAAAAGTGGAAGGGGGGAGTACCATGAGTGTATGGGGTGCTGCCGCTAGCGTGCATTTTCAAGATGGGGAGCTGAGAGAAGGCTGGAAGAGTGGGCAGAGGGCGGCCGATGTCAGGGAAGAAGGACACCTAAGACATTCAGGAGACAGGAAGCCAGGTCCTCAGGGCTCAAAGCTCAGTTCCCGTTGGCTCAGGGCTTGAGCACAGAGAAGTGGAGGCCCGGGCAGGTCCCAGAACAGAGGTGAGCTTCAGCCTGCAGGTGGAATAGTAATGAAAGCCAAGGTCAGGAGGCCTGGGGCAGGGCAGGCAGGCAACAGGGCAGGCCATCACACTCAGAGAGCCCGGCAGAGGGAGCGGCCCCCACAGCTATTAACCCTGGTCACCGATTGAAGAGCCTGTCGAACTTTCTCTAATGATGGTTCCAGGCCGTCCCCAGAGGCCTTGCTTCTGGAAGGTAGGGTGCTGCTAGTCAGCTCCAGGTAACAGAGATTCTATTAACATAGAGCCTCAGTCCTCAGGTTCTAAAGACAGAAGATAAATGGCCCTTATCATTTTTATGTAGCTGGTATCACTGGCAAAGCCACGCTGAGCTGCCTTTGAACTGTTTATTAGGCGCTTCAAGACACTTCTCCAGGAGGAAGACGCATCTGGGCTGAGAAATGACTCCTTATTCAACATGGTCCGACTCCACGGGATCCAGGGGGAGATGCTCTCAGCTCCGATTAAAAACGCAGGGCACCTGGGTGCCTGGGCCCGGCTGGGGTGGTGGCGTCCATGCCCTGCCTGCAGGGGGGAGGTGTCCGGGCCGCGGTCACCTGCTCATCAGGCGGCCGACCTTGTTCCACAACAGGGCCAGGAGAGGAAGGGGCGTCTGCTGAGAGCAGCGAGCCCAGCACTGGCTGGGTGAGGCTAATCGGGGATCTTAAAGCCACCTCACAATGGACAGAGCCTGGTGTATTTGGGGACCCCTGTGAAGGTGAAGGTCAGGACAGAAGCTGCGAGCTATTTCCTAGTTCCGGCCAACTTAATCAGGACACAAGCCATTCTTTTCATTATAGACCTAGGTCCTGGACCATCTTTCAAGCTAATGAGAAATCTCGTTTGGACGTGTCAGGCTGTCCCGCCTCCCATTTTTTATTACTTTCCCCCAGAGCCTTGTCTGAATACAAATCTACTGGGCACGGGGGCTGCATAGCTTGCCCTATCCCCTATGCAGCTGGGGGCTTTAACCCCAGATCCACTCAGGACTCTGGGGAGCCGGGGGCTGAGAACGGCTGCTGCTCCCGTGGGGGACCCGCTCTGGGGGCAGACTTGACACTTGCAGTTCTTTCTTTCTTACTTCCTGTTCCTTGAACGCAAATTTTCACGGGTGAATAAAAATCCCACAAATGAATGGTTCGCATTCCAAAAGCTGCTCTCAGCCAGCAAGAAAGTTGCAAAGACAATAGCAAGGTTGTTCTGAAGCAGATGGGCCAGGAAGGGGAGGGGAGGGCAGCGAGGGGAGGGGCCTGAAGGTGGGCAGGACATCCCAGACCCCTGTCCAGGAGGCCAGATCAGACTGGCCGGGGAGACAGCGGTCAAAGCGGGCTGTGCCAGAGGCCCATAAAGTCTTTCCCCGGAGAGCCGCTTTTGCGTGAGGACAGCCCAGTGGCCTCAGTAGGACCCAAGGAAACAGTCCCTGCTGGTCCTTGGAAGGCAGGGGGCGTATAGGAGCACCTACTAAGGGCTAACGTGGACCACGTGCTTTACATAACTTTAGCTCCCTGAACCCTCGGCCTTCTTGAGGCAAATGGAGAGAACCAGTCCCTGCCTCTCAGGGCTTCACAAGGACGAAGTGAAACAGCAAAGGCTCAGGAGGCCACGCTGGAAGCTGAAAGGTGGGAGGGGGGCTCTGCAGCCCGTGGTCCCCAAGCCCCCGCACCTCCTCCCTGGCACCCCCTAACCAGCACAGGCTGTGCCCGCTCCGGCTGGGCACTGAGTCAGAGCCTGAGTCATGGGCTGCTTCCTCCAGCGAGGAAGCTCTCCTTGGCACACACAGTCCAGTTACTCAGCAAGTGACCCTGCGTGGGGACAGCATCTGCCACCCAGGGATCCAAGTGGCTGGGAAGCCTGGGGATTCGTTTAGGGAAGCTGCTTACCCAGCAGAGCTGTGAGTTCCAAGGGGCGGCATGCTTCCCAGGCCCTGGGGCCCATCCCCGAGATCGGAAGTGCTTTCAGGAGTGCGGTGGGTGAGATCTGCCTTCCCAGTGTGTACCCCCGCCCCCGCCCTGCCCCCGCAAGTCAGTCTCCTAAACTGCCAGGGACCCTAAACAGCTGGGCTCTGGAATCAACCTGCTTGCTGGATGCTCACCCTGCTGTGCACCTGCTTCCCCCCCCCCCCCCCGCCGCCCCCCTGGACTTCAGGAGAACACACCGCTGCCCTCAGGGGACAGTGAGGCCGGAGCTGCACTGCGGCTCACCTCCAGCTGACCGGTGTCGCTCTCTGCCCACCCTGCCGGCTGCTGCTGGCCCCGGCAGCCCACTGATGCCCCAGCCTGAACCCTCCCTGCTCCGATGGGGATGAGGTGGCCCAGAGAGAGCAGGGCAATCGCACTGCCAAGTATGACTTCAGAGAAACGGTCTCGGGCTGAATCCGATTAGCCTCCCCAGGGCCCAGCGCGTCTCCCACGTGTGCCTCCCACAGCCGGGCCAGTCAGTTCCCTGCATCCAAGAAAGCGGGCCCGGCGCTTCCTGCCAGAGCTGGCTTCCAGCCTCAAACAGATTTCACAGCCAAGGTATCTTTCCTGATACTCAACTGCTTCAACCCATCACTCCTCACTCCTGCCGTGCACTGCATGCTCCTCCCCCACAGTTGTGCCCTTCAGAGGTTGGCAAAGGAACTTATTTCTCAGCTAAGGGACAAGCCATCCGTCTTCTTAATCTGGCCTCATAAATCAGCAACGTGGACACCCCCAGGCTTCCCGCTGCCCCCCAGCCCCTGAATCCCCTGGGCACTTCTCAGCACAGCACCAGAAACCCCAGCCCCTCGCGGGGGCGGGGTGGGAGGTGCGTCGTGCTCCCCCAATGTGCCCAGCATGGTCCTCTCTCCCCCTTGGCGGGCGAGGGGCTCGCAGCTGCTTGGGCAGGAGTCCCGCCAGCCGGCAGCCGCGCCTGTCACCAGGGCCTTCTCCTGGAACGGGGACATCTTAAGCTTGTTGGGATCAATTGCCCGTGGCGTTCCACTTAATCCCCCTGCCAAGCATCTGACAGCTTTAGTGGAAAGGAGGAGCGGGAGCAAGAAGGACTATCTCAAGACCCTCAACCAACCCCCCAGGGACATGGCCTTCAGTGTAGACAGTGGAGCAGGGTGCACCGCGGGTCTGAGGAGGGGGAGGGGAAGTTAGAAGCATCCCAGGGCCAAAGATCCCATATTTAGAAAACAGCACCTGGGCTGTAGGCCCTGGGGAGCCTGCTAATCCCACTCAAGGGGCAGCGGAGCCACCTAAAATCCAGGGCCAGGCCTGGCACGCAGCCTGTGCTCAGGAAGGCGTCCTAAGAGGTGCAGGAGATGTGGTGAAAAGAAAGGTATGTGTGTGTAAGGTGTGTGTATGTCAGTGATTTTTCGGTGGAGGGACTTTTTTAAGATTCATAAAGCCAGTTAAGTACTCAACTAAAATTGGTTTAGTATCTGCTCTGTTAGGAGCAGGTACGGATGAAAACACAGTCCTTGCTTGATGAAATACATATGCCGGAAGGCTTCCTGGAGGAGGAGGGATTGTTAACCCTGCCACAGACTGGAGAGACTTGGGGACCTTTAGGCTAGAGCAGAGGTCTTCAGACTTTGGTCTGGGACAAGCAGCGCCTGGGAACTTGTTGGAAATGCAGGTTCTCAGGCTGCGTCAGCCACTCTGGGGTCGGGCCTGTCCCCCCCCACCGCCCCCAGCGGTTATAAGTCCTCCAGGTGATTCGGTGAGAACCACCGGGCTGGGGTACAGGAGACCACACCGAGGGAGCCAGTGTCATAGAATTCTCCCCCCTTGGCCAAGAGTTTGGGGCCTGGGAGCACTCTGGGCTCTTGTCCAGGTGCCCTATCGCCCCGACAAGAGTGCATCTGGGGAGCAGACAGACAAGAAATGTTTGTGAAAGGATGAACTATTTGGTATTTCTTCAAAGAGCATCCAAAGAATCATTGTGGCAAGTACCAGGATCTTGTGGACATTGTTCCCGTTTTATCCTCCAGGCTGGACATTACCAGAATGGCTCTATAAAGTCGCTCCCACTTGGGCCACCCCACTCCCCCTTCTTGCCTCTGGGACCCCCCTGTTCCTCCAGCCATCACTGTGCTTTAGAAGGGATTCTCATGAGGGTCTGTGAGAGCTGTACTCACTTGCCTTTGTCTGACGGTGTCTTCCTGTCGTTCTTGAAAGATATATTTACTTGATCCAAATCTAGGATCTGCTCCATTTGTGTTCATATTTGGCGACAGGACTTTCCAGGACTAGTCTCTGTGCTGTCAGGTGCTTGCCATTCGGGGGTGGCTTTGTCTCTTCCCTCCGGCTTCTCATCAAGTGTTGCCCCGCGTCCTCATGATGGGTCCAAGTGTGGAATTTTCTCTGTCCCTTGCTTGGGATTTATTATGCTTCCCGGACTGAAATTCACATCTTTTATCAAATACTAGGAGATTCTCAGCCATTACCTCTTTGAAAAATGACTCTCATCCATTCTCTTCTCCTTCCAGAACTCCAAATAGATGGGCTCCATTTCTTTCTGCCCTAACCCTCCCACCTCCTGGCCTCTGTTCTGTATTTTCTGTGTCATTTTCATCTGTCCTGTTTTACGCATCCTGGACATTGCTTCTGCCCCATCTTGTCGTCCCTAATTTTCCCTCAACTGGGTCTATTTGCCTCTGTGGATGCTGCTACCCCATCCATCCATCCATCCATCCATCCATCCATCCATCGAGTTTCATGTCTCCATGATGCCATTTTTTCATTTCCAGAAGTTCTACTTGGCTCTTTCTCATCGCTCTCTGATAACTTTTATAGTCTTTCCCCACTCCCCACCTTGTCCATGTTCTCAATCCTTCTTTCTTTAAACATTTTTAACTTGCTTATTTTTATTCTGTTCTGATCAAACATCTGAAATCTTTTGATCTAGTTTTGCATGCGTGGTTTCTGCTGACTGTGACTCACCGTGGATTGTCTGCTCCTGTGTTTTGCGATTTGAGACCATGAGCCTGATACTGTGCTTCGGGGACCCAGAAGAAGGGGGTTATGCTCCAGCCATGTGCCCCGGTGCTGCCAACCCAACACCACTTTATGTTCATTAATTGGCTTGGGGTTTTCTGGACCTCTCAGTTTACAAATTTGGGCCCCAATCCCCAGCAATGGTCAATCTAAGTTGGCACATTCTCAGGAAAGAATGTCTAAAATCTCCTACGTTGCAGACGCGGGAACAAATGAGTGTCCTTGTTGTCGGTCTTGGCTGGTATTTTGGTCTTTAAAGGTTAGCCATACGCTCAGCGTACCACTTTGAAGCTTCCAGCTTGAGGGGAAGGTCTCCCTTCCGACTCCCAATCTTCCATGAGCTCATGATTAAAATGCCTTCGCTCCCCTGTGCTGCGGTTAAAACCCAAGTTCCGAGGCTCCTGTTATGGGCAGATGCTTTGGGACCCCCCAAAGGTCAGCACGTGCTTCTGTTTCCGGCTCAGCTCCCTCGTCATTCCGGTTCTCGGGAACTTCCCTTCCTTCCTTGCAAACTAAGCTGGGCACTGAATAAAGTTTGTGGTGACTGATCCTGCATTTTCGGGTTATCTGTAGGAGGAGAGTGCCCTGTTCCCCCAGCCGCTCACCCCCAGAGCATCTGACTGTGGCAGAACCAGTCACCGCACCATTTCTTCTTCCTTTGGGGCTCGCAGCTAGACCATCTCCCCACCCTCCACCTGCCTCCACCCCCGCCTCCTTGCAGCTAAGAGTGCTCACGTGACTGGGTTCTGCCCGATACGATGGTTTCAGGTCAGGCGCATGAAAATCTCCCACACAATCCTGAGGGCGAGGACCCCAGAGCCGCACCCTGGATGTGCCTGCCTCCCTGGTCCCTGCTGGAAGACCTGTCTACCGCTGCAGGCACTATAGGAGCAGGGACTTCGGGTTCACCTGCCGCAATCGTTAGTGTTAGTTCCCTAGCACACCTAGCGCCAGAATTAAAGTCCCGCTTATAACTGTTCTGCAGTTCACCATCATATGCACATACGCTTTGGCCCAGGGCATAGGGACTTGAAGCGTTTTAATCCCGCCTGGCTCTCCGGAGGCAGGACCACCCGTCACAGAGGCTGAGGGGCTCGCTGGCATTGCAGAGGGGATAAGGCCTCAGAAAGCTCTTCCTTCCCTTCCCTGCCTTGTCAGGACTTGGACCCAAGCACTGTGCTGGCTGCCGCAGTCCCCGGACCACTTAGATGCGGCCCAGCTCTCCAGGAAGTCCTGGGTGTCAAGGGCATAGACGCAGACACAGGTGACCCCAGGACAAGGAGGTGACAGCTATGGTGGAGGGCAGGGGCTGGGCTGTACCAGCTGCACCAACCAGCACGCTGGGGACAGAGAACAAGGCCCTCCCTCCTCCCGCTCTGGGTGCAGTGAGTGGGACTCTAGGACCCCCCAGCCCACCTGGCAGCAAGGGGTCCCAGCAGGCAGCGCTCTGAGGCCTGCCCCACGCTGGAAAACCTCGGCTCCACAGAGGGCACCTTGCTTGGCAACTGCCGGCATGCATGGGCCGCCCACTGTGCACACATGTGCTCAAGAGGCCACGAGCCTGTCATCGCTGCCGAGTCTTCTCCCAGGAACGCCAACTGGCAGCTGGCGACATTCCCAGGTCAGGGTCTATGGCGACCCGGCAAGGGCAGAGGCCCGCCATCTGGACCCCTTCCCTTGATGGCTGATGGGTCACAGCCCGCAGGGACAAGGAATGATGCCTGCTGGGAACTGACGGGTGCTCTCTCCTCTCTCACAGGCTGCCCAGCCTCCTCGACCAGACCACAGCCTGAGAGCTTCTCGGTCCCCAAAGTCTGACAGTCTGACGGTCAGTCTCTCAGGGGACTTAGATTCATACATGACGCCAACTCCGAGCGTCCCAGAGGAGGACAGAAGGAAAGTCACAGGAGTCAGAGACAGGTGTGGCTGATGCCATGGACAGGTGCAGGGAAAGTGCCGTGCCAGCTGGGCACACTTGCACACTTGTGGGCATTCGCACACTTGCGACAGAAAGGAGTCGGGGGAGAGGCTGCTCAGGCAGGGAGGAGAGCACAAAGAAGCCAGAGGCTGAGAATTCTGCACTATGAGGGGTGCCTGGCAGCTTAGTTAAGCGTCTGACTTCTGCTCAGGTCATGATCTCAAGGTTTGTGGGTTCAAGCCCGCGTCAGGCTGTGCTGACAGCTCAGAGCCTGGAGCCTGCTTCAGAGTCTATGTCTCCCTCTCTCTCTGCCCCTCCTCCACCTCCCTGCCCCTCCTCAGCTCTCATGCCCTCTCTCTCTCTCTCTCTCAAAAATAAATAAACATTAAGAAAAAGAGAATTCTGCACTTTGTTCCACTTTGTTCTGGAACGTTGTGCCCGCCTCCACATCCCTCCTGGGCCTGACTCCCACCCACCTGCCATTAAATATCTGCGTGGACCCCACGCCCATGGGAACCGCAGGAATGGAAGGTGGCGGGAGGCAGAGGCGGCCTCCCTGGCTTCTGCCCAGGAAGAGCTAGCTGAGAGGGGCAGAGCGGACAGGCCTTGCATACCTGCACTCACACCGCAAATCCACCGCAGGAGAGGGATAGTTAGTGGATTGCGCCTGATCGGCACTCACTCCATGGCTACCCACCTGGGAGGCGGGGTTTTGGGGAAACAGAGTCTAAACGTGGGTTTAAAAACCCATCATCCCCTACTCTCCTCCTGTTCTGCCTCACCATCCCCAGGACATGAATCCCAGACGGAGGAGGAGACCTGTGCTGGGGGCTGGAATCATGGACCAGCTCCATCCATTGCCGCAGAGGGAGGCCCCTGGGGAACCACATCGGCCCACAGAGTCCTTGCCACAACTCGATGTCCCACAGCCTGGACCAGCCCCCTGACCTCCATGCGGACTTACCTTTGGTCACCGCACTGCCCTCCAGAGAAAAATTGCTCCTCCGGTGACCAGGGTTTGGCGTAGAGCCTCTGGGTTTTGGGGATTAAAGAGCAGTGGGAAATCTGCGAACACTGGCTAGTCCATTAATTAGCTGTTAAGAATACAGTAAAACCTTGGATTGTGAGTAACTTGTTCTGCAAGATGAGCAAACGTTTCTAATAAAATTTAACTTGATAAACGAGCGACGTCTTGCAATACGAGTCTTATGTGACAACGAATGTCACATGGTCACAACTGAGCCAATGGTTCTTGAAATTCGCTGTGATATACAAATGCTTTGGATTACAAGCATGTTTCTGGAATGAGTTATGCTTGCAAACCAAAGTTTTGACTGTACTTACAAGCCCACAGACACTGAGAAGGATTGTCTATTTTCTTTTTTTTTAATTTTTTTAATGTTTATTTTCGAAGAAAAGAGAGACAGAGTGGGAGTGGAGGAGGGGCAGAAGAGAGAGAAATCAGAATCTGAAGTAGGCTCCAGGCTCTGAGCGGTCAGCACAGAGCCTGACGCAGGGCTTAAACCCACAAGCTATGAGATCATGACCTGAGCTGAAGTCAGATGCTTAACTGACTGACATACCCAGGCGCCCCAAGGATCATTTATTTTTCACTTACATTCTCCTTAGGGCCCATGGAACCTGCCAGAAAGAACACAGCCCCTAGAGTTGGCTGGTCAGGTGGCTTTGCCTCTCTGAGCTTCCATGTCCCTGACCACAGAAGCAGGGACAGTAACACCCACTTCTCCAGGTTGACATGATGGTGATGGGCCGAGAAGCCCCAGATGCACTGGTTGTGCTCGGCCAGCACCCGGTCCCTGGGGCCAGCCCCTGTGCAAAGGCATATTTGTGGGTGCTGGTGCACTCAGAGAAGTTCTTCCTGTGCCCCATTGATACGTTCAGGAGCAGGGCCAGAAGGCTTTCCTCTCAGGCCAGGGCTGCCGATGGACTGACCAGCCTCCTCCCTTGTGAAAGAAAGGATGGAGGCGAGGCCCCATGAAGCCCAGTGGGTCATGAGGCATCTTCACCTCTCCACGTGGGACAGACCACGTGGGACTGAGGCACCCAGGAGCCCTGGGCAGGTGTCCGAGCCACTGACCCGGAATTAAAGAGTCCAGCCTCTCAGGGACAGCAGGCTGAGCCGAACACTGTTTCCTAGCCTCGGTGGCAACACCTATCTGGTGGGGGTAGTAGGGGCACAGAGGTGAAGTCCACGTGCCCAGGTGTCCACAAGCTTCTCTCGGCTACCGCCCGGAGCCTGCAGGGATAGAACCTCAAAAGACGTAGCCACAGTTACCAGATTTCACCCACAAGGCAGTTTGCATCTCCACTTCAGAGACTGGGAAGCTGAGGCACAGAGAAGAATGACCAACCCCACACACACCACCCTGGCCCAGGCTGACACAGTTCAACCCTTCTGAGCACTCAGACCTGTGGAAATCCCAGCTCTGCTGCTTGTTCACTGCACGACCTTGAGGGAGTGACTCCCCCATGCCTCAGTTTCCTCATCCGTAAATTCAGACTCATCATGCTTTCTTGTGCACTGGCTGTAAAAATGAAATGAGATCATGCACATGAAAAAGGCTCATCAGATGCCTAGCGCAGAACAAACCTCGATTAGAATTACTATCCATGCCACAATGCTATTATTCTAATTTTCTACCATTAAGCATTCCGTATTTGCTAAGCAAGTGATTGTTTCCAACATTTTGCTATGAAGATTTCAAACACACAGCAAAGGTGAAGGAATTTTTAGTGAACACCCATATACTATACTGGTAGAATTCTACCATTTACATTTAATCATACTGGCTTTATCAATATCCATCCATCAGCCCATCGGTTTTTTTTTTAATTTTTTTTAATGTTTTATTTATTTCTAGGAGAGAGAGAGACAGCGTGAGCAGGGGAGGGTCAGAGAGAGAGGGAGTCACAGACTCTGAAACAGGCTCCAGGCTCTGAGCTGGCAGTCAGCACAGAGCCCGACGCGGGGCTCGAACCCACGAACCGCGAGATCATGACCCAAGTGAAAGTCGGACGCTTAACAGACTAAGCCACCCAGGCGCCCCTCATCTCATTTTTTGATGCATTTCAAAGTAAACTGAATACATCGGTCCAGTTCCCCCTAAATACATTGGCAGTTACTGTTTTGGACGTGAAATTTACATACACTGAAATGCACAGATCTTGAAAGTCACTTGCTGAATTTTGATAAAGGCATATACCCACATAGCACAAATGCCCCTGTCAGAACAGAGGACCTTGCCATCATCCTGAAGGGCTGTCAGTCCTGCCTCTCCTCCCAGGAGGCAACCACTGTTCTGACTTCTTTCCGATGAGAGCAATTTGCCTGGAGTAGAATTTCACATAATAGAAGACATGATTTCGTGATGCAGTGCAGTATGTACTTGTATCGGCTGCCGATGGCTACATAACAAATTACTGCAATGTTCAGCAGCTTAAAACACATTTATGATTTCGCAGTTTCTGAAGGCTTCACTCGGTCCTCCGGTCCCCACGGCTGCAACTGACTTGTTGGCTCATTTCCGGGCTCTACTGAGGGAGACTTGCTTCTGAGCTCACCCAGGGGGGTGTTGGCAGGATCACTTCCTGGGGGGTTGTCAAATGAAGGGAGGGGGGCCTCTTCCCCCCCCCCCCACCTCCGGATGTTGGCTGGAGGGAGGAACCTTTCAATTCCTTGTCAGGTGGCCTCCCCACAGGGCGGATCCCCGCACAGCAGCCAGTTCTCATCAGAGGAAGTGAGTGAGGTGGGGGAGGGACGACCTGCAAGGCGGAAGCTAGAGCTCTTTGGGGCCGACTTCCAGGAGTGATGTTCCTGGGGGCGCCTGGCTGGCTCAGTCGGTTAAGCGTCTGACTCTTGATTTCAGCTCAGGTTCAAGATCTTGCGGTTCGTGAGATCGAGGCTTGCGCCGGGCTCCACGCTGATTGTGGAGACTGCTTGGGATTCTCTCTCTCCTTCTCCCTCTCTCTCTCTGCCCCTCCTCGTCCCAAAATAAATAGATAAATAAACATTAAAAAGAAATGAAGTGACTTCCCTGGAGTGACCCCTGACATCTGGCTGAAATAGCTCAGATGGGAGAGCATTAGGCTGAAGAAGTGACCTCGTGTTACATTTGCTATTCACTAGAAAGAAGTCACTAGGTCCAGCCCACAGCAAGGAGGGGACCTGGGGACTGGGAGGCAGGATCGTTGTGAAGCACCTGGGAAGCTGCCCTCTCAGGTGGGACATGCCTGTCACCAGCCAGATCGGCCTTCCTTGTTCTCCAGATGCTCATCTGACTCTGGGAGATGATCATGGTGCCAGACCCTGGTCTGTGTCCCCCAGCATCGCCTCCTGGGTAGGAAGATGCTCCTCCCTACCCAAAGCTGACCAGGGCCCTGGGGTCCTGACCTTGGCCTCCACCATCCTCCCAGGAAGAAGTGCTTGGGGGAAACCCCGCAATCAGGATGCCCCGGGGGGGGGGGGTGAGTAGCTTACCGGGTTCTACGTTTAGCTGGCAGGTCCTGATGGTTCTGTGTGACCAGAAGACTGCTCTCACTTTCAACACCTGCACAGCTGGCTGTCCCCTCATTTGCCCAGGAAGGGTGACCCTGGGCCATGGTCACGCACTGGGCTGATGGCAGGAAGGAACTTTTACCTTCGTAGGAGACACAGGAGACAAGAGTGCGGGCAAAACACAAACTCACCATGCAAGGACAGAGAGCACAGACCCAGGCCCAGGATGTGACTCGTCCCTGGTCTGCCCGGAGACGAGCAGAGCCTCACTCCGCGGGGCCGTGAGCCCGGACTGGGGGCTGGGTCCCTGTGTGCTTGCTTTCATTGTAAACCTGAGGGAAATGGCCAGGGAAAGCAGCAGAGAACCAGAGATGGAGGAAGAGACAGAGAGACACAGACGAAGAGAGACAGAGAGGGAGGAGCGAATGTCAGAGAAGACTGAACGAGACCAGGGCAGGAAGAGATCGAAATGAAGCAGACAGAGAACATCAGCTCCAGCACCGGGGAGACCTCCCTCCAGGACCCAGCATCTGCTTTCAGGAAAGCTCAAAGCCACATCCCCCAGGTGCTTACATCTTGGCTTGAAGATAGGGCATCCCCAAAGCTGCCAGCCTGACTCTGCCCGGCGCCAGGCCACAGAAGCGGGCTCAGGGTCCCCGGGCAGCTGTGCAGGGGGAGATCAGACCCGACCCCAGGGAAGAGGGCACAGCCCAGCAGGCACTGCCACCCACCTCGGGATGAATGTGTCAGTACAACAGCTGTGGAGAGAGGTGTCTCGCCCGGGAGCTCAGAGGCATGAAATACAACCTGTCTGTTCTCCAAGAATCAACGCAGTCATTTCTGGGGCTTCCCCCCAAACCCCCCAGGGCTTGCCTCAGGTGGGTCCTCTGTCCCTTGAGCCTGTGGGCCCTGGAGGCTCAAGGCTTATAGATGGTGGTTCTTGGCCAGGGGGGTGCTCCCCACGGCCCCTCCTCTCTGGGTGAGACCATAGCCCCAGTCCCCACCCGAGTGGAGCTCAGGCCCCATCGCTGGAGGGACAAGGCATGCCTCACCCTTCCCCTCTCTCTTCCTCCTTCCCTGAAAACTCACCAACCTCCACTTTGGGCTTCTGGAAATAAAACCAGGAAGTCTTGAGCACCATCAGGGAAAGCCACACATCTCCCCTGAGGCAAGGAGCCTGCCAAAAAGGGAGGGAGGGGAATGGAAAGGGAGGAAGGGGGCAAAAAAAAAAAAAAAAGAAAGACAAACATCGATGAGCTTTCCAAGTATTAGCCAGACTTCACCTCTGAGCAAGGAGCTACGTGCGGCATAAAATGGTGCAGCTGCTGCGGAAAACAGAGGGGCAGCTCCTCAAATCCATGAGCTTGCAATTAGCATCAGCAATTCCACCCCAGCGATGCACCCAAAACTCCGAAGGCAGGGACCTGCCCAGACATTCGCACACCCGTGTACAGCCTAACTCCCTGCAGCCCAAGGCGGAAACCACCCCGGGGTCCCTCAAGAAACAAAACGTAGTCCAACCACACAGCAGAGTATCATTCCGCTGTAAAACAGAGGGAAATTCTGACACACTGCGGATGTGGATGAACCTTGTGGACATTGTTCAGTCAAGTAAGTCAGTCACAAAATGAGAAACCCCAGGGACGCCCAGGTGGCTCAGTCAGTTGAACACCTGACTCTGGCTCAGGTCATGATCTCGCAGTTCGTGACTTCGAGCCCCACATCGGGTTCTGTGCTGACAGCTCAGAGCCTGGAGCCTGCTTCAGATCCTCAGTCTCCCTTTCTGCCCTTACCCTACTTGTACGTTCTCTCTCTCTCTTAAAAATAATCATTAAAAAAATTTTTTTAAGATGAACCCCATATGATTTCATTTACATGAGGTCCCTGGAGGCGTCAAGTTCATGCAGACAGAAAGCAGGATGGAGGAGGGGAAGGGGGAGTTGCTGTTTCATGGGGGCAATTGCAGTTTGGGAAAATGAACAGTTTTGGAGATGGATGATGGTGATAGTCACACAACATCATGAGTGGTAATGCCACTTACGCAGAAACTGAAAAATGGTTACAATGGTGAATTTTATATGTATGCTACCACGATGCAAAAATATACATGGCTAATCAAAAAAAAAAAAAACAGTGAGTTGCTGAGTGGGAATCAGCAGAGTGTGGGGACAGCCTGGAGTCATAGGAGGTTTTCCAAGGTGGCAGTGCCCACGTAGAGGCTGTGGTCGGCTGAGGATCAAGAAGCCTGGTGAAGGAGGCAGCAGTGGGAGGTCCTAATGGGACACTGAGCTGGTGGTGGGTGAAGACCTGAGCACCCAGGGGCCTTGCACAGGTGGGGCAGGCAGAGACGGGGTCAGAGGGTGTCCCGGCTCAGGGTCAGAAGGGACATAGGGTCAAAACTGGCAGAGAGGTGTGCCTGGGGGGCTCAGTAAGTTAAGCAGTTGCTCTTGATCTTGGCTCAGGTCATGATCGCACCATTCGTGAGATTGAGCCCCACATCAGGCTCTGTGCTCACAGCGTGGAGCCTGCTTGGGATTCTCTCTCTCTCTCTCTCTCTCTCTCTCTCTCCCTTTCTGCCCTCCCTGCTCTCTCTCCCTCAAAATAAAGAAATGAACATTTAAAAATAAAAAAAGAAAGGTTTCTAAAAAAAAAAAAAAAGGAAAGAAAGAAAGAAAACATGAACAGCCTTCCAGGGCGCCCAGGGCAGGCTTATGGGCAGGGTGCAGACCACCTCTACCACCCTCTGCTCCGACCACCCCTTCCCCTCTCTGATAGGCTCACCAGAGTTAGTAAATAAAAATTCGAATATCAGATAAACAACAGATTATTTTTTTAGTGTAAGAATGTCCCCAGTATTGCACTCTTTCACTAAAAAATTATTTGCAGTTTAAAATTTAACTGTAAAAGTCAGATTTAACTGTGTGTCCTATTTTATCCGGCCACCCTGTCTTTGAAGGGTCGCTGATGCATTTGCATGGCTGTCTCGCTCTCCTCTTTCAAGCCTTGGCTCAAACGACTGGCTTCCCAGGGGGTCGTCCCTGACCACCCCGATGGAAGGAGGGAGGACCACCCCTCCCCTGCCCTGGTCACTCCCTGTCACAAATGTCACCTGCTCCATAGGCTTCCTGGCACTGGCAGGCTCTGAAACGACCTTGCTCATGTGTCTGCTCCTTATTATATGTCCCCCACTCTGAGATGCAGGCTCACAAGTTTAGGGCCCTGTAACTGCATCCTAGTACCTGGCATAGGCCTAGCACATAGTATGTGCTCAACAAATATCTTTGGAAAGATGGAAGGGATGCCTCCCTGGAAGGGCGGTCAAGGAGGAGAACCAGAGGATGTGGGTGGCCTGGGGGCACTGAGGGTTTGCTGTGTTTGCCCACTGCACCACCTCCCACTGGTGATCGGGACTGCCTCTGTCCAGGAGAACAGAGCTGCCCGTGGCCTGGCCCAGATATGGGGTCCGCAGGTCCAAACTAGCCCAGGCCAGCCTTGTCGGCTGCCCTTCCCCACAGGACCAGCCTCCTGTCCACACAGTCCCAAGGCAGCAACGTTACCATGGCAACAGCGATCCGAGGTCACAGCGCTGGAATCCAGAGGACGCATCCCTCCTGGCATGCCACCGCCTAGTCAGAATCTAATTTTCATTACAGCCATAATAGTGGTTTTGCATAATTGCACATATATTAATACCTAACGTGCCAGTGCCTATTTGGTTAAAATGCATGAATTCAGGTCTAAATAAAAAGTGCTGATGACTGAAGTTTTTCATTCTCTTAAAGTGTTCTTGGGTTGTTTTTTTTAAAGTCAATCTCTCTCCTTGGCAGCAACTTGCTTTCAATCGCCTTATTAATGGGTAAGGGAGAGGAAAACAAAGCAGGGCCCTCTCCCTGGGGAACCAAAGCAGCTGTAGAGGGGGCCGTGGCCGTGCAGGTGACAGTCACCCCTGGCGCTGCCTTCCTGTGTGACCCAGAGTACACTATTCTGTCTCTCTGGGCCTCAGTTTCCTCCGGTAGAGAAATGAGAGACGGGTGTAGCGGGTCTTCTAGATCTCTTCTGCTTCCAAAACACAGGCACGTAGCTGACATTTGCTGAGGCTCAGGCTGGCACCAAGCTCTGGGCTGGGAGGAGGGACTATGGTCATTGTCTTTGGGCTAGAACTCAGGCAGCAGACAAAGCCACAGAGCAGCTTGGGAGGCTTCCTGGAAGAAGCGACATTTGAGATGAGACAGGAGCAGGTTAAGTAAGAGTTCGCCAGGGAAAAGGGAGAAAGAGAAGAGGTGAGGCATGGGAGGGTGGATCTCATCCTTCAGGACACTGAGGGCAGACTCAGGTGGTCAGGGCCAAGGCCATGTTTAGACAGACTGGGGACAGAAAGAGTAAACCAGGTGCCCAGCTCAGCCAAGGGGCTACTGCCACAAGGCCCGCATTCCCCAGCACCGGTCACCCTGCAGCGGGGCCTGAGCACAGTGGCTGGGGCCCATGTGCGAGGAGCCCCAGGCAGGGCCTCACTGGGATCTTCTCTGTGGCCCCAGCATCCAGCTGGCTCGGGACCCACTAGCTGCCGTTAGTCACCTTATCATCCTCGCAAGTGTTAGCGGAGGGAATGAAGCCAGAGCCTGCCTGAGGCCTCCGGTCTGTCAGCTAAGGTCTGTCATTCTGGGGGCCCTGCACACCTGCCTCTCTTGCCTTCTGGCAGGCAGCAGGGCAAGGTGATGGCCAGAGAGGGGCCTGGGCTGGGGGTAGCGGCGTGGGGTGGGCAGCGCATAAGTGACCCCCAGAAGGAAAGACCTGGGAAAGGACAGCCGAGAACAGACCTGGCCGCAAGGGTTCCGAGAACAAGGAGGCAGTGGCTGGGTGGGGACAGAGACCGCAGGAGCAAACAAGGCAGCGATCGGGGACGTGCCAGCCGAGGGGTCAGGACTTCACCTTGCCGGCAGCCCAGAGCCCGGAAGGAGGGGGCCACTGGGTCTGGTGGGAACCCGGTGCTGGCTCTGGGAGCTCTGTGACCATGCGGGGTCACCCCAGGTGACGAGGCCTTAGCAGGCAGCAGAGTGGGGAGAAGGGGAAAGGGTGATCCGGAGAGGCTCACGGCAGGCGGAAGGGCAGGCTTGGGTCGATGGAGGCAGGGGTGGAGGGAGGAGTCAAGGCCAGCATCCTGGTTTTCAGGAGGGGCTGGGTGGTTGGGGATGGCCATCTCAGGGTTTGGGATACATGGGGTCTGAGGGGCCAGGTGGGGGGATCCAGCAGCTCTGTCTCAACGAGGCTGGGAGAGGAAGGGCTGGAACCAGATGTCTCCCCAAGAGCCAGGGCTCCCTGGGGACCTCTCGGCCCGAGGCCACAGCTGGGCAGCTAACCCAGGCCTCACAGGTGAGGGATGAGGCTCCGGAGGGACAGCCAGCTGGCCAAGGGCCCCAGGGTTCAGACAGGCTAGAAACGGGGGTAGGATCCCTCTCTGGATGACGGCAGGCAGCCTGCTCTCGCAGGTGCGGGCTCCGCAGCAGGTGTGGGGGGACCTGCACTCAGGTACCCCCGCTGCACGTGTGCATACGCCTCAGGTTCACCTGAGCTCCCTGCACCACTGCTCTGTCTGCAGGGAGGCAGATGGAGAGGTACAAAGGCCTTTAAGGCGCCCCTCCCCCAACCTGAGACACCCAGAGCAAGGAAAGCTTAGCCCTCTGAGCCCATTGGCAGTCAGCCTGGAGCACCATGTCCGGGTCCCTCGGAGGAACCTGGATGGTGGCAATAATTTTGCTATTGTCTCCAAGAACAGCAGCGGCCACCAGAAAGGGATCAGAAGACAAAAACGGGAGACAGGGGTAAGAGAACAAAAGGTAGCCTTAGCTCACCCCGTTTTTCAGAGTGGGCAGGGCCTCAGAGATGGAGGTGATGCCCTGGAGGTCATAGCTGACGCCCCCATGTCCCTGACCCGGCCATGCCCCCAGGGAGAGAGAGAAAGGATACATGCGGGGGACAGGAGGCCCAGATGAGGCTGGTGGGGACGGGCAGCCCCTCTCGCCACCAGCTCGGCTGTTCTGCTCTCACAGCCTGTGGATGCCCAGTCTCTGGACTTCGCTGGGCCTGTTGCCTCATCTTAGAGGGCAGCTGTGACGGTTGACCTTCCCAGGGACCACGCCCCAGGCCTGGCGTGTTCCGTCCTCCTGGCAAGTACACAGCAGTCTGTCCCTTTCCTGCTCCTAAGCAAGTGGGTCACCCCACTCCTGGATCCCAGAGTTCAGGCTTGGCCAATCAGAGCATGGCATCTCCATAGCACATACCCAGGTCAGCTGATGAGATTCCATGGGCTTTGCACGACTGTCAGGGAGAGAAACTCTCATTCATCGGGGGCTGGGTAGACAGCCTGGGCTACTGGCCACCACTAGGGGAGGAGGGCAGCAAACACAGAAGGAAACTGATCCAAGAGGTGAGGAGAGGCTGTGCCCTATTAACAGAGGTGGAGCCCTTGATCCAACTGTGTCTGAAGCTGACGCCATCTCTGGGCTTTTTAGCTATTTGAGCCACTAAGTTGTTTTCTTCTTATGTTTTATTGGTTTCCTCTCTCTTTTCCTTTTCTCTCTGGCTCTTCCTTTTATTCTTTTTTTTTTTTTAATGTTTTATTTATTTCTAGGAGATAGAGAGAGAGAGAGACAGCGTGAGCAGGGGAGGGTCAGAGAGAGAGGGAGTGACAGACTGAAACAGGCTTCAGGCTCTGAGCTGGCAGTCAGCACAGAGCTCGACGCGGGGCTCGAACCCACGAACCGCGAGATCATGACCTAAGCGAAAGTCGGACGCTTAACCGACTAAGCCACCCAGGCGCCCCTCTTCCTTTTATTCTTAAGCTCACTCGAATTGGGTTTTTGTCCTTTGCAGCCAAGAGAGTCCTAATAAGACGCAGACTATGAATTCAGTTAACAGTGCTGAGGGTGATGAGATTATTACTCCCCAAGAGGTTCAGCATCTTAGCTACAGAATCAGAGCATGCGCACCAGGCTCCGCCTCCTCCTGGCCCAGCAGACCCCGCCCACAGGAGGACCTTTCCATGGGGCACTTTTCTAGGTCCCAGACACCCTAAGCCCCACAGCTTGAGCGTGATGGAGAACCTATCACCACCCCACCCCTGGGACACCCCCGCCCCCAGCTCCACACCCAACCTGCTACAGAAAGAAAACAGCACAGACACAGAAAGTTTCTGAAATAGGCTTCTGGGTTTTTATTCAAAACAACATGGTGGCAGCTGCCACTTGGTTTCTCTATGCCCGGGCCATCTGGGCCAGCAGGGACCAGCGCCGTCAGCAACTAGGAGGGAAGTTCATTCACACCGTAGAAACTGTACAGCAACTGAGAGTGCGAGAGTCACAGCGGCAGGGCCAGGCTGAGGGCTTCCTGGAGGAGGCGGCCTCTGCCTCCTCCCCAGGCCCCAGCTAAGCCGAGGCTCCACCAGGAACACTGATTATTGCACAAAGACAAAAAAAGTATGTGTATCTGGGCTAAAGAGCAGCTTCTAAGCCCCCAAGCCCTTACACAGCGCAGCAAAGAGGGCCCGAGGTGGCCCTGGAAACAGAAGGCTCGAGGGAAGGATCTGGCGGGAAGACGGGCCAACGGGCTGAAACTGTGCACGCTTCATCCTTTAGGGGGCTGCCAGGTGCAAAGGCAGTCAGGCAGGGGACAGGGAGAGGGTTTGGCCAGCTGTAGGCCATGGCCCCATCAGGTCTTGGGTCCATCTGTGTGGATGCCAAGGGGCCTGCCAGCCACTAGTCCACAGAGCCCTTCAAGCAGATGGCCTGGGGTGCCCGGCACCAAGTTCCCCACTCTCCCCGGGGCCAGATCTGTGCGAGTTAGTGTAAGTTTGTGCTTTTGTGATGAACAGGTCACAGGATCAGGAGGGCAGAGGGACCGTTCACCCAACCCTTAACGCTGTTGGCTTGTCCTGGCCAGGCCATCGCGGCCAATCCCCTAACTCCTAGACACGGGAGCTCCAGGAACAAAGCCAAGCGCCTGGGAATAGCATCTGGAGCCCTCCAGGAATAAACGCCGTCTCCCATGACCCACCCCTCCACCCCCGGGCAAGCTTCTCTCCGCCTTCAGCTAGTCCCACCTCTAGACACACCCTGCTTCGCTCAGACCACCCTCCATGCGTGTCTGCTAGTTCTGGGGCCACAAGGTTCAGGATAAAGGGATGGCTCCGTGTCAGACACACCGGGACGTGTTCCATGCCCAGCCACTTTTAACGTGGCGACACTAGGGAAGTCACTTCCCTGGTCTGTGCATGGAACTGCAGTGCACGCTACTCAGGGCCGCCGTGCGGATTAAAGAAGATGACATCTGGGCCCCAGAAAGTGGACGTTGCTGGCCAGCGTCAGAAGCCAACCCCCGAACCCCAATCTGTCCTCCCCTCGATCTTCCCGGGTCCCATGTCCCTCTTCCAGATTCTAGCACACAGGAACACGCAGACACGTGCACTGACATGCACGCTGTCTCCCCGACAGCCGCGATCGCTCAGGGCCAGAGCAGCGCTGGGAGGGAGGGTGAAGCAGAGCCGCCTGTGACCTCTCCCGCCCTGGAGGAGCACCCCAGAACAAAACAATCAGCACGGCAAGGGAGGCAGCACAAGGCCCCTGGAGCAGGGGTTGCTGCCGGGAGCAGATGCATAAGAGGGAGGGCCCAGGGGCCCTTCAGCCTGGAGGCCGCCACCCTGGGAGGGGGTTCATTGCTTGGTCATGACCTTGACATCGTCACGGTGGCCCAGCATCCGCACTTCTGGGTGAGGAGAGCGAAGCTCCAGGGCTAACACAGGTCTGACCACCGGCAGAGACCTGGGGCCAGGTTCTGGCTTCTGAATCCACCCCTTTTGATCACTGGGTGCACTTTTTCATAGTCCACACACTCAGGTTCTGGCCACCTGCAGAACTCCAGACTCTCTGCTGCCACAGCGCTCAGAGAGCCTGAACTGGCCACTTCAACATCTCCGGGACTCAGTTTCCACGTATGGGAAATGGGCCTGCCCACTCTGCTCCACCCCTCACACCATCTCCTAAGGGAAATGCTTTACAGATCACAAAGCGTGAGCCACCCGTTACCTCCCTTTGCTGCAGCGTCAGGCCCCAAGCGCCCAGGAGCCACCCAGAGCCCATCCAAGCAAGCCAAGCTCCCAGTACCACTTGCCAGCCTGGCCCGAAGGCAAGTTCTTTAAGGTCAGGGTTTGGGAACAAGGCCCCCTCAGCAGGGCCCAGCCGAAGCCATCCGAGGAGATCTCGCGAAGGCAAAGGGCCTGGTTATTGCTGAAGTGTAGTGTCTTCCAAACTTGCAGCATTCCTTCCCCCCCCCGCCCAGGACTCTGCCTGTTTGCAGACCACCTCCTCCACCACGTTCCCAATCTTGTTCTTCAAAGTCACCTTAAATCCACTTGCTTTTGGAAACTTACCCTTGACCTAAGCAAGGTCTGGGAAATCGTGGGTCCCGGGTACTGTTTATTTCCTAGTAAATACTGAAATAAATGCATAACTATTCAAATAAAAAGAATACCCATCTGCGAACCCATTTGGGAAGCTCTGCTAGGTGAAACCTGATCTGCAGCCTGGGAAAGTGGTGGGGACAGGGATGGGGCTCGTCCCAAGGCTAGGCAGGTGCCCCCACCCTGCTGAGAGTCCTATCTGGTCTGCTTCTCCCTGAACTCCACAGGAGGGGGGCAGAGCTGCTCAGGGGGTCAGCGGGAAGCAGGACCTCTCAGAATGACCATGCCCCAGGGCCCACCTGGAGGGTAAAAGGTAGTGAGTAACTGCCACTGACTGAGCCCAGGGGGCCCGCAGGGCACCCTGACCAGCACAGACCAGGCACATATTCTTGACCTCCAAGCACCTCGTGGCCTGCGTCATACCCATTCGCCTTCCTCTCTCCTGCAGCCTCCACGCCCGCCCCCGGCCTTCCTGGGGGTAAAGCCATGGCAGACCCCCACCCCTGGAAATGCCCACTGGCTGAGCCCCCTGCCCAACCTTGGAGCTGCCCTCCACCCCCACCCCTGCCCTAAGAAATTACGACTAGTCACCCCTGATTTTCCTAAAGAAAGACGTCTAACAGGTTGACTAAGAGTGTGCTCTGGGGCATCTACAAAAGACTGTTCACAACAACTAGACGGTCAAGAACAAGACGGACACCCCCATATGTGGGGGGAGGATCTTAGCGGCGTCTCTTCTTTAAAGGGAAAAAACAATGCACCCTGAATTTCACCTCTTCTTCCAGGCCGTCTCCCCGGACAGGGGAACTTCAGAGGCCTGAGAGCGTCTCTCAAGCTACTCCCAACCCAGGGGAAATACCAAAAGGCTTGGCGAACCCAACAGCCCGACCATCTCCCTGGGGTAGGTTTGGCCTGGGTCCTAAGCATCAGGCAAAAGCCCTGTCTGGGCGCCGGCCCGCACCTCACCCCCCCACCCCCAACTTTAGCACTTTCTGGAAATCATAAGCTCTCGGTAAAAAAAATAAATAAATATATATGTCTGTCTCTCTCTATATATATGCATATATATATTATGTATATGCACGGGAAGGACCACAGCTGGGCCACGGCTGGGGCCACGGCCGGGCCTCGGCTAACCCAGACCCTGCTCAAGCCCACCCTCTTGGCCGCCTGGCGCTGGCCGGCCCCTGCGCGACCCCCAGGTTGTGGCCGAAGTATTGCTGCCTGGCCCCTGGCTCCTGAGGTAAAAGAAGGTGAGACGGGGCGTCCGGCGGGGCCCCTGCAGCCTTCATCTCTTCCTCTTGCTCGCGGCGTCCCCCGGCTGCAGCTCTCCCGGGGACGGCTGCGGCCCGGGCCCCGCGGGGCCCGGCGCGTCCTTGCTGCGGTCCGCGGCCCAGGAGGGGCTCCGGGCCAGGCCGCGGGCCCGGGAGGCGGCGCGCGGGCGGCCGGGGCCGGCGGCCAGGCTGCTGGTGCTGCTGAACCTGCGGGCGGGCGTGAGCCCAGGGGGCGGGGGCGGCGGCCCGAAGAGGGACGTGAGCGACAGGCTGCTGAGGGTCTCCGAGTGCTCGCTGCCCGCGCCCCCGCCGCCCGCGCCGCCCCGGCCGCCCGCGCCCTCCTCGTCCGAGGGGTCCATGGAGTCGTGGTGGGTGCAGCCGGGGCTGGTGGAGCCGCCGCTGCTGTGGCTGCGCTGGTGCGCCCGCAGCCCGCGCAGGGAGAACAGGCCCCGGCCCCGCAGGCTGAGGCGGCGGCGGGCGGCGGGCGACAGGCCGGCCCGCGGGCCCAGCGCGGGGGCGGGCGGCCCGAGGGCGCGCCGGGGACTGTCGCTCAGGGTCAGGCTGTCCTCCAGCGTGGTCTGCAGGCTGCCGGCCGAGCTGCTGCGGCTGGCCTCCAGCGACGTGTCACTCCCCGTGGCCTGCAGGGAAGCAACAGGGGCTGGGGGGGGGGGAGGGCGCGGTGTCCCCCCAGCCCTGCCCCCTGGCAGCCTGCACATCCCATTGACAGGCACTTTCAGCTCCTCCCAACCCTCAGGAACCCCCTTCTGAGTAACCCCTCCCCCACCCGGGACCCCACAGTCTCTGTGCTTCATGAGGCCTCTGACTGGGCTCCTGCCCCACAGGGCTCCCCGGTTCGCACGCAGCTGGGAACCAGTGTCACTTTACTCAAATGCAGTCACATCAGTCACACCCCACCCCTCTGGGACCTTTCTTCCCACCAATCTCCCCCTTGCCCTCCCTCCGCCCCCAACCCCCACCCCCAGCCACTGCTGCCTGGAAATCTCTTCCCCCCACATCGCTCACCCCTCACTGCCTCCCCAGAGCCTTGAAATGCTCCCCCCACCCCACCCCCGCCCAGAGCCCCTTCCGATGCAACATTCTCTAGCATGTATCACTCTCAAATCGGCTGCTTTTTATGCATTTATTTTGGCTTACCGCCTCCCCTCTCAGGCCCCTGTGACATGCACTGAGCGGTACACCGGGAGCCACGGGACAGGGGCTTCGTATTCTGTTGCCTGCTGCAGCCTCCCAGCCTAGCCCAGAGCCTGGCACACAGCTGGGGTCAGCAGCGGGCCCAGCTCTGCTGCCAGCGTGCTGTGCCAGCCGGTACCCTGAGCCCTGGTACCCACACAGCCTTTCTGCTCTGTGCCCTCTACCTGCCCAGGGGGTGGCTCTGGCTAATACTGTACAGGCCAGACCTCCCATCCCCCAGATTTGCCCCTCCATCTCCATCTGAACGTCAAGGTCACACTCAGACGTTCCCTGGCAGGAGAGCTCTGGGAGGTCCGGGAGCGAGGGAGGTGCCCGTACCTGCCGGAGGAGGGTGCAGTTGACACTCGGCGACCTCAAGGACGCCCAGGAGCCCTGCAGGGCAATCTTGGGGAGGGTCCCAGTGCCAGCCACCTTGTCCTGGCCCTTCTGGCTGGCAGACACAGCAGGGTGGAAGAACTCCGCAGGCATGGGCAGGAGCGGGCTGGAGGCGTCCGGGGAGAAGGGACTCGGGGGTGCAACTGGGGAAGGAGGAGAGGAGGCTGGAGAGAGGCTGGTGGGTCCTGGGAGGCTGGGTTCGAGGCCGACAGGCAGAGGGCTTCCTAACAAACTGACTGTGAAACGGTGAGTAAGTCTCCCTCTCTGAGAGTAGGTGTCCCCATGGCGAAGGCCAGAAAGAAATACTGAGCCAGCCCCTGTGATTCCTGGGCACTGGGCAAAGGCAAGCTTTTGAAGCCAATGGACCCAGGCTCAAGGACCCCTGCTTTGCTTCCTCTGCGCAACAGGGACCATAGGCCTACTTCAAGGGCTAGAGAGAAGGCTGTAAGAACAAGAGGCAGCTCTGGGGCTCCAGCCCAGCACCAGGCGCACAGCAGATGCCTGCTATGATCAGCCGCCCTCCGAGGGTCCAGACACCCCCGGGGTCCAGCCAAACTTGGGGGCCCCTCTGGAAGGACAGGCAGCGTGGGCAGCGTGGGCACTGGATGGGCAGAGCAGACAGAACGCTGCGCCTGTCTGGTCTGCTCTGTTGGGGGTGGGGAGGGGGAGGGGGAAGGAGAGGGGGAGGAGAAAGGAGGGCTGAGGCAGAGTTCGGGACCGAGCCAAGGTGCCTAGACAGCTTGAGTGCTCCCAGCAGTGGGGAGGAGGGGTTCCTATTCTAGATCATCTTATTATTTAAGGAATACACAAATGAATGGCTAACTAAAGGGGATGGGGTTTCATTCAATCAGAATGGCTCTTGGGTCCTGTGCCCTGACTTCTGGGCCTGGAAGTCTGGGGTCTGGGGTCTTGGCACCTCAACCATCAAGGCCATTGGGCTTTAGGGAGAGTCCTTGGAAAAGTCACTCCACCCCCAGCTTCTGGAAGGCGGTCCATGCCAGGCCTTCCAGAAAAGTGCTTGGGGTGGGCCCAGGGTCTTGGGGGTCCCTCTCAGCCCTCCTCTCCAGCCAGTGCCGGGGAGCCAGATTCCCATCACCCTCCAAGGGGACTGGAGGGGAAGGTGAACCTGAACAATGAACAGGTGGACTTAGTCCCGGCCTTGTGCCCACAGCCCGGCCAGAAGCCCAAAGCACATACACGGGATGCTGAAGGTAGGGCCGAAGACATATTTCAGGACATTTTACAAAAGAGACACTGAGGACATGGGGCCTTCTGTTGTTCCACATCTTCTGTGAAGGCCTGTGGGATAAACACCTCTCAAATTCAGCTCTAGAAAAACAGCGCGATAATTTGGTGGCTTTCCTTCCGCTTAATGAGAGCGTTGTGCGACCTGTTTCCATTTTCACCACAGCTCCTAGGAGCTCAGCATGAATCTCCCGGGCTTCTGGTAGAATTCCTAACTCACCTCGCTGTATTATTTGGCTCTTGATCTTTTATCATGGTTGTATCAGACCCGAGAGTCCTATCTTTTATTGTCAGTTACCCACCTGGTTCTTCCTGGACTCGATATACTAGTCTGGCCAAAGACACTGAGGAAAACACTCAGCCAGGCCCCTCTGAAGCAGCTGCCGGAGACTGGGGCTGTGGGGAGCTGGGGGGGACTGGGGGGCTGCGGGGAGCTGGGAGAGACTGGGGTCTGCGGGGAGCTCAGGGGGTCTGCAGGGCTGCAGGGAGCTGGGGGGGACTGGGGGGCTGCGGGAAGCTGGGGGAGACTGGGGGGCTGTGGGGAGCTGGGGGGGACTGGGAGGCTGTGGGGAGCTGGGGGGGACTGGGAGGCTGCGGGGAGCTGGGGGTGACTGGGGCTGCAGGGAGCTGGGGGGACCCACGTCCCCCCCTCACCTCGGCTGCTCTCATGTTTCAGCCAGGACCGGACGGGGTTGGATGGGGCAGTCTCCCTCTCCCAGAGGAAGTTCTCAGAATCCGATGAGACAGCCGTGTTGGACAAGGGGAAGAAGCATTCGCCCACCTCTCCCACACGCATGGGCTCAGGGGCATCCGGCTCAGCCTGCAGGAAAGGGAGGGAGATGGGTCAGGATGGTGGAGAAGGGGACAGAAGCCAAGCCTGCCCCCACTGCCTTTACGCCCCTGCTTCATGACCCTATGCTCGGGCCACTCTCACTAAGCGAGATGGCCTTCTCCACGCCTCTTCACCTGGCCAACAACCTTCATCTTCCAAAAACCAGATGAAAGGGCCCCACCTCCAGGAAGTCCTCTTTGGTGTTGCAAGCAGGATATGGTTTCCTGCTCATTCCTCTCTTGACCTTGAGCTCCCAAGGGTCTTCTTTGTCTCTGTACCCAAGTGCCTGGTACAGACCTGGGCCCAGGGCAGAAGTCAAGTCCAGGTTGGGGAAGGGATCAGAAGACAGGTGGACCACTCCAGGGGCCTCCCTGTGAGCCTGGTCTTGGGTAGGTCCCTTCCCTTTGCGGAGCCTCCGCTTCCACACCCACAAATGACAGAGTAACGCCTCCTTCCTGGCTCGGGCACCCAGAAACTGCCCCGCAGTCCTTCTGGCACTCCCCAGGCCCCAGCCTTTCCTCAGCCCTGCGGCCAAGGTGACCCGGCCCAGAAAGCTCTTCTGGAGCTGCCTCAGCCCCCTTCCAAGGCCGATGGACCCCCTATGACTTCCTGAGTCCAGAATAAAACCAGACTACACTCGCCAAAGCCCAACCAGGCCCCCAAAATGGTGACCCCAAGATCCTGTGTGGGAGAGAAACACAGAGGTGCACAGAGAGGCAGGAAGGGGCTGGGTGGAGAGGGGGTTACAGGAGTTAATCCCCTGTTAGGGAGGGGTTGGAGGGGGCAGGGAGGGAGCTAGAAGGTGGAGCTGACAGATGACGGCCCTGGGGGCAGTGGTGCCAAACCCGGGCTGCCCTGAGAGTCTAGGGGAAAGAGGCTCTCACAGACAGGGCCACTGCATCCCTACCTCACGCCAGGCAGTGTCCCTCCCCCTCTGCGGCTCCTCTTGCATCTCTGCCTTGAGGTCACAAGCCCAGCAGTAGACCTCTCCTGCCCGAGTTTGTGAGTCGAACAAACTTCCGGCTCTCCAGGTCTCCTCAGACTGCCGACCTCAGGGGCAGAAGCTGGGGACCGGCCCCAGGGCTGGCCTCCCTGTTCTGCCGCTCCAGCTGTGTGACCCGGGCAAGCCGCCTCACTCCTCAGAGGCCCCATTTATGCCAGTGCTAAACGGGGCCAATCCCCAATACCAAGGACCCGGGAAACAAGAACTGAGTGTAAGCGTCTGGCATACAGTAGGTGCTCACATCTGGTACAACTCCCTGCTGTTCTCTTCGGCCTGGAACCCCTCCACCCCATGAGTTTGTCCTCATGGGAGTTGCTTGGAGCAACTCCCATTAAATGAATAAAAAATATCCAAAGAAACAAGCAGTGGCTGAGGCCACTGAATGCCGTGACTGGGGTCCTAGCTGGGCCCGTTGCTGTGTGACTTCAGATAAACCACTCCACCTCTCTGAGTCCCACTGCTCCCATCTGACCAACAAGAGATGGGGGCCCAGCATACAGCAGGCGTGGTGTAAATGGGGTGCTGGGAAGAAGTGGCATGCTGGCTGGCCAGGCAGAGGCCCCTCTAGCCCACGATGCCCCTGGGGCCGCTCACCCTGCCATCTTTGGGGCCGAGCGGGCAGGCTGTGGGACCCTCCAGACTCAGGTCGTCACCCAGCAGGATGGAGGAGGACTTGTCTGAGTTCAAGGAGAAGGCCTCGGTCTCGGCCAGCTGCACCTGCAGGGAGAGGTGGCAGCCTCAGTGTGTCCCTGGGGCTGGCACGGGGCAGGAGCAGTCTTCCAGAAAGATGCAGGCAGGTGGTTAGGGGCACAGAGATCTGCCGAGCACGGATGCTATGCCACCAGGCTCAGGGGGGCCAGGCTGGGCAGGGGGCAGGGGGTCAACACGATCGTCAGGCTTAGGCTGAGCCCAAGGGCAGGCTTGTTGCCGTGGGCTGTGAACGCCGACGCCCGGCCACTTGCCCCCAGGCCCAGCGCCCCTTGAAGCCGGCCAGCGTCCGCCAGGTCGGCCCAAGCTCCCCCCTCGGGTTGCCCCCACCACCAGGCGGGCGCCGGCTCCCTCTGAGGCTTCCATCACCTCTTGCTTGTCGTGGTGACACTTCTCACAGCCAGCTGGCGAGGAGTAGTGATGGAAGATGGAGCCGGACAGGTTGTCGATGATGGTCAGCTCCCCCTCCAAGGAGTCCTTGATGATTAAAGAGACGCTGTCCAGCCACAGGTTCTCCTAGGCGGACGGGGACGGGGTGGGGACAGGCGGGATTATCGGCCGGGTCCGGGGACTGCGGGGTGGGCGAGGCACGGCCGCCCTCCCGGTTCTCTGTGCCCGTGGCCTGGGTCCGACCCCCTTGTCACAGGGCCACCCCTTCGGCGGCGTGGAGCAGGCCGGGGCCCAAAACGACAGAGGTCTCTGCCTGAGGCCTCGGAGGCCCAGCTGCCCCTCCGGCCCCACGGTGCCGCCCTCGTCGACCCTCGCTCCCTCTCCATCCCTGCGCACCTGGGCCGGAGAGTAGCAGCGCCGGCACAGGCGGCCCTCGGCGTCACCCCCGCCGCCCGGCCCACCGGGGCCTCGGCCAGGCGCCCCTGGGGAGCTGGTGGGCGGCCTCGGGCTGGGACCCAGGCCGTGGGCCATCTCCAGCTCCAGCTCAGCGTCCATCTCGGCGTCCTCCTGGGCCTCCTTGTTGCTGTCGTCCAGGTGCTTCATGAGCACGGCCACCACCACGTTGATGAGCACAAACTGGGCCGTGAGCACGAAGCTGACGAAGTACAGCGGCGACACAAACTGCAGGCTGCTCAGGCAGCTGCGCTCGTCGTGGGTGCAGTCCCTCAGCGTGTCCTGCACCAGTGAGGGCCAGTGAGGACCCGAGACCTCATCCCCTCCGCCCTGCACCCGGTGAGGGCCAGTGAGGACCCGGGACCTCATTCCCACCCTTTCACGAGCCCCTCCCCGCTCAGCCCAGGCCGGACTGTGGGCCACAGCCAGGGAGCCTCCACTGGGTGAGGAGCAGCCGCAGGCCTGGACCCAGGAGGAGCCGTGCCTGCAGCCCCCCGCCCTGGGCAACGGGCACCACGTCCTGGCCTTGGGCAGAGTCGTGTCCCTTAAACTCGGAGAACTAATCCCGGAGCAGCAGTTAGGAGCTGACAGAACACGTCTGGGCTCGTCGCCACCTCGCTGGGCTTGGGAACCCCGAGCAGGACCCCTGATTTGCTGTGCCTGGCCGCCCGCTCCCGTGTGCAGTGGGGCACGGGGCAGGCAAGGGCCCCAGGAGCCAGCGCCGTCAGGAGGCCTGCTCCCAGAACCCATACTGACGTCTCCTTCCCCACGGGTACCTTCATGATCCCATTCCAGTTATCGCCAGTGGAGACCTGGAAGAGTGTGAGGAAGGCCATGCCGAAGTTCTCGAAGGTGGCATGCCGGCTCATGCCTTCGCATGGGTTCTCATCATTGCAGACTAAGAGGAGAGAGGAGGTCAGCCCTGTGTCACTGCAGAGTCCCCTGCCCGGCCCAGCCTGAGCCGGGGCCTCCCAGCCCAGTCCCAGAATCCCCAGTCCTTGGAAATGCATGTGGACCATGCCCAGCTCGCAGATGGAGAAACTGAGGCTCAGGGAAGGCGCTCACTCCGGTAAGCCTGGCTCCTCCCCTCACTCATGTATCAGGTCCTCAGAGAGAGGACACAGGGGTGAGGGCCAGCCTCCAAGGAAGGCTCGCTTTCTGAAACCAACCCTGTGCAGGGCTGGGTCGGCAAGGACTATGTGTCCCTCGGCCTGCGCCCTGCCCACTCTGCTCTCTGTGCTGCAGAGGCCTAGAGAGTGCAGGTGGATCCTGGCTAGCAGCTCTCCAAAGCCACTACCCACCCCCAAGGCAGGGTGTAGACGGCCGAGGGTCACCTGTCCGCCCACAGGCCTGCCGTGGGGGCATCTCCCCAACACAGACCCTGATATGACACTCTGCGGGTGTCTCAAGCCTCCGGGCCCTGCGAGAGCCCTCCTCCAGCCACTCCCCGCCACCCCCCCACCCCCAGCGCAGGTCGGCTTCCAGCCTCACTCACCCAGCTTCCCAAAGAGCTCCACCCCCAGGGCGGCGTAGATAAAGAAAAGCAGCATGAAGAGAAGGCCCAGATTGCCTACCTGTGGGGAGAGCAGGCAGGGCGGGGCCAGCCTGAGGGTCAGGGTGCCCATGTCTGCCACCCCGCCGTGACCTCCCCCGGGGGAGGCCAGGGCCCTCGTGGGGCACAGAATAGTGACAAAATGCTCATGCAGCCTTTCCTGTGGCCTTCGTGTCTGTCAGCTCACTTACTCCAACACCCATCTGTGAGCTACGTTTTACACCATTCTTGAGAAAGAGACGTACTGAGTGGTGAAGTAACTTGCCCAAGGTCACCCAGCTAGTAAGTGGTAGGCCTGGGATTCAAACCCGGCGGGCTTATCGCCGGCTCACAACTGCTCCTCCACACACTGGTGTGTGGTAGGTAACATCCCCTGCCTGAATGCAGAGAGGGAGGGAGGGAAGTCTCAGCAACAGTGCTGCCTCCTCCACGAAGCCGGCCTGGATCCCTCCACCAGGACGCAGTCTGACAGCGTGAGTGTAACCGGGGTACCCCTGTCACTGTCCTCTGCTGGTCTGAGAAGTCCTTCAGAGCAGGGACATGGCTGCATTATGTCAGAGCTGCCTCCTCAGGCCAGCACGGGGCCTGGCCGTGGAGAGAAGCGAACACGGGAGTTTCATGCAGGATTGTGAGCCCCAGAAGCTTCCTGCAAACCCAGCCACCCCTATCCCACAGCTCCTGTGGGAACAAAACGTCCCAGGTTGCAAACCTATGTCAAATCTATCCATATGCTGGAGACCGCCTTTAACTCATGCAATGGTTAAGATAAGGCTCGGACATATTCTTGCCCTAAAAATGAAATACTTCCTAGAGCCCTCAGAAGGCCTGCGTGAACAGAATCAGAAGGGGGTTTGCATTAATTGCTAAAGGTTAAACCATGTCAGCCACAAACCGCCCCAGAGGAGGATTTCCTTCTTAGCTGTTCTACAATCCCACCAATTGTGTCTGGCTAATTAAAAGATGCTCTGTTCATTAATAGTACAAGCACCTCTTAGCAGCTGCGAAGCAAGGGCCTGGGCATGGTCCTGGTCCTCAGGTCAGCCTCCCTCCCTACACAGACCCAGGTGAGCAGCGCTTCCGAACCAGGGCAGACCTCACCTTCCCCATCAATCCCCCCCCCCACCCCCAGCACCTCCCTGAGCTCCCTGAGCGGCAGCCTCCTTACTGGCCTCCCTGCCTCCAGCCTCTCCTGCAACCCACTCACCTCACGGTCAGCAGAGCAACCTTCTAAGAGGCAGCTCTGCTCGAGGCCTCCCTTGTCCAGAACCTCTCAAGATGCCCACTGCCCACAGGATAAAGCCCAAGTTTGCTGTCTTGGCATCAAAGCCCTTTGTGACCTAGCCCCCTGGACTCCTTCCCAGACTAACCTTCCAACCCCAGCCTCCAGCCGCATAGAAATCAGACTCCATTTGCAGAGTCTGTTCCCTCTGCTGAGAGAACCCTCCCTCTGTCTTTGCCGGGGAAATGCCTCTGGCCTACCCCTCAAAGCCCAGGTCACAAGGCATCTCCTCTGAGAAGCCTTCCTTACTGCCTCCTCCCTCTGCCTTGGGCAGGGTTTGGTGGGAAGTGTCATTTTCATACCATTTTATATAGAATGGAGGAGGAAAGGCACCACGTCCATATGACAGCTCATAGATTATGAGGGGTAAGTCCCCCGTGCTCCGTGGTACTTGGCATGCATATCTCATAAGGTGCTGATGTAATTCTGATTACTGTCGTGTTTCCTCCTTGAAGCTGGGACCTCCTGGGCACCTCTGTGCGCCCCGTGCAAGCTCAGGGTTGTCTAGGGGTCAGGGCACGGGAAAGGGGCAGGAGGAAGGCAGAAGGAAGCCAGGGAGGTTGGGGGCGCACACTCTCCACCCCCATCCCTAGCAAACGCTTACAGGGCACCCCCTATAGCACAAATCCTGAGTATTGCTTTGTCAGCTTTAATCGTTTTAAACCTCATGCCATGCCTCAAGATAAGCACCTTATTATTCCCATTTCACAGGCAAGGAAACTGAGACATGAGAAGTTAAGTCACATGCCCCGGGGCTCACAGATCACTGGGCCTTGACATCAGGCAAGGTGGCTTGAGTCAGGGCACCAACCCACCTCCCATCTGCGCCCCTTCCCCAGCTCAGCTCAGCCTCATCTCCCATGTGCCAAACTCCTCTGAAGGCATTTCCTGTTAAGAAAAACTACGTCTTTTTGAGTGCACACCCAGCCACTTTTTGCTTTCCATCCAGACCCGGAATGAGACCGGGTGGCTTTCCCTTTGTAAGCAGGCTGCTGGGATGCTCACACCAAATGAGAATGGAACTCGCTAGCATCCTTAGCCCAGGTCCTTGAGAGAATTAGCTTTCCTTCCACCTTTCCAGGGTGGTTAATCTTTCACCCTCATTTTTATTGTGCAGTATTCATGCCCTTTAAAACACCTAAAATTCCTGAAGACTAGATGAGTCACAATGAATAAATAAATGTGCACAAGGCTCACCTCAGAGCAGAGGTCACCCTGAGGGGAGGGACAGCGGGGGATGGGGGCAGGGCTGGGACTGCAGAATTCCCCGGAGGATGAAAGATACCCTGTGTGGCCCTGATCTTATCTCCCTTCCACTGACCAGTGGGATGGGGGTGGGGGAGCTTGCCTACGTCCTAGGGTTTCCACCCAGGTCAGGGTCTCATGATGTCCCCTCCAAAAATGTCACATCTGAACCTCCCCCATTCACATCGCCACCTCCTTCTGCCAAGCCACCCTACAAGGTCAAGCTCTAAGTCCCCTGACACCTTCCCTGATTTCCCCAAGGAGCATCAGGACCCGACCCCTCTCTCCCACCACACTGTAGGCCTCCCTACATTGTCCTGAGGAATCTGTCCTTCTCACAAAGTCTGTCCTTCCCACTCCTGAGGGCAAACTATGGGCCCTGAGAGCCCAGCTCAGGGCCAGGAACAGAGCAGGCCTTGGCAAGCACCCGAAGTCAGGAAGACAGAGGCAGAAGGGGCCCTTTCCATCTCTCACAGCCTCTCCCTCAAACTGCTTCTCGGGAGACAGGATTCTGCCCTGGCTCTGGGCAGGCTGGAGGAGAAGGAAGTAGAGACCGGGTGACACCAGTGAGAGCCAGGCGGGCTGCCGGGAGGAGTGGCTCTTACCTGGGGCAGAGCTTGCACCACCGTGTCCAGCAGGGCCCGCATCCCCGTGGCCATCTTCAACAGCTTCAGCACTGCGGGCGAGACCCAGGCCGGCCCACTCAGCCCGGGCCAGTGGCGATGTGCGTGTGCATGTGTGCACGTGTGTAAATGAGGAGGCAGGGCGAAAAGCAGAGGAGCACGTGAGCAAAGGGGACAGCTCTGCGATGCCACGCCGGAAGAACGTGGGTCCCGCTGAATGAGGGTGTGCACACACATACGCGTGCACAAGGAGTGGACGTCGGCGTGAAAACGTCCAGGAGAAGGAGGGCACGCACAGTGGGAACAAAGTGTGGCAACGAGCACTTAATTCACCGAGATGAGGCAAACGTGACCAAGGGGACCCCGCATTTCTCCCTGCCCTCTGGCTAAAGAGGGCTCCAGTGTGGGTGACGCTCCCAATTTCTCTGCACCCCTCCCCCACCTCGGACCCTGGAGGCAACGAGCTGTCGCAGGTAGAAGAGCAAGAGGCACCCGGGCCAGTGCTGAGGCAGGAGGTTTTTGAAAGACGTGTAGGGGTGAGGTGCGGGGGCTGCTGGCGGAAGCGAGGGTTTCAAGAAGCAGTGAGGACTGGGTGTCCCAGCCAGTGCGGGACACACGCCCGCGAGGAGCTAGAACTGCATCCTGGTATCTTCCCAGCTGCCCTGGGCTCCTTTCATCCCAGCCTGAGGCTGGTCTGCATGGGTCACGGTGTTGTGAGCAGGTGGGGGTGCAGTGAGCTGTCTGTGGACAAGGATGCGTGTGTACACACAGGGGGCAAGTGTGTGTCTGGTGTGTGCTCAGCCCGCACGCCCCCCCCCCCCGCCCGTCCCCAACCCCGTCCTGGGAGTCCCACCCTGCCCTGGCCTGTCCCGACCCCGTCTCCCCCGCCCCTCACCCCGAGCGATGCGCAAAACCCGCATGATGCGGATGATGGTGGGGTTGATGGGCAGGGCCGCGTTGATCTCAATCTCCTCCAGCGTGATGCCCATGACCGACAGCAGCACAATGGCCAGGTCCAGCTGGTTCCACCTGCTCAGCCGGGCGGAGAAGGGCGGGAGTGGGAGGCAGGGTGAGGGGCACTCTGGTTTAGATACGCCTGGGTTGGGAGGAGGAGCTCCCCAGCTCTCCACCCTCCTGCTGCGGCCCCCGCGGAAGTGGGGGAGGGGCGGGGGGATGTGTACCAGCCCCACCAGACCCCACTGGGTCTGGCTCCCTCTCTGCCCACCACAGCCTCTAATCCCTCAAGCAAGAGGATGACCAGGCTAAATAAACATCTCTGGCCTCCTGCCGGGAAGGAGGAATGAGCTATGACTTCTAGATCTGAATCTTGAGCCAGATGCTTCCTCCGAGTGGCCTTGGGCTAATCCATCAACTTCTATGAACCTCATTTGTTCCCTCCGGAAAGAAGCAGTACGGTGAGGTATGCCCCGCTCTGACTGTGGGTTGTGGAGAACCCATGAGAGATGAGCTGAAGAGACTTGGGAGAATGCCCCCCATCCAGCAGGTGGGGCCAAAATTGCTTCCTGTTCAGGGCTGCAGGCGCACCTGGGGGCCGTCGGCCATCAGTGCTCAGACACTTACTGGTTCCCCTCCTCTGGCTGCTCCCCAGGGGTCAGGACTGCTTCCCCATCCTGCAGCCCCAGCCCAGCCGAGCTGCTCACCGGTCCTTAAAGAAGCGCCTCAGCCCAAACGCCACCAGCTTCAGCACAGCCTCCAGCACAAACACAGTGGTGAACATGTAGTTGCAATACTTGAGGGCTGTCTCCAGGGACTATGGGGGCAAAGAAGAGTGTGATCCAGACCCCATGGCCTGCTGCCACCTTCTTCCACTTAGAAAGTGTCTGCCTTGGGGCACCTGGGCGGCTCAGTTGGTTAAACATCTGACTCCTGATTTCAGCTCGGGTCATAATCTCGCCGTTTGTGAGAGGGAGCCCCGAGCCAGGCGCCGTGTGCGGACAGCTCGGAACGTGCTTGGGATTCTGACTCCCTCTCTCTCTCTGCAACCCCTCCCCCCCAACTCATGCTGCTCTCTCAAAATAAACAAATTAACTTAAAAATAAAGTCTCGGGGCGCCTGGGTGGCTTAGTCGGTTAAGCGTCTGACTTTCGCTTAGGTCATGATCTCACGGTTCGTGGGTTCGAGCCCTGCGTCGGGCTCTGTGCTGACTGCCAGCTCAGAGCCTGGAGCCTGTTTCAGTCTGTGACTCCCTCTCTCTCTGACCCTCCCCTGCTCACGTTGTCTCTCTCTCTCCTTGAAATAAAAAAAAAAAAAATAAAGTCTGTGCCTATTAAGGAGAGAATTTAGTCCATTCACATTTACTGAAATGGTTTATATATCTCCTTTTATTCCCTCCAGTTTAATTAATATGCACTATTTGTTTTATACTGTTATTTCTTCTTTATTTCTGCTGGTCTGGTCCAGTTACCCTCTTTGGAGGCAGTATGACATAACGGTTAAGGGTCATGGTTAAGAACCAAACTGCTTACGGATGAATCCTGGCCTGGCACACATTACCTATTTACTATGTGACCTTGGGCAAGTCACTGGATCCTTCTGGGATTTAGTTTCCAAATCCCTAAATGAGGGATGATAATAGTACCCACCTCAAAAAGTTACTGCACACATTAAATGAGGTAATAGCCCAGGGCTGGGCCCATAACAAATACTTGGTATTATCATTCTACTTCTTCATGTTAATTTGCAAGTCCTACAAGTACTCTTCATTCTGCCAATGGATGCCTTCCTTTTTCCTGCATTTATAATATTCCTTTCCTGTCATTTAAAGTAAGATATGAATTCCTCACACAGAGGCTCTGCTTCACCCTTCATTCCCTACCCCCCAGCTCCAAATAAGTTGAGGCTTTGAGAATGCCCTTGCCCTTACGTGGTACTCACATGTCCCTCACAAACACGGCTGGGAACCAGCTGGGAATGGGTCATCCTCTCCCATGCCAGTGTTTGCCTCCCTGCCACCTGCAATGCCCCTCCCCCAGGCTCCACATGCCCATGTAGTAGCGGAGGCCATGGAGCAGGCCTTGAATGCAAACCTAAGTTCCAATCCTGGCTCTGCTACTTACAGGCTGAGTTATTTGGGTAGCACGTTTCTTCTGAGCCTCAGGGCTCTTCATCTATAAAATACAGAGAAAGGCCCCTCCCCCATCTTGGGCTGCTGTGAGCATTAAAGTCAACATGTGTAGTGTGTCTGACACACTGAATACACAGCTGCCACTGCTACTCATGTTCAAGGCTGGGCCCAAATGTCACCTCCCCGCTCCCGAGGAACAAGTGACGTTTCCCTTTCTCTCATTTGTCGCACCAAGCCATGAGCTTCCTGGGCACAGGGCCCCGAATGGGGGTGCTGCTCAGCCCCTCCTGCCTCACCCTGGCCCTGGGTCCTGCTGAGGACCCAACCCTCCCATGTGACCTCAGGCTGGGGCTGGGGCTGGGGCTCACCGTGGGCTGATTGTAGTGCTCCAGGGACATAGTGACCACATTGAGGCAGATGATGAAGGTGATGAAGATGTCCAGGTAGTGGCTGGTACACATGGAGTGGATGAGCAGCCGGGTGGGACAGTAGGTGGCATAGTAGGGCAGACGCTGGGCCTCTGCAGGGGGACGCAGGGGGTTGGGGCCCAGGCAGCAGGGAAGGGACAGCAAAGGGGAGGGAGGAAGCAAGGGGAGAGATGTCAGAACACCCCAGGCCTTGAGAGTCAGACTCGGGTCTCCTCCGCCCAGCCAGGGGGCCACAAGGAAAAGGGGTAGAGGTGGGAGAAGGCAGGACGTGACTGTCCCCATCTACCCCAAACATGCCCACGGGGCACGCTGGGGCTCCCGGGCTCCTGCTGCTGCTGCAGGGGTCCCACAGCCCAGGGCTAGGCAACCAGGCCCTTGCCCTCTGCTGGGCTGACCCACTGGGGAGTCGCCAATGGACTCCGGGTGGACACCAACAGGGGATGGGGTCCCCTGGGCAGGCAGATGCTGAGAGAAGGGGCAGGGCCAGGGGCACCGAGCCCACCCTCTGTTCCCTCCCTGCTCCCAAGGCCCAGGGGCTTTGGCGAGACCTAGGCCTCGGCCACCGCACCAGGAGGGCCACGGGCACAGGCAGAGGAGGCCTGGGGGGGGGGCGGCCCACCCCCTGCGGTCACCCACTCACTCCGGCGCTTCTTCTCCAGGCGCCGCAGCCGCTTCTCCTCGCGCCGCCGAGCCTCCTCGGCCTCCTGGTGCTGCCGGCACTTGTGGAAGTTCTCCACCACGACGCCCACGAACATGTTGAGCACGAAGAAGCTGACGATGAGCAGGAAGGAGATGAAGTAGAGCAGCATCCAGGGGTTGTGGTTGGGCACCGGCTGCGGGGGGCAGACGGGGCTGAGGCCGGCCACGGGGCGGCGGGGGGGGGCAGGAAGCTCCCACAGGCGGGCCCTGGCTCTAAGTCCCTCCCGGACACCCGTCCGCTGGTCCGGCCCTTGCCCGGGCTCCCCACACAGCACCCTCTCGCCTCGGGCCTGCCTTGCCGTCCAGCTGCCCCCTCCTCCTCCCGCCCCCCCACAAGGATCCGCCCCTCCGCCCCTCCCCCTCCGCAGAAGCCGGCTTGGAGCGCTATCCCTGCCCAGCAGGGGGGTTTGCCAAAGCAAATGGAGCAACGACTTCCGCTGCCCAAGAACAGGCCGACGGTGGAAGATCCGGACAAGGATGGTGAGGGGTGGGCCCCGGCGGGCGGCAGGAGACACCGGGGCTGTGGGTCCTGCCGACGCCAGTTTCAGACAGCTGGGCCGCGGAGACACCGTGCCCCTCCCCCGCTGCCCCTGGCCTGGCCCCAGCCCACCCGCACCTGCTGGTCCACAGCAACAGCGTCCAGTCCGTTGTACATGATGTTCACCCAGCCATCCTTGGAGGCCAGGACAAAGAGGGACATCAAGGCCTGGAAGACACAGGGAGGGGAGGGCACGGGAAGTGGGTGCAGGCAACGCTGGCATCCTGTCCCATCCTTCCCCGACAAAGAGGCCTTCCCTGAGGACAAGAAACTCTTCTTGAGGACCTACTGTGTGCCTGCTATATACCCAGCAGGCACTGCTGCAGGTGAATGAGGGCTAGACGAGGAGTCCTGGGTTCAGCTCTGAAATTAATTCAAGAAATTTCATGCGCTCTTTCCCTTCACCCACGGACTGTCACTAATACTTAAGTGCCTGCCTGCCAGGTCCGCTGGGAGAGTCGAGGTTCCTCACAAACGTGAGAGGCCCCACCACCATCCCCCAAGCTTGGAAAACGGGAGGCCTGGGCATAGCCCAAGCTCTGCCACTCACTGGCTGGGGGACTTGGGGCAAGTTCCTCAACTTCTCTGGGCCCCAGCTTCCTTGTCTATAAATGGCAATGATTGCCCTCCCTCGTGTGAAACTTTACATGGAAGTGATGCCCAGGAGATGCCAGCCAAGGCTCCTACACAGATGGCAGGCCAAAGCAGGCTCGTGTCCCCTCCACAGGACTGCGGGCTGGTCCCAGAGCAACAGCACAGAGCCTCACACGCCATAGGGGCTCCATAAAGGTTTTCTGAGCTGGATGGACCCAGTGCCATTCTTGCAAAGCCCCAGTGCGCTGACACCAGACCACCGGGGCTTGCCCAGAGGTCATACCTCCTGCTCTAGAAGCCCCTCCACCCCGCCCCCGTGCTTCCAGAACACTTATTCATTTGTTGCAGCCCAGGCCTCGGGCTGGGAAGTGGGTCTCCCGCCCTGCACTGGCCCCTTCCCATCCATCTAGGGCACAGACTCATCAGCTTCCCTTCCAGGTGGGAATGGTGCTGAGGACTGCCTGGAAAGGGCTCAGGCCCAGGAAGAAGTCAGAGCAAGGGAGACACAGGGAGCCCTCTTTGCCCGAGAGAGGCATGGAGCCCTTACATGCCAAGGGGCAAATGTCCCTGTGAGCTCTTGGATCACAGGGGCTTGAAGTGCAGAGCCTGGACTGAGAATCACATGCTGGCTATCACTTCCCCAATCATAGATGAGGACCCTGACCCAAGATGCTGGAAGCTGCCTGAGGGCACACAGCTGGTGACGGGCCAGCAAGGAAGGCTCTGGGTCATGCGGTAACTCCCCCGATGGCTCTGCACACTGAGAACACCTTACTTCCGGGTCCAGGAGCTTCAGCCTGGCATCAAGCATGCCCAGAGGGGGAAAGGACTAGGGATGTTCCATGGGAGCAGGACCCCGGGCCTGGCACTGAGGTCAGGGAGTCAAGAACAACCTCATCAAATGCCCCCCCAGGCTTTCCCTTGGCTTCCTGGGACATCTTGTTTAAAACTTCTGTTTTGTCAACCATTGAGTTCCAAACCTGAAAGGCATGGCTTCTGGGAAATCTGGAGGGGATGGGGGAGCTCCCGTGTCCCAGTTCCTGACTCTCTTTCCCTGCCCACTCACTGCTCCTCAGCGGCCCCACGGCCCCTCCCCGGGGGCAGGAGGAGTGGGATCCCTCTTCACGTGAGAGGAGAGTTTCAAAGGCCTCCAGCAGAGAGTTCCCTGGGTCACATGCACCTGGACCCTGCTCCCTCCCTGGGGTGACCTGGGGAAGGCGCACCCCATCTGATCACCCCTAGCTCCTAGCCGCCTTGGTGGGCCCTGAACAAACAGTAATCGTGGAGGGAGGGTGAGCATGAGGCTCTTTGGAGGCAGCCAGGCGGGGGCTCTCATCTGGGGCACTATTCAGTGGGTCAAGCCTGGCAGGCCCCCAGGAGAGGAGACCAAGGGCAAGGCAGGAATTGGTCAGGGGGCCTGCCCACCCACTGAGATGGAGAGCCAAGCAGATGGGTGCTGGAAATGGAAACCACCACCACCACCCCCCGGGCCAGGGCTTTGCTACACTTTGTCACCACTGCCTGCCTGGTAGACTGTCACATTCCCATTTTACAGATGAGGAAACTGAAGCTCAGAGAGCCCACACCCACAATAAGTGGCACAGAGCCAAGATTTATATCCAGATCTGGCTGTCTCTAAAACTATTGTCTGGGTCCCCTGGGTGGGGGCTGGGGGCCAGGAACCAATGTTCACTGAAGCACCTACTAAGCGCCAGGTACTCCTGGGACATTCTGCACTCAGGATCTCAAAGCCTCATGCTACCTGTGAGGTGAGTGCCACCTCTACCCATTTTGCAGAAGAGAAAACCGAGGCCCAGAAAGAAGTCACAGGAATCAGTCCTAGCAAATCAGGACCTTGATCTGTGATCCCAGGCTGTGGGCACTGAAGAGCTGGCACCCCCAACCCACTGGGGGATGGGTCAGGTCAGGGGGTATGTGGGTGGCCCTCACCTGGCCCAGATTGTCAAAGTTGTACTTGTGGTGGACCCAGCGGTAGTTGGCAGCCATGCAGTCAGAGCGGTTGGTGATGTTGCGGGTGTCCACGCCCAGACAGTGGTAGAACTTGCCCTTGAAGAGCTGGGGGGTGGGGAAGGAACGCACAGTTAGTGACACGTCTGTAGAAGGGGTGGGGGTGAAGGCGGTGCACATCAGAAGAGGGACCCGCCCCGCGTGGTCACTCCCTCTGTGCATAACCTGGACCAAGCACTCGACTGCACCGTCTCACAGAGTCCCCCCACATGAGGTAAGGCTATTCTCAGCCCATCTCCCAGATGAGCAGACCGCGGCCCAGTGGTGTTAGGTAATTTCGCCAAAGCCATAGGAGGTTTAGAAAGTAGCTGAGCCAAGGTTCATGCCTGTGGTCTGTCTGATTTCTGGGCTCTTCCTCAGACCTCCCCTCAGTCCTGGGGATGTGGGCAGGGACTCAACAGGAGAAAGCTGTCTTTCCCCAAGGGTGAGAGGGAGAAAGGGAGCCCTCTCTAGGGACCCAGGCACTCTGCCTGGAGGGGGCAGCGTCACTGTCCACATGGAGGCCACACCATACCCCTCCTGCCCAGGCAGCTATTACAGACCTCTTAGCGGCCCCGAAGGACACCCGTGCCCAGAGCCCCTTGGCAGCACCACACACGTCCCCACCCTCTCCCGAAACACCTTCTGCCGACCATGACCTGCGGCATCACTTCCTCAAGGCCCAGCACCGAGGCCACTGCTTTCTGGGTGCTTTTCCTCTGGCCCTCAGCAGCCCTGTGTCTCTGGGTAGCTTAGACTCCTGTGGTACCATTTACCCAGGCTCCTCTGCACTCAGATATTGAGGTCTGTGTCTGCCCCCCTCCCTGGACTGGGAGCTCACCACTGGCAGGGATGTGGGCACTCAGCCAGGGCTACCTGAGCCCCCAGGTTGGTCAACGCGAGGTCGGGCGAGTTGAGCAGGAAATATGGAGCCTCGTCCCCGACCATGGAGCTCACCCCAGTGCCTGCCCGGACTGAGCACCCCTCACCTGCACCCCCAGGATGCCAAAGATGATGAAGAAGGCACAGCAGATGAGGACGATGTTGCCAATGGGCTTGAGGGACGAGATGAGGGTCTCCACCACCAGCTTCAGACCAGGCGCTCGGCTGATGACACTAGAGCAGAAGGGGCAGAGGCGACATGAGCCTGCAGCCACTCTGGGAACAGCACCCACTCTGCCCAGAGTCCCCAAGGCAGAGAACCTCGGACCCGGGATCTATATGCACAGCAGGGCACTATGCCCTAACCTAACATCCCCCTGGGGTCCACGCCACGTCATTCATCTGGAGACTGAGGGCCAGAAATGGCAGCAAGCCACCCAGGGACACACGGAAAGTGGGTAGCGGTGGTGAAGGCCACTTTCAGCCCTGTCTTTCTAGCACCCCTCTCCCGCTAGGGTCTGCCGACTCCACCCCCAGGGGCAGCATCAACAGCCTGGTCCCTGTCCCTGCTAATCTGGCATGTGCTTTCGAAGGAATGAGTGAGTAAGGACAGCCAGCCAGCGTGAGAGGTCCACTTAGACCCCGGGAACTTCACTAGAACGAGCAGGGATTCCCCCATCGGGGGGCACAGAGTCCTCACCGCAGGGGCCGCAGGGTGCGCAGGAGCCGCAGGACTCGAAGGACCCCTAGGATCTTGGCTCCCCCGGCTGAGGCCACAGACACCACTATGTCAATGATCGACACGAAGACGAGAAAGCCATCCAGCACGTTCCAGCTACTACGCAAGTACGCCTGCTCGCCAAAGTACAGGCCCAGCGAGACAACCTGGGGGGGGGACGACGGGCGGAGTCAGCCCGACTTCGTGATTGGGGGCGGAGCGGTGCAGCCAGCCTCCGTGAGGGGGCGGGGCGAAATCAGGTGGGGCTGGAGCGGGTGGCAGTCAGGCAGAGGGCTGGGCGGGTTCTCTGGCAGCGGTCAGGTACCCCACTGTCTCCCTGAAATACATGCCTGCCGGACCACCCCATTCCCTACTCCCCGCATATTCGGCAAACAGAATTCAAAGCCAAGCGCTCTGGGAAGCATCCGGAAAGGGATCCTTCCCCTGTACCTCACCCCTCCAGCAAGTACCTCCATTACACTGCAAATGTTTCCCTGTGTTCACCTTTCCGGCAGGATGTGAGCTCCTGGAAAGTGACCCCCTCTGGGTCCCTGGAGCCCAACCTGGGAGCTGGCACCTAGCAGGAGGGGAAGGGGGGGAGGCTTCCGAGGCCCTCTGTGGACTATGGCTGAGGGGCAGGTGAGTGACAAGTTTTTGGAGGGGCTTGCCCAGAGCCAGGCCCCTCCCCCAAGCTGGGGGTGGGAGAGGGTCCCAGGTGAAGCTGGGAGCTACCTTCAGTGTCATCTCGCCCACGAAGATGGCTGTGAAAATGTAGTTCGACACAGTGAGGAAGATACGTTCCTGAAAGAAGGGAGGTATCGTGGGCCCAGGGGCTCCCAGAACTGCCCAGCCACCTGGACGCCCTCTTGCCAGGCTGTCAGCCACGGGGCACCCTGCTGCTGCTACTTCTGTCTCAGGAGGCGGCCCCCTCTCCAGCGGCACTCTCCCACCACACCTCCCTCCGCGGCACCTGCTGTGGGGCCTGGCTGAGCTCTCCTAGCCCCTTGGGCCCCGCACTGTGTCCCACAGCAGGCGCTGGTGGTCTGCCCTCCACTTTGTCCCTCGCTGCCCGAAGGCTGCGGCCACTCACGGTGCTGCCGGCCTCGATCTGGGGCCTCTCCAGGGCGATGGTGATGCAGTTGAGAAAGATGAAGGCCAGGACAACATAGTCGAAGAGCTTGTGGGCGATGATGGTCTGACACAGGACTCGGAACCTGACCAGGGTGGGCAGGGTGCCGCAGGAGTGTCAGTTTGCCCCTTGGCCCAGAAGGCCCAGACGCAGGTGGGGACTAGGGTGGCCTAGAGGGGCTGACATGTCTCTTCTGGGGCCACACGACAGGTGGTAACTTCGTATCTGCTCAGGTGCCCCCTCGGAGCTGCCTCCCCCGAGCACACGGCACCACAGGATAAAGGGCATCCCTTTTGCCCTGGCACTCAAGGCCTTCCAACACTGCGCCAAAGCTCTGAGCCTGGACCTCCAGCCATTTGGACACACATTGCCTGATACCCTCAGCTTCCGCCCCTCAGGCCTTCCCGCAGACTGCTCCCTCCGCCTAGACCAGTCTCCACCTCTCCACAACCCCTGCTACACCTCGAGAAATGCTACCTATGTAGCCTCCAAAACCCAGCACAAAGGCCTCCTCCTCCAGGAGGCCTACTGGCGCCCCCTCCAGAGTGTGGGCACCCCAGGCTACTTGAGGGTTTGTCAGACCTGGTACCAGCACAGGAATGGCCTAGACTAGGGATGTCCAGGAAGCCCCCAGCCCCCACCCCTGCATGAACACGTAGACCCTCCCCCAGCCCTGCAGACCCTCCACCACTGGGCTGGGAAGGTCCTCAGGAGTAGGGAATTCCCGCACCAGTAGCCTTGCCTGGCTTGGCAGGCGTCTCTCCCTCCCAGACATGCCAACCCCCTACTCTAACCTCACACCAAGCCTGGCCTCGCCCACCTGTTCTCAGGGGAGAAGAGGTAGACAGACCAGTCCTCACGGACCTCGCACCAGTCAGGCTTGTAGACGTCGATCATCTTGCGGACGCGGAAGCACAGGGTCTGGCAAGGCGAAGATGGGGTGCATACGGGTCGGCGAGGCACAGAGCTGCGCCACCTCTGCCCACCCCAGCCACATACCAACCTGGGCCCACCGGCTGACCTGCGAGCCCTCCCAGAGAGACCAGAACCCTCGCCTGCCCCAGGTTAGGCAAGGAGGTCTCCTCCACCAGCCGGGCAGGGGCGGGGTCGCTGGGGGGCGGGGGCAGTTCCGGCCCCGCCCCCTGCTCGCTCTCCTTAAGTTCCGTCCCACTCCAGCCCCGCCCCCCGGACACCAGGCCCCACCCCTGGGCACTAGGCCCCGCCCCCGGGCACCAGGCCCCGCCCCTAGGCCCCTCGCCCGCTCACGTAGTCGATCTCTTCCTCGTCCTCCCCGCGATCCCGGCGGTCGTCCATTTTGGTAAAGACGTCCTTGGCGATGCTGGGCATCCTGCCATTGCAGTCCTCGTGCCCGGGGGCCGGGCCCACCGCCCTCCACGTCGCCCGGGGGTGCGCGCCCACGGCGGGCACCAGCTCGGCCAGGTCCATCGAGTCTCTGGTGTCGAGGGACAGCGTCCGGCGGTGGTGGCGGTGCCGGTGCGCCGGGTGGGGACCGTGGTGCACGTGGTGGGCGTGCGGAGCGTGCAGCGGCGCCGCCCGCGGCGGGCCGTCGTCCCGGGAGCCCTCGCAGGCCCGGGGGCCGCCCCCGCGCTCGGCCGAGAGCAGGGACTCGTGCTCGGCCGACAGCGGCTTGTGCTTGAGGCTGTTCCAGCTGGAGCGGCGGCTGGCCCAGGCCCCGCTGCGGCCCCACGGCCCGTAGTAGGAGCTCCGGGAGCTGGACTGGAAGGAAGCCGGGGCTTGGGTCGGCGCACCCACCACACACACGCCCCACTGTAGGGGCTGAAGTCAGCCTGCAAACCCGCTGAGGCCTGGCTGGTGGGTGACAGAACAGACTAGACCCCAGGGTCCTCTCCCTGCCCCGCTCTCACTCCATCCACATCCGTGCACGTGTGGGCGTCCTTAGGGTGTGGTTACATCCCCTCCTGCCACCTCTTCCCTTGAGGAAGCTACAGCAGGTTAGAGGAGTCTTCCCCTTTTACAGGTAAAGAAACAGGTTCAGAGAGGGCTATAACTTGCTCATGGTCACACAGTTGAAAGTGGTACAGGCTAGATTTGAATTCTGGTATGTCTGACTCCAAAGCCCCGGCTCTTTACCCTATGCAGTACAGTCAAGATAAAAACCCAATTCTCCACACCAAACCTACTGGCACTTTTCTTTCTTTCTTTCTTTCTTTCTTTCTTTCTTTCTTTCTTTCTTTCTTTCTTCCTTTCTTCCTTTCTTCCTTTCTTCCTTTCTTCCTTTCTTTCCTTCTTTCTTTCTTTCTTTCCCCCTCCTTCCCTCCCTTCCTCTTTCTTTTTCTTTCTTCTTTCTTTTTCTTTCTTTCTTCCTTTTTCTTTCTTTCTTTCTTTCTTTCTTTCTTTCTTTCTTTCTTCTTTCTTTCTTTTCTTCCTTCCTTCCTTCCTTCCTTCCTTCCTTCCTTCCTTCCTTCCTTCCTTCCCTTTCTTTCCTTTCTTTCTTTCATTGTCGCCAGGCCCTACTCTGGCACTGGGCACATAGGAATGCAACAGACATGGTCCCTGCCTGGTTCTAGCTGGAGTCTGGTCCCCTAAACCTGGGCACCAGCCTAAGGCTGGACTGACAGGCACTTCTCCCCCAGGCCCCCCACCATACACCCCAGCAGGGAACACCCACCCAGAGCACCCCTCAGGGACTCACCAGGGAGCGCTGGTCATAGCTCACCCTCCCCAGTGACATGACACTGCTCTTGCGGGAGCCCAGGGCCACCAGGACGGGGTCCGGCTGCAGTGAGAGGCGGGGGGCGGGTGCTGCAGCCCCCACAGGGCCCAGATGTCCACCCAGTGGGAGGTTGGGGTCCAGGTGCCCATTGGGGGTCATGGGGATTGGGCAGATCTTGGGATCTGGAGGGTGAGATGGAGACAGAAAGAAGGGCAAACAGAACAAGAGCAAAAGAATTCATGAGAACACGTGGATGGGAACAGAGTTTTTCCGGGGAGACCTCCACCACCTTCCCCGTTGGACCCCATGCGCCTCTCTCTTTCACCCTCCCTGCAGAGCCTTCAGCTTTCTTTTTTATTATTACGTTTTAAATTTTAATTTACTATAGTTAACATACAGTGTAATATTAGTTCCAGATATACTTGGTAGTGATTCAACATTTTTTTTCATTTTTTAAATGTTTATTCATTTTTGCGAGACAGAACACGAGTGAGGGAGGGACAGAGAGAAAGGGAGACACAGAATCTGAAGCACCTCCAGGCTCTGGGCTGTCAGCACAGAGCCCAACGCGGGGCTCGAACTCACGAACCGTGAGATCATGACCTGAGCCGAAGTCGGACACTCAACCGACTGAGCCGCCCAGGCGCCCCAGTGATTCAACATTTCTACACGCTACTCAGCATTCATCATGCCAGCTTTCTGTTTGGATGAGTGGATCCCCTGCTCCTGTATTCGGGGCCAGCCTGTGTTCACCCATCATGGAAACCTCACTCCTGGGCCCACTTTAGGAAGCAAGGCAAACACGGTCCAGCCCAGTTATCAAGAAGGACACTGGCCATGGGATGGGGACGGTTATTCCAAGCTGCCCAGTGGTGTCAAAGAGAACCAGAACCAAGGTGTCCTGATGGCCGAGGCTCTCTCTTCCCAACAGGCCACACCACGGAGGGGTGAGGGTGAAGTGCACCTACCTCTGTGGCTAGAATTCAGGAGAGCTATGAATGTCACTGACTTCTTTTGGGGGATTTGCCTGTTTCTTTCCATTATGAATGTATGCAAACCAGAGAATCAGCAGTCGTGGAGCCTGGGCTTAAGGAGAAACCTGCTGCTGTACCCTGAGCCCCCCCGGATCTCTGGGGAAGGGTCCTGGCCCCCCAGGTGGCAGTGGAGACCTGTTTACCTCCGCCACTATCCAGGCCCTCCGGAAGCTTGTCGAACTCCTCCATGTTGGATGAGCTCTGGTCCTCGTCCGAGTAGGAGCGATTGGCGTCACCCTGGGAGACCATCCCTCGTGTTGGACTGCACAGTGGCTCAGCCCTTCCCTCCCTCCTGAATTTTTCAAGGGGTGTTTCATGCCCATTTTACAGATGGGGAAACAGAGCCTCAGAAAAGGAAAGTGAGAAGCTAACAAGGACCGAGGCCATAAACCCACACCTGCTGGACTGCAAGTAACCCTGAAACCTCAGAGAATGGAGGAGGCAGGATCCAGATCTCGGGGGCTTTAGAATTTCAGGGATGGGGAGACCTCAGCCAACACCTCCAGGGAGAGGCAAGGGTCCCTTTGCAGCCTCCACTTGCACGCTTCCTGTGACAGGAAGCTCACCACCTAATTGGCAACCCCCCTCCTTCGGACCGTGTTCCCTGCTAGGTGTCTGACTTGCAGCCCCTCCCCCATTCAAGCCCCTACCCCATCCAGCCTGGTCCAGCACCCCCACCCCACTTCCTCTGCCAGGGCTGCACTCACCTCCGCCTGGAAGCCCTCCACCAGGATGGCCACCAGGAGGTTGAAGAGCACGTAGTTGCCAAAGGTCATGAGGGCGACAAAGTAGAGAGAGGCCCAGGGGGAGGTGGAAGCCATGCCGTTGTAGAGGACGACGTTCCAGTCCTCCTGGGTGAGGATCTGTGGGGGACGGGGGAACACACTCAGCCCTGGGGCACCCCCAGGCCCCGGCCCAGCCCGAGGGCAGAGAGCATCCACCCGGTGGCGGAGCCACAGGCACCCCTGCAGCCCGTGGACACCACAGCATCCTCTCACACACGCTCGAGCACACCCAGGGGCCTCGCGTGACAGGGCCCCAGCCGGCACTGTGTCTCCCTGGCAGAGCTTCTGCCCCTCACCCACACGCTGCTCGGCCCACTGCCCCCCAGCCTGCCTGTGAACCACACCCCTGCCCTGATTCTCACTCCCAGCTGATGGGCGCTCCTTCCCCACTGCCCCCACAGCCCCTTCCTCTCCACACATATCTGCTCGCTCCCCCCACCTGGCCCCTCCATGAGCCCACCCTTCCTCCCTCTGACCCCCAGGCCCACACACACTCATTGAACCATGGCGGGTTTATATGTGAGAAAATAGTCTCAGAGAAGCACCCCAGTGCACCCTAGTCTTGGAGCGGGAGTGGAGGGGCAGAGATGGGCACCAGCTGGGTCAGTGAGCTCCCAGAGCCAATGCAGTGCCAGCCTGACCCCGCACCCGCCGGAGCCCGGAGCTGAGGGGCCTCCCTGGCAGCCCCCCTCCCTCCTCTGGATTCTCCGAAGAGGCACCTCTGAAAAGCAAGGTGAGCAGGGTCCTTCCTGGGAGGAACCCCTTCCCTTGACACACAGGAATGCGTGCAGCTGCTCACCTGGAACACTGTGACGATGGCCCACAGCAGGGAGTCAAAGTTCTTCCTGTCGGGGACTGTGTCTCCTGTGTCTGTGCGGAGGCTGAATTTGCAGCCAAAGATGTGCATCCCGAGGATGCTGGGGGAGGAACGGAGGTGGCTCAAGGGGGCCGCCCGCCCCACCGCACTCTCAGAACAGACTGGTGAGATGGCTCCATTTTACAGAAGGCAACACTGAAGCTCAGAGGGCAAGCACTGGCTCAGAGCCTCAGGGTATTAAGTGACGGTGCCAGGATTCACACCGGGGTCCAGGGCAATGCCTGCAGAAGCCCCGGCAGCCATGCCCACCCCACCCCCCGGCTAGCAGGTCTGCACAAGCGGTCCCTGGGGTGGGCAGGGCTCACCTGAAGATGAAGATGAAGAGCATGAGCAGCATGCAGAAGGTGGCCACGTTGTCCATGGTCTTCATGAGCACCACGAGCTGGCGCCGCAGCGCGGGCATGAACCGCACCAGCTTCAGCACCCGCAGCAGCCGGAAAGTCCGCAGCACCGACAGGCCACCGTCCGCCTGCCCCACGATCTCCCAGATGCTGGGGGGAGGTGAGCAGGGGAAAGTAACAGGAGGTTCAGCAGAGGGCAGAGCAGAGAGAGAGGAGGGCGAAGGGGGTTTGGGGGCGGGGGCCAGAGAGATGGAGAACATCCATCCATCCATCCATTCATCCTGCAAGTCACAAGTTTCGCAGGCCATCGCTGCTCCAGGGCATGCTCTAAACCCGGGGCTCTTGACCTTGAGTCCATGGACACTCCCCAGGAGAAGTCTCTGGCTAGAATTCAGGAGGTCTACGAAGGCCACTGACCTCTTTGTGAGACTTCCCATTCTTTAGACCATGAATGAAAACCAGCCGCAGAGAATGAGCCATCTCTGTGGCTTTTTGACTGGTCAAAATCACTGTTGTTTTTATATCTTACAACAGCTGATGGACATATTAATACCCAAATACTCTTTATACCCATCCTTTCTTCGGAATGATGGTAGGCCCAAGACCTGCAGCCAGATCGTGCTAGTTACTGCATCGATCTAGAAGCATGTGTTTTACCGGATGACAGATATTTAAATATTCAAGAACTGGGTTTCAGCACAATTGATTTCCTTTGTGCCCTGGCATGCGTTTGCCAGCTGGGGACAGTGCACTAGATCCCTCGTCCCCTCCCTGCCCCCCCCCCAACTGCTTCCGGGCCCACAGCCCACTGGCAGCAGAGGCAGCACCTGATGATGACAATGATGCTGTCGAAGATGTTGTAGGGGTTGCGTAGGTAGTCGAAGAGCCCGAAGGCGGCCAGCTTCAGGAGCATCTCCAGGGCGAACATGCTGGTGAAGACCACATTACAGATCTCCAGGATGTTGGTCAGTTCCTCGGGCTGCGGGGCCGTGGGGACAGGGGATGGGGACCTGGGTCAGGCCAGAGCACAGCCATGAATCCTCTCCAGATGCTCATTGGCTCCAGGCCCCCAGGGAGTTGGGGAAGCCTGGCTCCGCCCTCTTGGCTGAGTGAACTGGCAGGTCAGTGTCCTCACTGGACCGCCATGGCCTTGGGAGCCTTACAGCTCTGCTGCACCTCTGCTGTTGTAAGAGTCCACTGAGATGGGGGGACCCCACAGGACTGACCTTCCACACCCTCGGAAACGATGCTGGTACTGCACACTGAGGGGATCTATCATGATGCCCCTTTTACAGATCAGAAAGCAGGCTCGGTAGGGGCGCCTGGGTGGCTCAGTCGGTTGAGCATCCAACTTCGGCTAAGATCATGATCTCGTGATGCATGAGTTCAAGCCCCGTGTCGAGCTCTGTGCTGACAGCTCAGAGCATGGAGGCTGCTTCAGATTCTATGTCTCCTCTCTCTGCCCCTCATCTGCACTCTCTCTCTCTCTCTCTCTCTCAAAAGTAAATAAACATGAAAGAAAGAAAACAGAAACAAGCTCAGGCTGCTGCAGAACAAGACAAAACAGGCCTGTCGATGCCAGACACTCCCTATTTGCCCATGACCTTATTCCACTTAGGAAGCACTTACCACATGCAGGACCTTTTTGTTTTTTTAACTTTACAGGCATCATGTCACTTAACCCCACACAAGAGCCCATTTTGCAGATGAGGAAGCAGGCTCGGAGAAGGCCAGGCCTGTGCCTTCGGCTGTGGAGCTGGTAAGGGGCAGAGCCAGGATCTGAATCAAGACAGCTTGGTTCCAAGGCTCCCCCCATTAACCTCTGCCTGTGCAGACCTCCCTACGGAGCCCGCCCCACTCCCCCTTTCCCCAGCAATGGCTCTCAGGATTGTGGGCGGCTGGAGACCACTGTGCCCTGTGAAGGGAAGACAGCTCTTTAATGTACGCGGGGCACCCTGGCCGATGGGGCTGGCTTCACACACTTCTCAGGGGAAGACACTAGAACCCACAGGGGAGAAGGGTTAAAGTCACCAGCTGATCAGAAAGAAACGAGCACCTTCTGACCCTGGAGCTGTTTCCCTCCTGGTTTTTAGCAGCAGGTGACACCCCGATAAATGAGACTATCTGAGCACCCCTGGAACACAAAACAGACCACATTGCGGGCCAGGACTAGGCGACAGGGTTCTACGGACACTCCCCCTAACCTTCGTGTTCTCATCCATAAAACGAGGGGGTGGAATAGGATGATATTCATTCCAGACCTCTCCGCAAAGCGCCATACAGGGTTCAGCCCCTCTCTTCCCTCTCTAGGACTGTGAAAGTGTCCGGTTTCTGCTCACCAATGAGCCATGTAGCTCACACCAAATCACAGAGAAGGGAAGGGCCATTTCTTAGGCCCCAGCACGCGCTCGCACTGAACTTGACGTCGAACACAATTACTGACACCTCCAACAATCGGCTGGTGTCTCCATTTTACAGATAAGGACACTGAGGCCCGGGGAAGCAAACTGACTTGCTCTGAGCCAGGATGGAGCCAGGATGGAGCCAAGCCACGAAATCAGACTCCAAACTGCTGTCCGTTACACACACAGAAACTCTGCCTGAACTCATGGTCCTTTCCTTGGCTCAGTCCTTGTTGCATGTATTCTACACGTCCGCGGGGCACTGTGTGCTGGGCGCACCCGAGCTGCCAATGACAAACAGCCACAGGTGCTAAAAACAGAGGAAGGTGAGGGAGTTTTGAGGGAACAGTGATCCTGCAGTCAGGGGCACCTTCCTGGAGGAAGTGACATCTCAGCAGAGCCCTCAAAGCTGGGAGTGGGAGCCCAGTGACAGGGAGGAGAAGAGAAGGTGTCTAGGCAGAGGGACGGGCCAGAGCAAGAGTGGGGAGGTGGGCGAGCTGCCATCCATCGGCACCCCCAGCTCCAGCCCAGCCCCTCTACCAGGCGACCGAGCGCCTCCGGGGCCTGACTTTGATTCCATTTGGGTTAAAAGGAGAAGAGAAAAAAGAAAAAGAAAAAGAAAAAGAAAGAGTGCCCAGGAAACCTAATAAAACTGCCAGCTCCTCTCAAGCCCAGATAAAAGGTGAAGGCCCCATTTCCATCTGCAATTACATTTGACTCACAAAACGGTCCTTGAAAGGGAAGTGGGACCCTGGGAGGGGGCCCTTGGTTAGGGAGGGGCTGGGCCCTGGTGTCCCTGGCTGAGCCAGGGCCCAGATGCGACGCAGAGCCACCAATTTCCCCTATCCGCCAAAACGAGATCAGCGGAGATGAAAAATGTGGCCGCTGACAGTCCCTAATGGCGATCACTCAGCTCGGGGCCACACGCGCCGCACACACACCCCCGCCCGCCAGTGCTGGAGAGCCACCACTCTCCGGAAAGGTCACCCCCTCACCCGCCTCCCCCACACTTGCAGCAGCTGTTTCTCTAGTCAAGCGCACACCTGTTAATCTTTCTCTAATGGACCATCCATCACTCCCGCAAGCATTTTTCTGGGAGAGAGACAGCGAGCAGGAGACAGACAGATGAACACAGGCTTTTCTGTGTTGTGGGACCAAGGTGGACGGGTATGTGAAGAGGAATGGGGGGAGGGGGCGGTGGAGGGGCAGCCATAAGGGAGACGGACAGACAGACAAATAAAGATACGGGGACTGAGAGGCAAAGGCGGGGTGTGGAGACAGGAGACAGAAAGAAAAACACAGATAAAAACATAATAAAAGACCAAGATCATGATATTGTGGGAGTCAGTGCCGGAGCCAGGAAAGTGAGAGACGGCAGGCAGACAGACTGCCAGGCAGAGGCTGCCGAGAGGCATCCGGAGGTGGCAAAGACCCACCCAGTGACAGGAGGTGACAAAGGGCAGAAAACCACGTTGAGCTGAAGGCAAGAGAGAGGACATGTAAGGAGGGACTACATCCAAAGTGAAGGGAGAAGGGCAAGGGCCACCTCCTTTGCTCCCGTGCCAGGCTTGGAGGCACCAGGCTGGCCGTTTCTGCAGGGGTAAATAAGGGCCCTAAGCTGTCCACTGGAATCTCTGGAGACCAGTGCCATCCCGTAATGACAATGGCCACTGGGTCAAGTGTCTCCCACATGCCAGTCGGTGCCAAGCACCTTCCATGAATTATCTCATCTAAGCCTCAAACGTTACCCTATATTATCCTCATTTTATAGATGGAGAAACTGAGGCTCAGAGGGAAGTGACTGCCCAGGGCCAGAGCCAGGCAGTGGCAGAATCAGACCTCAACATGAATCAGAGGTGTTCTCCCTCTGGCCTGTCCCCGTCTCCATGGCCCTGACAGCATCACTTGCCCCACTTCTCTGACTTGAGGCTCCAGTTCAGTACAGACATGTCGCTGCCCTGTTTATAAGTCTTCTGTGGCTCCCCACTGCCTTAAGGCACTTTGTGGATGGACAGCCCCCTCCCCAGCCTCCGGGGCTGTCTCCTGCCCTTTGTGCACAGCATCCTTGAGGGCTCAGGGTCCTTTGGGGGAATGCCTGAGCTCCTGGTCCCTGTACCTGTCCCTCCTCAGTCTCACTGATGAACTCATAGTCAACCTTCAGGAGCCATCTCAATGCCACTGCCTTTGGGAAGCCTTCCCTGACTGCAGCCCACGTTGCTCTCTCCCTTAAGTGCCCACAGAGCTAGAATGTTGGGCACTAAGCCAGACCTGGGTCAGCAATGACATGGGGGCTGCAGAAGGGAAAATAAAGACTGCTTTGACCCATCCACTGGTCCGGAGGCATTGAATGCACTCCCCCACGCGCAGGGGCCAGTGGCCAAGCCCCAGGCAGCCCCAGGAGGCTTCCTGCGCCTCACCCCTGCTGCCCATTCAGCCCAACCCTCTGTGTCTTGTCCAACTCGGTGAGCATCCTTCAGTTCCTGGACGGGATGGGACTGAGAGCAGTCTTGCCCGGCTGGGGAGGCGTCACACTCCTGGACAGGTGAGTGCGGGGGAGGGAGGAGGGGCAACAGGGACTGCTCCCGAGCGAAGCTCCCCTGCCCAGGCGCCCCCTACTGCCTCTCACATGCTTTGTGGAACCTCCATCTCCACCTCAGCATCTTGGAGCCCCACCATGTCACCTGGGCCAGCCCCGGTTTCCCCATCTGCTCGGGGGATATGAGACACTCGCCTTGCCCGCCCCATTGGGGAAGAAATGTGGCAACAGGGGACGGTGGGTGATGATGGAGGGACGTGACCCCACCCACCTGCGTGTCACGCAGTCTCGGGCAAAGAGCAGACCTCAGCGCCATCTGGCCACCTCATGGGTCACAAGCAGGCCCCTGCCTGGATGACCCTCCCCCGCCTTTTACCTGTCACCTCCTCCCAGGCCAGTCCCTGCAAGGAACAGCATCTTTGACCTTGAGGAACGTGGGGACACTGGAATCCCTTATGATTTGGGTAGCAATGGCCACTTTGGCCATGGGCACCTGCAACCTCACCTCTCATTTGAGCACCCGAGACCACAGAGGCAAGGGTGGAGTAAGAGAGCAACGCCCAGGCTTTGCCCATTGTCACTACCTACCACCCCCATGGTCGTGTGCCCAGCTCCCTGCCAGGCCCCTGCAAAGCCTCCCCTCCTGGGTCTCCACCCCTGCAGGAAAGGAGCTGTGCACGTGCTCCCATCTTCTCCTGCTCCTCCCCACTCTCCCTGCCTCCCAGTGGCCCTGGGCCACCTCTCTCTGCAGGCACCACCTCAGACAGGGCTGCTCAAAATAAACACGGGGGTGGATCGTTTCCCGCCAAGCCATGTCTGGGAGCCTGGGGAGGGGGGCGGGGGGGGGCGGGGAGTGGAGCAAAAATACCAGCGGGCCCCCAGCAGGCCCCGCGTGGAGCTCAGCAGAACAATGGCTGCCACTCCAGGCTTCTTTAAAAAGAACATTTTTAAAAATTCTCCCTCCCCCTCACTTGTTTAAAAAAATTCATTAATTTTTTGAGGCTCCAGACAGCGGAAGGTAAATTCGCCCCAAGGGTGGTGATGTGAGGTTCAAACAGAAGACTCATAAATAATTGCAAATTAGTGAGTACCTACTACGCGCTGGGCTTCTTAACACGTTTCACCCTCCAGCCCCTCTGTGCAGCCCGTTTACAGGTGGAGCTGCCAGCCGAGGGAGGCCAAGTGACTTGCCCAAGACCGCCTGCTGGCAGCCTCAGAACCAGGGAGGAGCCCGGGCAGGGGCAGCAGACGGCGCGCAGTACAGGTCAAGCAGGGAGGCCCCGAGATGGGGCTGGCGGAGACGGGGGGGAGGCCACCACCCAGAGAACCCTGGCAAACAGGCCACTCTGAAAAGTGGCCCTGATCTGCAGCATATGCCAATTTCCATGGTGTAAAGACTCCCGCCATGGCCAGTCCCAAGCTCCCAACTGTTCAAGATCAGGCTTTCGAAGTTCCCAAGTGTTAGAAAATTGGCTCTCACAGCCAGTTCCCACAAGCCCCTGGCAGGAACCGGGCCCAGGCTCTATTACAGCAGCTCTGTGACAAGCTGTCAGAAATTAGAGCCAGGACCCCAACATGTCTGTTTCCCCATGAGACGCCCTCTGGGGCCACTGGCCCAGCCAGGCTTCTGCCCCACTCCACCCCCAAGCCTAGGCCGGGAGAGGCCAGAAGGCTGAGCCCTAGGCGAGGAGGTCTGGGCTGCCTGTGTCACCAGCTTTACCTTGCAGAGAGCCCTCCCCCCCATTCGTCCCCAGAGACCTTTTTAATTAAGCTGGAATGGCTGGCAAACCAGCAACTCCAGTGTCGCTGCAGCCCCAGGGGCCGCATTTAAGGAAATTGAATGGAGCCAGTGCTTGGAGAGCTAATGAAGAGGGAAATGAGAGTGTGGCCCACCACGGGGCGGCGCAGTGGGCGGGTGGAGTGCCTCCGCAGAAAGAGGGCGGCAGGGACGCAAAGGGGGCGCCACATTCTGAACCCTGGGGGAGGGTGTCAGTCCTGCCACAGGATGATGTGGGTTCAGGGGCGCCTGGGTGGCTCAGTCGGTTGAACGTGCCGCTTCACTTCTGGTCGTGATCTCACAGTTCCATGGGTTCAAGGCCCGCTTCGGGCTCTGTGCTGACAGCTCGGAGCCTGGAGCCTGCTTCGGATTCTGTGTCTCCCTCTCTCTCTGCCCCTCCCCTGCTCATGCTTGCTCTCTCTCTTTCTCTCACTCACTCAAAAATAAATAAACATTAAAGAAAGATGTCAGTTCAAATCTGACCCCTGATTGTCTGTGGGACCTTGGGTCAGTGACATCCTCTCCCTAGGCCTCAGGGCCACTAGCTGCCAAGTGGGGTGCCCTCACAGGGTAGGGGTGCAGGTCAAGGGAGGGAACCCACCCAGGGGCTGGGGGAGTCAGAAAACGGTGTTTTTCAAGTGGATCCAGGAAAAGGACGTGTCACGCAGGCTGTCACCCAGAGTATGACCAATTTGCTGGGGACATGTGTGCTAACCCCCCCACCGAGCCCTCCTTCCTGAGTCCCTACAAATAGCCTCTTATCTCTTACACACCCTATATCTCCCCTGGGACGATGTCTCTGAACCCTGATGTCCCAGGGGGCTGGGACGCGCCATTCAACTCAGCCAACAGCCACACGGCACTGCCCGCACCCAGTGCTGAGGACAGAGGAAACCGCAGGGCTGGCCGAGAAGGGAGACCGGGGACAGTCTCTGGGGCCTTGGGGCCACCCTCAGTGCCTCTGGGCCGCGTGGAGGGTGGGCTGTATGGGGACATCAGGGACAGCAGGATGCCCAGGCTGCTGAAGGCACTGCCACAGGGGGGCCTTGGCTGTCAGAGGGCTCGTGGGGAAAGCTGACGGCTGGAAGGCAGGTTTGGCAGGAGTGAGGGGAAAGGGCTGTAGCTGCCTGGAGTCCAGGCTGCACTGCTCGCTGCTTGGGAGAAAGGAGCCGGATCTCAACCCAGCAGGTCCCAGCCTAGCTTGGCCTCCCTCGCTCACTCACCCGCTGGCCAGGCACCCGGAGGCTCCCTCTCCTCTGGACCAAGGCCCCAGGGGAGAATCAGACCCAGCCCCGGGCAGGTGGGAGACAGACACACAGGGGACGCTCAATACCCCAGGCCGCATGGATGGGCCTCGGCACCCAGCCCTCCCTCCAGGCCTGTGCCCGGCCCCGCCCCCAGCACCCGCCCCCACTGGCCTGCTCGTGGTGTTCGATGCCCATGCTGACGGTGTTGACCAAGATGGCCATCATGATGCCCCGGTTGAAGTACTTGCTGTCCACGATGCCTCGGAGCTTGGCTCGGGTCTCCCGCCACACATCCCCGCACAGCCGGGCCGGCCCGTCCGCCGGCTCCTCCTCGTCCTCCTTCTCCAGGCCTGAGGACGCCCCATCCTCGCTGCTCCGGGCCCCATCCCCCTCCTCCTCCTCCGAGTCACCGCCTGAGCCACCAGAGCCCGAGCCCTCCTGGCCCGAGTCAGTGCTGCCCGGGCCGGAGGGCCGCCGGCTCCCCTCGTGCAGGCAGCGCGGGCAGCTGGCCGGGTCGGAGGCCAGCATGGCAGAGATGGGCTGCGCCAGTGCGTGGGGCATCGGGTCCAGGGGACTGTGTTGAGGGCACAGCTCTGTGAAGCAAACACAAAGCAAGGTGGGTGCCTCAGGTCACACAGGCTTGAGGGGCTCTAAGGGGGCAGACCCTGCCCACACCAGGCGCCAACCTAACCCTGGGACACAGCCCCACGTGTGCTTCAAGGTCCTCTGGTTCAAGTTCTGTCTGGGCCCCAGCAGGAGGTCAGGTGGCTTGTGGTTCCTGCGGGATCGGGATCGGCTTTACCTCTCTGGGCTTTGTTGGCTGTGGGGGGAGGGTCCTCCTGGGGATGTGTGTGGTGTGCCCAGAACAGTGCCTGGGGCACATGTGCTTGTCACCTGTCCTTGCTACATCACTTCCTGGCCCGAGGCCCAGCCCTCCCACCGTCCTGCCTGCTGACATCGGACTTGGGGAAATGCCGAGAAAGGGCTTCGAAAAGAGCCAGCCTGATGTGGAGGGTGGACGCCCCTCAGAGAGAGCCAAGGTGACCTTCCATCTTCAATACTCCCACCTGCACGTGGGGCTTGTGTCGCAGGGAGGGAAGGGGGCCGGAGCCCCGGGCAGGAGGCAAACCCTTGCCCTAGAAGCCCCTGGGATTTGGGGCTGGCTGCACGGGCCGCAGGAGGCACAGCAGGGAGTGGGGAGAGATTAAGGAGCCCAGACCAGTCTTGGACCTGAGTTCTGCGACCTTTAACCATTTCAAAGAGGTGTCAGAGAGGTTCTTTCTGGGTGGTTTGGTCTCTCCTTTATGTTTACCCAGGCTGTCTTGGAATAAACATGTTTTCCTTGTGTGAACAAAAAAATACATTAGTGACATTTAAGGGAGGGGTGCCTGGGTGGCTCAGTCGTCTAGCATCTCAGTCCCAGTTTCTGCCCAGGCTGCGGGCTCAGGGTTCATGGGATCGAACCCCACGTGGGGACAGTGCAGAGCCTGCTTGGGATTCTCTCTGTCTCCCCACCACCACCCCCTTCCCTCCCACATGTGCGCTTTCTCAAAATAACTAAATAAACATCCAAAGATAATAATAATAATTAAAGGGAATGAAAAACATGCAATGCCCGCCCTCCTCATCCAGATTTGCCTCCCAACGTCTCTCTGGACAAGGCCTTCTGACTCATGCATCCCCTGGAGCGGGGGTGGGGCAGGCGGAAGCCGGGAGTCAGTTGCACCTCAGTAAAGCCCATCTCGGCCCTGCTTGTACCTAGGGCTGGGCCCCCTGAAACTTGTTTCCCAGGGAAGGGGGAAGGTACGGAGGCCCAGGGCCAAGGGGCAAGTTCCCCCTCCGGGACTTCTTTGCACATGGCTTCTCTGGAGAGCGTGGGGGTGGCAGCAGGAAGCCCCTCCCTGCGTCATCCAGGAACCCTGCGCGCAGACCCCAGCCCCCCATCCACGTGCTGGGCCGGCCCACGGGCCACCTGGAGCCTCCTCCAAGACCACGCCTGGACGGCTGGTGCCTGAGGGTGGGTGGGCGGCAGCTCCCAGCAGCAGTTCTCCGGCCTCCCTCCCAAGATGCTCAGGGCTTGAGAGCGGCAGGGGCAGGGCCTGGGGGATGGCTGATTCCCACTGCGCATGAGCCCCGTCCTGGACTTTACAGAGCAGGAGACTGAGGCCCACAGAGAGGCCCAGGCTGTCCAAGGTCAACGCTGTGCACCTGCTCTGGGTTGGGTCCCTGCTGACTCCCGTCTTGGCGCCAGCTGGGAGCAGGGCCCATCTCCTATGGCGCATTTGCCTTCTGCGGGAGCCCAAGCGTTCATTTCCCTCTGGAGGCGGGCTCAGCAACCCCAACTCTGATGTCCCTGATGCTGTTTCTGTCACTGACACACTGTGTGACCCTAAGTGACTCCCTTCACCTATCTGGACCTGTTTTCCCATCTGAAAGAGGAATAACATAACTCACTCTGCCCCCTTCTCAGGGCTGTTTTCTAGAAGAGACGAGAAAATGAATGGTGAGCCTTTTCTGAGCCTAACAGCCGAGAGACAGAAGATCACAAAATGGCACAGGGGTCCCCAACACACCATGCCTTGGCACGGTGGGCCACAGCCCCTTTATTCCAGGTGGCTGGTTGTCACCGCTCTGGTGTGCGAGCACGTGGGCAGCAGGAAGGCATGCGGGGCCTGAGACGGGCTGAGTGGGGAGCAGTTAGAGTTTGCCCAGACAGCAGAGACAACTGTCCGTCTCCTTTGAGCGTGAATCCCGGGTGGAGCCTGAGTCCACATGACCACCCCCTGGGGTCGGCAGGGAATTCCCCCAGGGCGCGGGGTGCTGAGTGCCCCCGGCCAGAGGCCAGCCCGACCAGGCACCGGCAGGTGGTCAGGAAAGCAGGGAAGGATCGAGGGGCATGGACAGGAGCTCCCGGGGGGAGACCTGGGTTCTCAACCCACTGGACGGCTCCGCCGGGGCTGGGGAGGCTCACAAGCGGCACGGAGTCCCCGGAAACCCCCCTGGGAGGCACACGAGGCCTGGGCGGGGCACCCTGGAAGCGGCGCAGACGGGAGCACTTACTGTAATGCCGGGGGTCCTTGGCGTGGGGCCCGGGCTTGGCGGAGGGGGGCGCCCCCGGGCCCGGGGCCTGGCGCCGGCGCTGCAGGGCCTGGTAGAGGCCCAGGGCCCGGCGCCTGGCCTTGCGCAGGATGTGACAGACGTACTGGAAGATCTCCTCGTAGCAGTCGCCGGGCTCTGCGTAGCTGGCCACCGTGCTGGAGGACAGGTAGCGCTGCCGCTGCTCCAGCATCAGCCGGTGCTCCCGCTGCTTGGTCTCCGAGAACTGGGTCGCTATGACAACGAGGCACAGGTTGATCATGAAGAAGGAGCCCACCTGTGACCAACGGGAGGAGAGGACAGGGACAGGAACAGAGGGGACAGATTGGCAGAAGGCAGACACGGGGGAGAGGGGGATGAAGGGATGGAGGAAGAGAAACCAGGGGGCAGAGGTGGGACAGGGTGACGGGGTGGGGAGCAGAGGGGTACAGAGGCAGAAAGGAAGACCGGAAGAGGAGGGCCGGGACGGAGCCGGGAGGCGGACAGCCAGAGCCAGCAGGAAGGACAGAGAGACGAGGCGGAGAAACACCGAGAGGGAGGGACAGAGGCTCAGAGAGTGCAGGAGTGGAGGGCGTGGGGGACACGGGGTGATGGGTGCCAGGACGCGGGGAGAGAGAGGGGCAGAGGGTGGAGGGCCCAGAGAGACGGAGAGGCACGGGCACAGATAGGGACAGGAAAAGACTGCTGAGGCCTTGCTCCGAGAGGAGGCCAGGGCCCCAGGACAGCGGTGGCCCAAGCAGCTCCCCAGGCCCCACTGGGACCCACTTCGAAGCCCGATCCCCCAGGCCCTGGGACCCGGCCAGGGCCATCCTCCCGCCTGGGACATCAGTGCTGAGCTGCTCTCAGGCCACCCAGGCCTTGAGTCCCTACCCCAGCCCTGCCCTCTCTCTGGCCTTCACTTGGGCCTCAGTTAGGCATCCAGAAAAAAGAGAAGCTTCCTTCAGAAAGGGTTTACTTGTGTGGCTGTATCTGTGCTTGGATTAGGGGCGGGGGGGGGGGGGGCGGGCTGCCCAGTCGGTGCTAAGAATCCCACCACCTCATGACGCAGGGCCCAGCTCCAGGGGCCCTCACAGGCCGCAGAACCCTTCCTGCCCTGGTTTCCAGACGACAGCCCCTCCTCTGGCATTTGCTAAGCCCTTGAAAGGGATCAGTGGCCCCACCAGCACGGAGGGTAGCTTCTCATCCTCCCCCAGGCCACCTGCCAGGAGGTTCACGCAGGCCACGGTCCCAGCCACTGATTCACCCTTCCCGCCTGTCCCCATGCCACAAATAGGGAGCTGGGCTTCTCGGGTTTTCGAGGGGTCAGGGGAGGGCTTCCTGGCTGGAGGACTCTGGGAAAATTCCCAGGTAAGATGCCCCTTACTGGCTTTCTCAGTTCCATCTTCCACAAGCATCTCCTGGAGACCTGCTGGCATCAGGCCTGTGTGAGGGGTCACCAAGCAGGGCACAGAACCTTTCCCTCTGAGGGCTCACACCCATCAGCCTGCCTCTACAGCTGCTGCCCCTGTGACCCGGGCACCTCCCCCATCCCTTCTGGGCCTCCATTTCCCTGCCTGTAAAACCAAAGTCTCAGGCAAGACAAGCTTAACACGTTTCCAATCAGAGGGCCCAGCGGGGACCAGAGTCTGAGAGCTGAGGACCTGTCACCTCTCTGGGGCTCAGGGTCCTCACCTGAGGAACAGAATGAGTAGGCGGGCCTGCATGGCCAGGATTGTGCAGGCAAAATGGAAGCCTGGTAGTTCAGGCCTTGCTCTCTGGACCCTTCCTGGTACCCGGAAAAGCTCGACATCCTCAAACCCCCCCACCCACCAGTAGTCTTTCTCTTGTGACAGGGCCACCTGGGCCCCAGTAATAGCAGCATTAATAGCGGCAGGGCACAATTATTGAGCACTTGCTGTATGCCCGGTGGCCATGCAGGCCTCAGACTGTCTCATCTAATCTTTCTGAGAACCCATAAACCCAGGTGGCGTCACTGCCTCGGGTCATGCTGGTAGTACCAACCCGACTCTAACAGGAGGACTCTAACAGGAGGGGCGGGCCACATTCCCCAGCGTTTCTCTGAAATTCGAGCCTCCTCTAGCAACCCCAGTGGTTCGAGGTGCCCCCAGTCAGGACTCTGTCCGTTTCAAGGTCTCTGCGAGTTGCCCCCTGCCTCGGGCTGCCTGCTCTAAGGTTCAGTTCTGGTATCACCTCCTCCAGGAAGCCTCCCGTGCCCCTCTCCCTCCTCCAAGCTAGATTAGAGAACTCCTTTGTGCTCCCTCAACCTCTCAGGCTTCCTTCTGCCATGATTCTTAATACACTATCTGGTCAATGTCAAGCGTAGCCCATCTTCCGCCCCCCACCCCCACCCCGAGACTGTGAGCTCCTCCAGGGCAGGGTGGGGTTCCCAGTGCTCCGCTCAGGGCCTGGAGCAGGGCGGGTTTCTCTGATGGTGCTGGGGAATGAACAAACCAGTGGATAAAGGGCAATGCTCCTTTCGTCTCTTTACAGGTCCAAGGCCCCATCCTCCCCCAGGAAGGCATCAGAGCAAAGCCAACAGCAGGTAGGTCTCAGGTCACTCGCCAGCTTGCCCTGAACCCTCAGGTCAAGGTCCCACCAGCTCAGAAAATGGTGCTGCCCCGGAGAGCCAAGCATGGCCTCTCCCACCGCCTGGACACCGGAGATTCCAGCCTCACAGCAGCAGGAAGCCAGCCAGCACTGACTCTCCCAGGAGTGAATCACCTTGGCGTTTGGGGGGTTATGCTGTGGCTGAAGCCACAGTCAGGCATGACAAGGTGGATGAGCTCGCTCTGGGCAGACTGTGGGGGAGGGCAAGGGGGGGCTGGCAGGGAAGGGCCCTGCTCTGTGAGGCAGACAGAGCCCCGCCTCCACCCCAAGCCAGGCCCCCCAAGGCAGAGGGGCCAGAGAGGTGGGAATCCCTCCGAGGAGAATTTCAGGGGGCCCTGTAGGGAAGCAGCCCCAGCTTCTGTTTCAGAGCCTCTCCCCTTCTCACCCTGGAAAAATGAGGAACAAGCTGGAGCCCTAGAGAAGCTTCCATCCTGGGGCTGCACCTAGCTACAGTCATGAGAAGAATGTATTCCCAGAGACTACGAGGCAGAGAAACACGAGCAGGAGTGACTAGATGGTCCTAAATGCCCAGATTTGAGAAATGAAGGCAATCGAAAGTGATGGATGCTTCCCGCAGCCGCGCTGATGAGTCCCTTCAATCACCCACTGCTGGGAGGCATTTTAAAAATTGCTTGGCTGGCTCAGTCGGTGAAGCACGCGACGCTTGATCTCAGGGTTGTGAGTTCGAGCCCCATGTTGGGTGTACAGATTACTTAAAATAAAATTTAAAAAGAAAAACTGCCCCTCCTGTACCCTCCCACTCAGCTTTCTTGGCTCTGAGGGGCTCCCTGGGAACCCCCCAACCCCATCCCTGGCCCACGGGTCTTCGAGCCTGCCCAGAAAGCCCCGGCTGCCCTGACACGTACTATGATAAGCAGGATAAAATAGATGAAGTTGTAGAAGGAGTGAGCATCCATCACATAGTACATGATCTCCACCCAGCCTTCCAGAGTAATCACCTGCAGCCAGAACAGAGCAGAGGACCAGTGAGCCTGAGACAGAAAGGCAGCACCCTTAGGAAAGGCAGCAACAAACGCAGCGCTCCAGACAGAGGCCCTACTGTGTGCCAGTCTGCTTGGCGCACATTCTCTCTTGAACTTCTCACAAGGCTCCACGGGCCACCCCTCCTCATCTCCCATGCACAGGTGAGGCAACTGCGGTTCAGAGAGGTTACAGTATTTGCCCACGGTCACAGAGCCAGGAAGGCGGGGAGCCAGACTTGAGCCTCATCCCTCTTGCTCCAGAGCCCTCCCCTTTCTAGTCTCCCTCACTAAGGCAGGAGGGCTGGAAGCAGGGGGCCCTAGACTCTAACTCCAGCTCACCAGCTGGGCCACTCTGAACCTCAGTTTCTTCTTCTAGTACACAGGGCTACCAGCCTACCTGGCAGGACTAGGGTGCAGCTCAGCTGAGCCCAGGAGTGAGGCTACGATGGAGGCTGGTGTGACTGTTGCTCCCATTCTCCTTCCCAGAGAGAGAGGCAGAGCAGCCTTGCGCAAAGCAAATGCTGGGCCCTCCCCCGCACTACCCTCTTGCTTGCTTCCGGAGAAAGAGCCCCGGGCAGCCCACTCACACACACACGCCCGCCCTGGGGGCTGAGGGTCTCAAAACACGGCTGTGGCTGTGGTCACATCACATCACGCCTTGCAGCTCTGAATTCTGTGATCTCGCTGCTCCCCAGAGCAGCCGCCTTGGTGAGGCCCTCCCGGCTCCTCGGGGCTCCTAGCCCCCATCCCCTGCTCTAGCCGTTTTCTTCCTTCCCAGGGCAGCGGGAAGGTGACCTTTCCCAAGCACTCACTCCGCACTCGGCTGACTGTTCAGCTCACATCATCTAGTTTCTTCTTCTCAGCCACTCGAGGCGAGAGGGGGCTGTGATCACCCCCGCATTAAAGGTGAGCAACTGAGGCATAAGATGTGAAGCGGGACCCAAGGTCTCACAGCCCTAGTTCCCTCCCCTCCCCCATCCTCTGCCGTGCAGCGGGGCCGGGAAGGCACACAGTAAACACCGGGAGTGTTCGCATACATGCGCACTGAGTAAACTGTATTTCTTACGGACTGGTCAACAAAAAAGGTTCGAGAGATTCTGCCCAGACAGACGGACAGCTCCTTGGTGCTCACCTTGAACCTTCCCTGCACCCAGGCCTTCACTCAGGCGGTCGCCTCCTCCAGCACTGTCTTTCCCCCCACCCCGTCCCACATGCACGCCTTGCCTGGCCAGCCCCTCTAAGGAGACGTGAGTCTGGCCTCCGCCCTCTGGGAATGGACCTCGCTGCTGGGATCTGTCTGCCCCCAGGCAACCCGGGGTTCCACAGAGAGCACAGGCTTTGGGGGCACCCGGGCCTGGGTTAGAATCCTGACTCTGTCTTCAATATGGGCACGATAATGCCCACTGTGCCAACCAACTGGGCAGATTTCAGTGACACAGGCGGCAAACACGGAGCCCTACCTTCCAGAAGAAGCGGGCCCCTCCGCCCCTCCCCCACCCCACTCCAGTCTCCCAGGCCCTGGCATGAGGGCCGGCGCCCGGCCTGAGTGGCCTCACCTGGAAGATGACGATCCAGGCGTAGCCGATGTTGTCAAAATTGATGGCCCCCTTGTGGGGGTTGGCGCTGCCGGTGCGGCACACATTGTAGTAGCGGTTCCAGTTGACACAGAGCCCGCTGGCGTTGAGGTCCTGGCGCCCGGCCCCGAAGTCGTAGACATCATCCTTGGACAGGCAGCACTCGCGGCCCTGCTCCTTGAGCGGGGGGATCTCGTGGCAGCCCATGATGCCATTGTCCCCCGAAAGGGAGCAGATGAAGGGCATCTCGTCGTCCTCCTCCGGCTGGTAGTAGGGGGGCAGGGCCACATCCCCTTGTCTGTGCACAGGTGACGGTGGTTTGTAAAAGAAGAGAAGGGCAGGGGTCACCACCAGGAGGAGCAGGAAGGGGGGAGGCCGTGCAGTGTAGCAGAACTGTCCCAGCAGGTCCCCTCACTGCCTCCAGACCTCTGCCTCAGTTGTTCCCTCCACCTGGGACACCCTTCCCCATGGTCGAAAAATCTCCCACGGACCCAGTGTGGTCAGTTCTAGGGTCCCCCTTTGGGGAACCTTCCCTAAGAGGGCCTCCCAGGACGGAGCAGGGCTAGTCCTTGACCCGTTGAGGCCAGACTATGCCCTGCACACACCCGTATTGCTCCCAGGGCACAGGCACCCAACACCTCCGGGAGGCTGACTCTCTTTTGGGACAAGGACAGACTCTCGGCCTCGCCAGTCCCCACACACTGCCGGGTCAGCACAGAGCACATGTTTAATCAACAAATGCTGAATTCTACTGACCCAACAAGTGAGGATCTGATCCTCAGCCTGCCCCACCCCTCCCCATCTATGTGACCTCCGGCTGTTCACTTCTGCTCTCCAGACCTCAGTTTCCTCATCTGTAAGGCAGACCATCTGTGCCCTACCCACCCTGCGAGGTGAAACAATGAGTTTCAATGCAACCCAATCAAAATCCCAACTTGTCTGTGTCTGTGGAAACTGGCCGGCTGGTTCTAGGGTTTATCTGGATGGAAGACCAGGCAAGTCGATTTTTTTTAAAGGAGAAAGATGAGTGGAGTCCAGCCTTACAAGAGAGCAAAATGCAACTATAGTTATTACCAGAGCATATAGTATCGCACCAGGAACAGAAAGATTCATGGACTACGACAGAGCACAGGGACAAACCCACACATAAAACAGAACTTAGTCTATTGCCAAGACACCTTTTCAGATCCCTGGGGAATAGAAGAACCAAACAATAAGTGGTGTTCAGACACCTGCTGTCTGGAAAAAATAATAAAGTTAGATCCCTACCTCACACCATGTATGGAAATAAACCTCTTGAAGGCTTGGTATCAAAAGAAACAATAATAATAATGTAAATAATCTCATTATCAATTATTTATATTGATTACACATAGGAAATAATCTTTAGGATATATTAGGTTAAGCAAAATACATTACAAAATTTAAAATAATAAACTTATGGTGGATTAAACGTCATAAATGCAACAAACATAATCACAAAAATAGTACAAGAGAACAGGGAATACTTTTGATAATTCAAGGTATATAAGCCCTGGGATACCTGGGTGGCTCAGTCGGTTAAGTGTCTGACTCTTGGTTTCGGGCTCAGATCATGATCTCACAGTTCGTGAGTTTGAGTCCCGTGTCGGGCTCTGCGTGGCCTGTACAGAGCCTGCTTGGGATTCTCTTTCCCTCTCTCCCTGCCCCTTTCTCTTTCTCTCTCTCTCTCAAACTAAATAAATACACCTAAAAGAAATCACTGACAAAAAAAAGATATATGTCTAAGGCCTTCCTGGATAAAAGATACAAATCCAAATTCTACAAAGCAACCACTAAAGATTGGCTATATGCAAATGTAAAATTTCTAGGAGACAAAAGAGAGCATACTAAGTAAAAAGACAAGCAAGCAAATAAATACATAAATACATAAATACATAAATAAATAAAGCAAGCAAGCAAGCAGAGGTAGACAAACTTTTTCTGGCCAGATAGAGCCATATGGTCTCTGTGCCAGTTACTCGACTGCACCCCTATAACGTGAAACAGTCACAGGAAATAGGTAAACAAGTGGGCATGGCTGTGTTCCAATAAAGTTTTATTTACAAAAACAGGCCAGAGATTGTCAGTGCCCTGGGATGAGTATTGGCAACATACCAAACAAATAGAAGACATCTAGACTATGTTAAAACCACCTGTCACTCGATAAGAAAAAGAAAAAGAACCACTCGAGGCAAAAAGGACAAAAGAAAAGAAGAGGAAAGGAAAGGAAAGGAAAGGGGGGGAAAAAAGCAAAGAAAAGCAAAGAAAAATTTCACAGAAGAATAAAATGGCCAATATACTTGGGGGAGGGGGAGGAGGAGCCAATATACCAATGTATAGGAAGAGATGCTTACTTAACTAATAACAGGAAAATGCAAACAAAAATAACATCAAGATCATTTTACACCCATCCAAATGGCAAATATTTCAGGGCCGATGGTACTGAGTGCAGAAAAGAGTGAGTACAAATAGACATGTGCATCCACTGTTGGCAGGAGTGTAAACTGATATAAACTTTTTGGAGGGCAATTTGGCAGCATGCGTCAACAATTAACATGTACGCATCCAACCCAAATACAAATGGCCACCTGACAGTGATAAAGACATCACTGCAATTCAGGAGACAAAGGGTGGACTTCTCAATCAGCGGTGCTGGGAGAACGGAATATCTGTATAAAAAGGGAATCTTGACCCCAACCACGTACCATTCTAAGAGACAGAATACAGACCTAAATGTGAAAGACAAAACAGGAAAGCTTCTAAAGGAAAACACTGAAGGATATTTTCATCATCTTGGGTTAAGAAAAGGTTAAGTTGGGGATGCGTCCGACTTCAGCTCAGGTCATGATCTCGTGGTTTGTGGGTTCGAGCCCCGCATCGGGCTCTGTGCGGACAGCTCAGAGCCTGGAGCTTGCTTCAGATTCTGTGTCTCTCTCTCTCTCTGCCCCTCCCCTGCTCACCCTCTGTGTCTTTCTCTCTCAAAAACAAATAAACATTAAAAATTTGTTTAAAAATACACAAAAGAAAAGGTTAAACTGGACACAAAAAGCAATACTAAAAAAACACAATTGGTCATCTGGACCACTACAACTAAGGGCTTCATCATCCAATAGCATCATTAAGAGAGTGAAAACAGAACAGGCTGGGATTAGATATCTGCAACATATCTATCCACCAGAGGACTTAAATGCAGTACTAAGAACCACTGCAACTTTATAATAAAAAAAAAAGGACCACCGAATCTAAAAAGAGTAAATGACGGTAACAGACACTTCCTAAGAGAATACACAAACGGCCCATAACCACGTGAAAAGGGCTAATCATCACTAGTCATCCGGGCAATACAAATTTAAACCACGGTAAGGTACCACTGCACTCTCCCCGGAATAGTGAAGGTGAAAAGCGACATCACCAAATGTTGCTGAGGACGCAGGGCCACCGGAACTCTCAGCCTGTGCCAGCAGACATTGAGACCACCTTGGAAAACCATTTGACAAAAATCTACTAAAGCTAAACATACGTGCACCCTTAACAATTCCACTCCTGGGTATTTACCCAAAAGAAAGGATGGCTATAGCCACCAAAAAAAAAAAAAAAAAAAGAAAAAAGAAAAACAGGAACAACCCAAATCAACAGTAGAATGAAAAAAAAAAAATAAGTAGTCGTATATTTGCTCAATATATACCACAGCAACAAAAACGAAATAAAACTAGTGTCAGCCACAAGAACGTGGGTGAATCTCAAAGACACATTACACTGAGCCAAAGAGGCAGACACAAAAGGTATCATCTTGTAGGACTCCATTTAAAGAAACCTCCAAAACAGGCAAAACAAATCTATGGTGATAGAGGTCAGAGTAGGGCTACTTTGGGGTGAGGGGAATAGGAACCCACAAGGTGCAGGAGGGAGTCTCCTTGGGCCCCATAAGTTTCTCTGAGCAGCCTTACACTGGTGTAGACCCATGTAAAACTTCATTAGGCTGCACACTTAACAGTTGCATCTACCGCTAAGTGCAATTTGTACCTTTAAAAAAAGCATAAAAATACACATACACTTTGGGGTGCCTGGGAGGCTCTCAGGTAAGCGTCTGACTCTTGGTTTAGGCTTGAGTCATGATCTCATGGTTCATGGGATCAAGCCTCAAACTGGGCTCTGCGCTGGCAGCACAGAGCCTGCTTGGGATTCTCTCACCCTCTCTTTCTGTCCCTCCCCCACTCACACGTGCACTTGCACACACGCTCTCTCTCTCTCTCAAAATAAATAAATAAACTTTAAAATATGTGGGGTGCCTGGGTGGCTCAGTCAGTTGGGCATCTGACTTTGGCTCAGGTCATGATCTCGAGGTCCATGGGTTCAAGCCCGACATAGGGCTCTGTGCTGAGAGCTCAGAGCCTGGAGCCTGCTTCAGATTCTGTGTCTCCCTCTCTCTCTGCTCCTCCCCCGCTCACACTCTGTCTCTCTCTCTCTTTCTCTCAGAAATAAACATTAAAAAAATTAAAATCTGTGTGTGTGTGTGTGTGTGTGTGTGTGTGTGTGTGTGTACATACACTTGGAGCAGCAATGATGAGTCTCACCATTGATCCCATATGTAGACAAGGATCACACGCGTACAGGATGCATCCTACAGCCCCATGTGCCAGAGCAAAAACTTGGAAACCACACAAGGTCCATCAACTGGGGCTGGCCAGATGAGCTATCTTTTATCCGTGGAATAAGAAGCCCTGGTGTGAAAACACCCTCAAGACACATTGTCAAAGCAATTCGCAATATTTAAAACCTGTCTGGGATGAGAACAGTCCCGTGTGTGCATGTTAACACATAGACGGACTCTGGAAGAAGGGACCAGGCGCTCTGCAGTGGACACCAGTCTTGGGCTCCAGAGCCACTTCCCCGTTGGGCGGCGCTGTCCCGATTCTGTGCTCAAGAGCTCCCAAACTGACTATGCGGGGTCTCCCCGGGGGGTTATGAGCCTGGAGGGATGCTCTGAGCACACTCACTGGGGGCAGGCGCTGCAGGCAGCAGAACCTGGGTTCTAATTCCAGCTCTGACCTTGCCAACCTTGCACTGGAGCAAGACACCCCTCTCCTGGCCTCGGTCTCCTGGTCGCCACGGGGGGTCAGATTTAAGCACTAATCCATCACACCCGCTAGGCTGGAGCACTTGATCGGTGTTGACCAGGTAAATAAGCCAGTCTGGAGACACCCAGCAACCAAGTAAATAAACTCACAGTGTAATTTCAGGAGGAAATCAAACAGGAGAATGCACTAGAGTGTCCGGGAGTGAGGAAAGGCCTCCAGCGGGTGGTGACCCCAGGGCCGAGGCTGGACAATGAGGAGGCAGCCACAAATCACCCAGGGAAAGACCCATGTGGGAACGGAGGGGTCTGGAGGTGTCCGGAACCCCCAGAGCTGAGAGCTCACACCTGCACATCTCCATCTTTGAAGACCAGCCAGGGAGAAGTGGGTGCCCCCGCTTTCCTGCTGCCGCAGGGCCCGCCTCTTCCAAGTGATTGACACAAGAATAGGCCGCCCCCTCCCCGCCCCCCCATGCCCACAGGACCTTTCCTACAAGGGAGCCCCTTCTCTGGTCCCCACGGCAATGGGCGGGTGAAGCGATCGCCTCCCCAGTCCTCACCCTGGCTCTCTGGTTTAGCTTGCTCTCCACAATGGACAGGACATGAGGGAGAAAACTCAGCCCACCCTGGGCGGTGTCCCCACGCCTCTTGCAGTCGTCCTGGGTCCCCGAGAGCCACTCAGTGGAGGCATCTGTGACCAGTTCCCCAAGGGCAGGAACTCCGTCTTCTGCTGTATTCTCAGCACTAAGCACCGGTTTGGCAAGAGCTGACACTTGAGTGTGGCTCTCGAGTGAGAGGCTGAATGAATGCACTCCCCTGGTTCGGTCCCCGTGGGGCCTCCCGGGGCCTGGCATGGGGCAGGGGCCCGCCAAGGGGCAGCAACAGGCAGTATCCTCCTGTCCAGACGCATGGGTGCAGGGATGCATGCGCCTCCCTCACGGCGGGAATTCCAGATGTCAAATCTCTCAGACAACTCAACCCAACTCCTCCAAGAGCCAAAAATGGACTTCTGTTGAGACGGCTTTTGACAATCACCTCTCTGGGGGGGGGAGCCCACCCACCCGCTTATCGACACAAACGGGCCGATTGTGAGTTGACCTTTCCTGGATGACTCAGAGTCACCAAGAGGAATGTCTGTGCTGGAACCGGGCCAGGTTCAGTGTCTGCCTTCGAGGGTTTCCATCACCTTATTCCCTCCCTGATGCCATCACGTCTGCTTGTGTCTCAGCTGTCCTTCTCCCTCCTATTTGACCTCCCAGTTTGCCGCTTCCACTCTGTGGGCTCCATTCCCAATTACCAAGTGAGTTAAAACTGTGTATTAAGGGGCGCCTGGGTGGCTTAGTCGGTTAAGCGTCCGACTTTCGCTTAGGTCATGATCTCGCGGTTCGTGGGTTCGGGCCCCGCGTCGGGCTCTGTGCTGACTGCCAGCTCAGAGCCTGGAGCCTGTTTCAGAGTTTGTCTCTCCCTCTCTCTCTGACCCTCCCCTGCTCAAGCTATCTCTCTCTCTCTCTCTCTCTCCTAGAAATAAGTAAAACATTTAAAAAAAAATTTTTAAAAAAAAAAAAAAAAACTGTGTATTAAGTAAGAGTCACTAGGAGCTGAATTAGCACCCAAGGGCCTATTTTAGATCGGGACTTTGTGATACCCATTTTGAGAGCTCAGTGGACTTTTGTCCTCCTTTTAGTGTCCAGTCCCTCATGGGAGACCCACCCCCAACTCCCCTGAGCACATTCCTTGGCTTCTCTCCACCCCTGGGAATAAGGGTTGGGACCAGGTGCTCAACGGGGAGACGCTCTTAGTCCTAAGACCTCCAGCGCCACCGCCACCCCGGGCAAAGCTGGCTGGCAGCCCCCTGGGTGGTGGGGCTGCACTCACATGGTGAAGTTCTCCTCCAGGAAGCAGCGGTTACGCAGCAGGCCTGCCCAGAGCTGCACGCCGATGATGCCGAAGATGAAGAAGACGAAGAAGCAGAGCAGGAGCACATTCCCCAGCATGGGCAGGGTGTCCAGGAGCAGGTTCACCAGGATCCGCATACCTGCGAGTGGGGGAGGGTGCAGAGATCGTCAGCCTTGGGAGCAGGAATCCCAGGAGAACAGAGAGAGAGCTCAGGGTGAGAGAAACAGAAAGAAGAGCACTGAGAGGAGAGGTGGGGACACGCGGGCAGGGGCTCCTTGCCGCTCCCAGCCTGCCCAGTGGCCATTAAACGGACCTTCCCCTTGATATCTGCCCCTCTCTGCCAAGAGGCCACAGAAATGGCTCGAGGCCCCACCACTCTTCCACCAGACTCTGGATAAATAAGCAGGTATTTATGGAGCAATGTTTATGTGCCAAACTCTCTTCTGAGTAATGCACAAATATGATGTCCTTCAGTCTTTATAACTCTGTGAGGCGGGTGATATTATCTATGAGCCGGAGGTTCTCAGGACTAAAGCAACTTGCCTAAAGTCACACAGTTCGAAACCACAGGGTCTGGACCGTCCTGACACCAAGTCTGGCATTCTTTCCATAGCCCTCCAATCACCTGGCGGCCTGGGACCGAGGCTGGCTCATCTCACTATGTACAGAACCTACCCAGGTGAGCACAGTCGGTGCCCAATGGATGTGTCCCAAATGCCCTTAATCTCTGGTCCCCTAAGTGTGCCAGGATACACGAGCATCACCCAGCCAGTACTATCCCGCTGACCCACCCCACTGCATGACAGAACCAGAGAGGGCTCTTGGAGCAACCCACAGAAGAGCCACGACCAGCAGTGGACTCAGATCTGGCCTGATTGCAGCAGAAAGAGGCCTTTTCCTTCCAGAGAAATAGCTGCAAAGAACCAGCCAAGCCAGAGACAAAAAAAAAAAAAAAGGAGAAAACAAGGAAAGAGAATGGAGAAAGAAGTCCCTGGGGAGGGGGCTTTGGGCAGGCATGGGAAGGGGAAAAGAATGCACCAGTTACATCCCGAAGGGGCCTGACATCCTAAAACCTGGCAGAGGGAAAGAAAGCCTGTGGAAATGACTTAGCCTCTGATCGAGAGAGATCTGGGTTCAAGCCCTGCCCATTTTCATGCCTATTTGCCATGAGACCCTGAGCCAGTCCCTTCCCCTCTTGGAAGATAAGGTCCTCAGCAAAGGGGTCCAAGAAGACAGCAGCCACCCTGCAAAGGTTCCCCAGCTCAAAGGCCGCACCCAACTCTCCTGGGGCTCCTACCCCACAGAGCAAATGGGGGAACGCACCCCACTTCCAGCCCCACCCCACACTTACCACCTTTCATATCTACCGCCCTATCCTTCCCTTCAGCCCCTCCTGTCCTGGGCCGACCCATCCACATCCTCCATGCCCTTTCCCTTTCCACAGGCTCCGTCCCAAGCCCCCGCACCCCCCCCCCTCCGCCTACCCCCTTGACTCCATGAACAGAGCTCCAGACACCCACGTAAATGCAGAATCCACAGGGGCACAAACCCCGGGCAGATGGGCACGTCTCTGGTTTGGCCCAGCCACCTTTCCCAGCCCTATGAAAACATCCCCACTCCCCTACTCCAGTCCCCATGGTTTGGTTGGGCCGCCATGGAGATCACATGACCTGGGCCTGGCCAATCAGCACATCCCATTCCTCTAGCCCCAGTGATTGGTCCAGAATAGGCATGTGACCCCAGCCAGGACCAATAAGGGTCAACCCTGAGACTTCAGCTGGAACTACAGGGGAAATGCTCTCTTTGTGCAGAGGCCGGAAGCTGGGAAGACTAAGCCCGGGCTACTGGGCCCATCTTGCCTCAGCAGGGCAGCACCTGCCTACCATTGAAGCCAGCCCGGGAAAAACACAGCCCAGGACAGAACAGGGACAATCCCGACAAGAGTCTAGAAGGACTGCAGGAGGTCCGTGAGCCTTATGAAATTGCAGCTACATGGGGCGCCTGGGTGGCTTCGTCGGTTAAGCGTCCGACTTTCGCTTAGGTCATGATCTCGCGGTTCGTGGGTTCGAGCCCTGCGTCGGGCTCTGTGCTGACAGCCAGCTCAGAGCCTGGAGCCTATTTCGGAGTCTGTATCTCCCTCTCTCTCTGACCCTCCCCTGCTCACGCTCTCTCTCTCCTAGAAATAAATAAAAATTTAAAAAATAAAAAAATAAAAATAAAAAAGAAATTGCAGCTACACCACCATGACTTTTTCTTGGGAAAAGATCCACACCAGTGTCTGCGGCCCCAAAGAGGGTCGGGAGTGATGGATCACTCTTGAGTACACACCTTCCAAGCTCCTATGAGATCTGACTCTACCTACCTCTCTAGCTTCAGATCTCTCTCTCTCTCACCAATTTGCATCCTATCCTTAGCAATTACCAAATTATTTGAAGTTCCTAAACATATCATGGGATTTCACACCTCCGTGCTTTTACTCATGCTTTTTGGAACACCCTTCATCTCTCTTATGCCTGGCGAACCCCTATTCAGCTGAAGCTCTACTTTCTCTCTGTACAGACTTCCCCTACCCTTTCACATTCCACCCCAGGTCGAGTTCATCTCTTTCTCTTCTGCTGTGGGTCTTCTCAGCATCTCTGACCTAGCCTAGGCTGATTTGTATAGTTGTGCAAGTTGTATACTGCACAACCTTGGAGGCCCCATTCACTATGTAGTCTTCTAGCCCTAGGATATAATGATTTGTTTCCCCCTGCTTCTTCCATTGGGCTGTAAGCTCCTGAGAGCAGGGCCTGTGTCCAGACAGCATTCTCAGGACCCAGCAGGTCCTAGCAGAACAAAGGCTCAGCCAACATTTGCTGAATACATGATAAGTCGTGAGGAAAGAATGGAAGATTGGAGAGGGGAGGATGAAAAGATGGTGACAAAGAGAACAGTGGCCCTGTCCAGAATTTTATTTATTCCAGGGGTGATGCTACGGTGGTTGTTAATGAGGGTAATTATTTGGGATTTGCATCACGAGCTCTGTGTGGAGTGATTTCCAATCAATAATTAATGCCTACCCCATCCTCCCTCCCCACAAAACTAGGTCAGCCTCCTCCCGGAAAAGGCAGTGGGCCTCCCTGGCAGGCTGCTGCCTCCGGTTGAGAGCAGGCCAGGGTGAGCGAGGGCTAAATCCCCCACCCCCACCCTCACTCCCAATGGGAGAGCCAAGGGCATGCTGGGAAGGGAAGCAAGGAAATAGACCCAGCACCCTTACCATCCACCCAAATCCATCCAAATGCGACGCTAGCCACTTTCAGGCCTTTCTGGTGCCCCCTCCTTCATCCGTCCGTCAAACATTTACAAACGCTGTTGCATGCCTGGCACAGCGCTGGGCATGGGGTTCTCGGGGGAGCGTCCAAACATGAATATTTCCGCATCTCAGCCCCTCAGAGCTCTCAGTCTAGCAGCGGGGGACAGGGGACCACAGTGTCGGGAAACACAACCAGGCCAGGGGAGTGAGGGCAGCTCGGGGCACCTTCCTGGAGGGACGGACTTGAGCGGGGCCCTGCAGGATAGCAGGACCTTGTGGCAAAGGCACAAAGGTATGACTGTTCAGAGGGCGCATCGAGGCCGTGCCAGGGGTGGGTGGCCGCAAAGCAGGGTTGAAGGAGTGGGGGGCTCTGTGCTAGGCGGCTGGTCAGGGAGGACCATGAGCAGGTTCTAAGCAGGCCGAGCCCTTGGACTGGACAGTCCTAGAGGATGGGACAGAGGCAGGAGGCAAGCGGTGGCAGCCAGCAACCACGTGAGACGAGGCTGGGTCAGAAGGACCTTGAGGGAGCAGGTGGTTCTGAGCAATCCCAGCCTTGCTGCTCTGCTCCGACGCTGCTCCCCCGGGCCCAGCCTTTGTTGCTCAATTAATTACATTTCCCTTGTTCTCCAGGATATTGAAATTCTGAAAGGCTCCTCAAAACCTACCCAGCCGGCCGGCTTCCTTGAATGGCAGCCCATTCCCCCCTCCCCTCCTCCCCTCTGCCTAGCCAGGTCCCAGCTCACTCCACAGCCCTCCCCTGGGCCCAGGGAGTCCCAGGGCCACTGAGCCAAGGCATAATTAGCTAATTAGGGACTCAGAACGAATCCATCTTTCCGTGCCAGGGAAAAGGGCCACAGGATTAGGGAGTCAGGAAGACCCCGAGAGACCCCAGCTAATCCTTCTTTTATGCCTGCAGTCAAGTAATTAGCTAAGGCACGTCGTCGGATGGTTCCTCTCCGCCCTCAGTTCCCCTGGCACTGGGCTCGGGAGGTAGAGGCAGAGAGGGGAGGGAGAGAAGGAAATGGAGATATAGGACAGAGATGGAGAGAAAGACCGAGAAAGACAAAGACAGAGACGTCTGACTCAGACCATCCTTCCTGCTCGTGTCCCTGCACACCTATCCCCAGGCCAGCCCTCCTCCTCCAGGCAGTCTCTGATTTCCACCTCCAGGTAGTCACAACAAAGCCTTCCTGCCTCCAGTTCCCCCAGGCTCCGGCTCACCATTGCTCAAAATGAACTTCTCTGCTTTTGCTTTCTTTTTTTTTTTTTAAATGCTTTCCTGATTTTAATTTTTTTTAATTTCTGAGAGAGAGAGAGAGAGAGACAGCACGAGCAGGGGAGGGTCAGAGAGAGAGGGAAACACAGAATTCGAAGCAGGCTCCAGGCTCCGAGCTGTCAGCACAAAGCCCGACACGGGGCTCGAACCCACGAACCGTGAGATCATGACCTGAGCCGAAGTCCGAGGCCCAACCGACTGAGCCACCCAGGCGCCCCTGCTTTTGCTTTCTTAGTGTGATGTTTCAGGCCTTCGGCCTGGGGTAGAGGCCAGCACGATCGTGGCTGAGGCCCTGCTTTCCCAGCCGAGAAGGGAAAGAGGACCCCAGAGTCCCCAGGACTTGCAGTGCCCAGAGCGCCAGCCCAGGATAGGATACCGGGGTGCAACGCCTGGCGGGGCAGCCCTGAGGTCCCAGTAGCCTCATCTACAGAAGATCGGACCTCAGAGGGGGAGCCCCTAGAGCCAGAAGCTTCCAGCAGTCCACCCACCCCCATGGGGAAGGTACAAATTCTTAGCCCCCCCAAGCCCCTGCGCACGGGCCCCAGCCTGTCTCCCCAGCCACACCTCCCCCTGTGCACCATGCCACACTTAAACCTGCTGCCGCAGCCAGACTGGCGGACGCCCCCAGCACCCCCACTCCTCCCCCTCACACACACTCTGCCCCCGCCTAAGCACCCTCCCCCATCTCCGCCTCCAGGGCTCCCGTTACTGTCACCCTGCCCAGGGTGGGGGGAGGGGGGTGCAGTGCCGGGTCCACTCCCCAGGGTAGCCGGTGCAACCGAGCTGGGATGACCTGCTTCCAGCTCCCGGAAAGCGCTCACACACACCCACAAGACCATCTCTCCTCCTTTCTTAGACGTCAGTTGAGTGGTCCTTTTTTCTGGCCCCCGGGCTGGGCTGGTACCCCTGCAACAAGCTGCCACCGCCCTGCCCTTCCTCCACGGCACTTATTACACTGTTGGCCTTCATTGGTGCATGGCTCTACCCCCTCCCCCAAAACTGACAGCATCCTGAGCCGGAGGCCCAGACGGGGTGTCCCGCATCCTCCAATCCAGCCCAGGGCCTGGCAGAGCGGCCCCCAAGGATGGCCACGAAGGAGCGATGGAGGGGTGGATGGATCCATTTGACTAATACTTAGTGAGGATCTATACGTGCCAGGCGCTGTTCTGGGCTCTAGGGGTGCATCGACGAAAACAAATGAATACCCACATCAAGTCTCCTGCCCTCAGGAGGAGGACGTTCTAGATACGGGAGGAAGAGACGAAACCACCTACATAACAAATAAGTACATCGCCTCATCTGTTGGGTGGTGTTATGGAAACAGCAAGTGGAAGAGAAAGGGGTGGTCGCGCCAGGCAGGGCCAGGGATGACCTGGGGGCCCCGAAAGGCCTCCCTCGCAAGACGGGACAGGGCGCAGACTCACAGGAGGTGAGGGAGCCAGCTGCGTGCACCTCTAGGAAGAGCTCTCTAGGCAGGTGGAACAGCCCTGGCAGAGACCCAGAGGTGCGGCTCAATCAAGGAACAGCCAGGGGGCCAGTGAGGCTGCAGGGGAGCAAACCAGGGGCTAACGAAGTGGGCTGCCCGCAGATGTGAGAGCCCTGGCCGCTAGTCCACTGCGGGTCGTGGGCACAAGACAGACGTGGTCTGAGGACAGTTTGAAGATCACCCCAGCCGCGGGGGCAGATGGACTATGGCGGGCCGGGGTGGGAGAGGATGACCCATAAGCAGACAGCCTGCAAGATGGTGTCTAGTCACCCACATGTGACCCACGCACATGCGGCTCGGGAAGGGGGGCCAGGCCTGTGGGCTCAGTGACCATATGGCCTGTGCATCCTGAGGACAGCCCAGCCTTCCCCTGGGACAGAAATGGGGAGTGCTGGCGTGGGGGAGGGGGACGGCAAGAGAGAGGTGGCCCTGCCCGGGCCCTCCCTGCCAGGCTTCCTGCGCGACTCTCGGGGCTACCGAGCCTCCAGTCCATCTGTCCCTCCCCACTCCGCCCGGCCTCGCCTGGCCATCGCTCACCTGCTCCTCCGATAATCCACATCTGGCTGTGTCCAGATGACCATGACAGCAGAGGTGGGGGACGTGGCTAAATTCTTGAGCTGTTTTGAAGGCGGAGCGATTGATGGGATGCACGGGGTGGAGGAAGAGGGGAGATGGGGCATCTCCAAGGTCTGCGGCCTGAGAACAGAGCCATGGAGCGGCCATCACGGGGCCGGGACTCCGTTTTGGACACGTGGACTCCGTCGGGGTGCCTGGTACAGATCCACGTGAAGCCATCTCATAAGCTCGCAGGGTCTGGGATTCAGGGGCAAGGAGTGCAGCCTAGGACTATCATGTGGGTGGCATCAGGGTAGGGGAATTCTCTAGAAGGCACTTAGAGTTGGAGGCTGGAAGGAGACGGATGGCAGGTGGGCAAACTGACGGTGCTGCTCAATGTTTTCACCCCTCTTCAGTGGACACCCCCAGACCAGACCCTCTGTTCCAGGGAAAGCTGGGCAGCAGTCGGCCAAGAGGGGGTGGCAGTGGGGGACCTGGTGGGGGGGGGTGCTTCCTGACAGGCATCTCCCCTGGAGGTCCAGGGTGCTGTCTGCAGACAAGAGCTGTCAGCCCAGATTAGCGCAGCCACTCTGCCAGCTCAAGCAGAAAGAGCCAGACCTGTGCCAGCCTCTGCCAGGGGCACAGCCCACCGCCAGGAGAAAGGGTGCCAGGCTGAGGGCAAGAGGGGCCGAGGCTGCGGCTGGCCCAGGGGCCTGCTAGGTCAGGGGAGGGTGCTGAGCCACCAGGAGAGGCCGTCTGCTGTTCCTGCCACTGCCAAGGCCAACTAATCAGAGGCACAGTGGGCGCCGGGGAGGCCCAGCCAGGCAGCATACGGCCGTGTGCTGCGAGAACACAGCTGCTGGCCCCGGCCCCGCAGGGAAGGGGCCTGCGGGCTGATGAGGGGGCCTCAGTGCCCTCTCCTGAGTCAGAAACAAATGCCAGCGGAGGAGTGTGCACCCCTGACCCTCTCCCCCAGGAAAGTGCTCATGCCCTACGGGGTGGTCCTAGCCCGTCCCCAGAAGGTCCCCGAACCCACTGTGGATCAGAGAACTCCCACTCAATCTTCAAATGCCCTGTCCTCCCTCCTCTGTAAAACCTCCTCAAAGTACACATCATTAGTGATCCTTGCACGCAGCCCCTGCTGCCTGCACTACAGCATGGGTCCCACTGGCCCACGGATCCCGGACAGGGTATCCGCCTGCGGAGACAGGGCTGTGTCTAATCTCCGTGGCCCCTTAGTGAATGCTACTTCGGATGAATGAATGAATGAATGAATGAATACATGGTGGCCACTCCCTTGACCTGGTATCCTGTCCAGGAATTGCTCCCTCCCAATTTGTAGGCTACAACTTGAACTTGATTGCAGGGGAGGGGCAGAACAGCTCTCACTCCACCCCCTCCCCCTCCCCCCCCAAGCATTTCCCCTTTCACACACCTGGTGTCTGTTCCTGTTCCCAAGTCAGGGTCTCACCAGGTGTTCTGGCCAAATGTTTTCCCACCGACCTCCATCTCTTCCGAGAAGTCAGCAGGCCTGGGGAAATCGAACCCCTGCACCCATCTTCCCCGCTCCACCCCTCCCTACTTTCCCCATGGGGGCGGCCAGACCCTTCTCTGCAGGGTGGCTCGGGAGCCCCTGTGGGTGCCAAGGACAGACAGCCCTGAAGTCCAAGGTGTGGCCTGGAGTGGAATTTTCCTTCAGCTGCCCCCGGGACCCAAGGAAACACACACTTTAAGTGAAACCGCCCGGATTTTCATGCAAACTCTGTTTCAAAGTGAGTCTCCCAGCGTCCTTTCTGACAGCCGCCCCACAAGGCAGAATCGAAGAAGGAATCCTGGGGGCTTTGACATCCATCCTCAGAACGGCCGGCCCAGCCACAGCCCAGCTGGGCATGAACCTGGGCAGCAAGGGCCAGAGCAGGCCTGGGGTGAGGGGCAAGGTGAGTCCAGGGCCCCTCGGCCCGACGGGCAGTCGAACACGTGCCTGCAAGACCCAATCATCCAAATGCTTCTCATTCTGAAACCAGGGCTCTGAAGGTCTCTGAGTCTAGGATTCTGAGGCTTGAGGAGTCTAAGATTCTCTGTGACTCTCAGCAAGGTTAATTCCACCAGGATCCCCCACAATCAATGTGTGGTACGGGCACCTTACCAGGAGCCAGTGTTGTGGGAACATTTTGCTGCCCTGTGGTCTAGCCAGGAAGGACTGGGACCCCATTTCATGGATGGGGAAACTGAGGCCTGAGAGGTGGAGCCACTGCTCCAAGATCCCAGAGGCAAACCCTAGTGTACTAGCTCTGGCTGCTGTGATCTGTAGCCCCAACACTGGGGCCCTCCTCCTTCTGTGCGAGAAGCTGGGATGGGGCGGCTCGCTGGGCGCCTGTTGTGCCCCTGGGGTTCAGGTGAACTCATGTGGGAGTGCTACATGCAGACAGGGGACGGGAGCAAGAAGGGACCCTTCCCCAGGTCCCGAAGCTAATTAACGCAGGACCAAGCTTTGAAGACTGGCAAGAACGTTCTGTATGAACTACTGTGCATCCCTGCCTCCTGCCCTGACTTGTCCCCATCAGGTCGCACAGAGCCCAGTGCCACAGGAGCCCTGGGCTCTTGACAGTGAAAGGGGTTGGGAAAGGGCCCTGAGGGCATCACTTCTGCTTTGACCCTGGATGTGGGCAGGGATTCTCCTGCTGTCCTGCTGATAGTGTGGCTGCCGGGGGAGCCCACAAGTCACAGGGAGAAGAGCAAGGGGCAAAATACTCTGGGGTCGTGAGAACACAGGTTCAAATCCCACCTCCCCCTGCCTCCACCCGCTATGTGGCCTTGGGCAGTTTACTCAATCTCTCTCTGCCTCAGTTTTCCCATCTGTAAAGTGGGCGTCATAATGGTACCAACATCCTAGAGCTGTTGTAAGACAAAATGATACAGCCATGTAAAGCCCCGTGATGAGCTTGCCAAGTCCAGCCATTTGTCATTATTAGTAAGTCCCTAGACGATGTGGAAAGCTCACCTCCCGCCTCCCCACCATGCGCAGCCCACCCAACACTTCCACCTTTGCACATGCAGGTCTGTCTGCCAAAACTGCCCTCTCCAAGCCTCTGTGTGCTTGGTGATTGTCTCCCCTAATCAGCCTCTGCAAAGATGCCCTGATGCTCCCGCCCTCTGTCCTCAGTGTTCTGGTACCTTCTCATAAGAGTGATGCCTAAGGACCACTTACTGCACCCAAAGTCCTGTGCTAAGCTCTTTGCACACATGATGGCATTTCATTCTTACGAAGCCGTATAGAAACTGGTATTATTAACCCCATCTCACTGTTGGAAAAACAGAGGCTGGGAGAGGAGCATGGAGGCCCACGGCCCCACAATGGGCCAAATGGAAGGCCTGGGACCAGAACCCAGGCCTGCGTGTGTAGAGCAAAGCTTCAGTTCCTCATCCCACAGCTGGGACCTGGCGGTGGCTTCCCCCAGAGCTCTGCCAGCTTTGGCCCCCTGTCCCTGGGCCCTGCCCTGGGAGCAGGTCCCCCACCCCAGGCCCAGCCCAGAGACCCCTGCACAGGGGTGGGTTATTGCTGAGCCATGGACTGTGAGCTGGACAAGTGGGTGGCCAGTGGCCCAGGCCGGGCTCGGCGTCCCCAGCAGCCTCCCTGAGCCTCCCTGAGCCTTCCTGCCTCCCTGCCTCCCTTGCACCACTCTCCACAGCCTGGGCTGAGGCACCCGTTCTAGATGTGGGCCAGCAACTCAGACTCAGGCAGCTGGGGGCCTGGCACTGACTACCCTGGTTTCTTACTGGAGAAAAAAAAGGCACGTTTCATATTTAAATGGCATTGCATGGCCAGTGGGCCTTGGGACGCACCACAACAAGCTTAAGGGGGGTGCAGGCTGAGTGAGAGTGAGGCCTAGAGTTGCCCGATGCCCGGATGGGTCCCTTTTAGAGATAATCCAGCCCCATCTTGCCAAGGCCCTGAAAAGGAAAGTGATTGATGAAGGCCACACCAAGGAACCAGGGCCCAACCTCCTGCCTCGCAATCTGGCGCTTCCTCTCTCCCTTCCTCCCTCCCTCCCACCCCAACCTTCTCCTCCAAGCCCTGCTTCCCTCTCTCCATCAAAGGCAGAGCAGCAGCCCAGAGACCTGTGGGGTGGGATGGAGGGGCCTATTTCACAAGGTTTGTAAAGAGCACCATGACTCCCAGGTGCCCCACCCATCTTGGGCAAAGTCAAGAACTACACATTAACCCAGCCCCTCCTCTTGCTTTGTGCGAGTAGGGAAACCAAGGTCCAGAGACACCAAGGGACTTCCCAGGTCACACAGCAGGCTCCCGGCAGAACCAACAACCAGGACTCGCATTCCCTGACATCCCAACTAAGTCCTCCTGGCTGACCATGCTGAGGCTTTGCAGCCGGTGCCGTACTTTTTAAATCACAAGTAGCCACCCTGCTCTCCACGGTTTTGCAATTAATAGCCCGTAATTTCACTATTCCCAACTCTCTAGCCTGCCACCTAGTGGCCAAACTGAAAGCTACAGGCTATTGTTGAAGAGGGAGTCCGTGGGCAGAAGAAACTCCATAAAGACAAACAGGAGGCCTTGGAACGTTTCAGGGAAACATCTAGAGAAAAAAGAGGAGAAAAAGCAACCAAATCTCTCCAGGAGGCACTTCTAAGAAACTGTGCCACCCTCCCCATGCCACCCATTCCCTGGCGACTCTGGGCAGAGGACAAAGCTGTCCCATCCGTAAAGGAAGGGATGAACCAACCAACCAAGCGGCTCTAACAGCCTGAGGCTCCTGTTAATCAAATTCCTCCTCAGTGTGAATTTATCTTAAGGTCTCTTTCCAAGGGGAGCGCAGGGTGGTTTCTAAGCTGGGGGAGAGGATGCGTTGGGTGTAGTCTGGATCCAGAGGGTCTGTGCTCCCCACAACCCCCGGGGTCTGAGACAGATCCGTTGCCCTCTGCGAGGTACAGTCAGCTCTGAGCAGGAAACACATTCCCAGTAGCACCTATGAGCAGGCAGGAGGCCCCAGAGGAAGGGCCCCAACTCCTCTCTGGGTGCTCTAGGCCACGCAGCCTCTAAAATTGGAGCCTCTGGGAACAAGGGGCCCATCGGCGCCCTTCTCCAGAGAGCCAGGCAGGCTGGTGCTGGGGACCCGGAGGTGACCTCCACAGCCAGGAGCTGCCTAATGAGCTCCTCACTCAGAGCCGCGGGAGAGGGAGGAAGGGGGGCCATGGAGAGAGCAGGCGACACACGCCCCACATGTGCGGGCGCACATACACACGCATGGTCTCCTGTGGTCTCAGAGAGCCTCGCACCCACATGCACCCACACGTGGACGTACAGAAACACCCCCCAAAAGAGTCCCACACCCTGTCCCCTCCTCTTCTCAAATGCCCTTCACATCACTGTTCAGGAGGTGCTGACTGTCAGATCCCAAGACCTGGGCGTTCGGAGTGCAGGGTCATGTACAAACGCGTGTGTGTGACCCCCAGCATGTGCACATGAATCTCGGGAAAGGGGTCCTGGCCCATGGGCTCCGTGGCCAGGGATGCGACAGTGGCCACATGGTGGCTGCCTCCTGAGAGCAGCCCCTGCTTCCCCTGGGACAGAAATGGGGGACGCGGGGCAGGAGAGATGTGGCCTGCCCATCCCCCTCTCCAGAGCTTGGCCAGGCCACACGCTGGGCTTCCTCTATCACTCCCCATGGTGAGGCCTGGGCCGTCTGTCCATCTGTTCTCTCCGCCCCACTGGGTCCCGGCATCACCTGCCCACACCGCCGGAGCAGTCCTATGCCCGGCTCGCCCCCACCCATGCCCTCACTCCTGCCAGGCGTCTTTAAAACACGCCCCTGGGGCGCCCAGGTGGCTCAGTTAGTTAAGCATCCAACTCTTGATTTCAGCTCAGGTCATGGTCACACGGTTCGTGAATTCAAGCCCCGCGTCGGGCTCCGCGCTGGCAGCTGGGAGCCTGCTTGGGATTCTCTCTCTCCTTCTCTCTGCCCTTCCCCTGCTCATGCTCTCTTTCTCTCTCAAAATAAATAAGTAAACGTTAAAAATTTTTGATAAAAATATAAATAGAACCCACACTTGCCTGCTTAATCCCCAGCTGCGTTGGGCCTCAGCTCAGATTCCGTCTTTGACCACCTGCCCTCCTCCTTCTGCTAGTCATGCCCCACACGCTCCACAACGCCTGGGCACCTCTCTGAGCACCGACAGCACTGCGGCCCTGGCACAGGACAGCTGCCCAATACCCTGGCCCAGTGTGTCCACTTCATACATGTCTACTGAGCCACTTGTGCACCAGGCATCGTTGTGGGCGCTCTGTGAATAAGGTCCGCCTCGCGGCCAGCTTCCCCGTAAACAGTGGCAGGACATGAGGGAGAGGAACACACACTGCAGGTGTGCGGGGCAGAAACTTGGGCTCCAAGCTTCCTGCCGTGTGACCTTGGACTGGTCATGGCCCTCTCTGGACCCCCTTTTCCTCCTTTGTTAAATAGGCTAAAGATGGTTCTGGACTAGGAGTCTCGGAGGATTGGTGGGGGTAGAAGGGATAGAGAGAGGCTGGCACCTCTCTGGATGCCCCTTCCCTGCCCTCAAGAGTCTCCCCAGGGCAGTGGGAAGCGACCAATGTGGTATCACTGAACCGCTCCTCCCCCCTCGCCTATAGCTTTGGTTCTCATCACTCACCCCTACCCCCACTCCCCCTCCAACCCCTCCTTCAGGCCCTTCATGGTAGCCTGGGGGTTTCCCATCATGTCAACATTCATATTGGGGAGGTGACCCTGTATGTGCGACCTTGAGACCCCAAGAGCCCCCAGGACCCTCTCCATACTTTGCCCAAGCAGAGCCAGGCTGCCCATCTCAGGATGAAGCTATGGTCTGGCCACCCTCCTGGCCACCTTGCTCCACAAATACCCTGAAGCATGGCGTCCACTGCCCCACCAGCATGGCAGAGTCAAGCCAGCCCCACAGGGCACTCACGGGGCAAATGGGTTGGGGAAAGGTTGGCCGGACAGGGCAGGTGACAAAGCCCCAAGGCCCCAGGGCTGAGAACTGGGGAGTAAGGACCGCTCTGACCGTGCAGGAGGAAGTGGTGCTAGGGGACCTCCCCTCCTCTGCAGATGGGGAGACTGAGGCTCAGGCAGGGAAGAGAAGCAAGGTTTCATATAGAGCCAGGGGAAGGGGTGGGCTCAGGACCGACAGAACTCCGTGCAGAACCCTGTCCTGCCACCAAACTTCTGTGACACCATGCAAGCCACTTCACCTCTCTGAGCCTTACACAGGAAGTTGAGAGGATCAGGTCAGCCATCGGCACGTCAAATACCGCACAGAAAGTAGGCAGGTGCTCGTGAAAGTTCCTGTCCTCCCCTAACCGGGCTGAAACCCCACGCAGGCCAGGCGCTCCCCTCCTCCACTCCTTCCCCGTCCCCCATCCAATTCCTAACTCAGGGTAGTGGAAAGAACCCGGTTCAGGGAGTGAGGAAGCCTCCTGAGCAAGTTACTTCGTGTCTCCAAGTCTCAGTCTTTCCACCTCTATTTTCCCTGAGAACAGCCCACCTCCCTCACCGACGGATTATAAGGCTTGTGAGAATTCGTGGGGATGAAAAGCTTTGAAAACTATGAACCCGGACAGATGTCAGAGCTTGTGGTTATAACATAACCTTTCAGCGCCGGGCAGGCAGACAGACGGACGCATGGCCAGGTCCCTGCGTCGGTCGGCAGACATGCGGGTGGGTGATGGAGCTTGAGTTCTAAGTCAGCACAGCCAGGATCCCCTCCCCAGGGAAATGCCACTAGGCGCTGTCCCTCAACCTAAGCAGCGTCTTTTCACACATGTGTCCACCTTGATAGCCACCCGCCCCCCACGAGGAATCTTGTCCCTGTAAAGCCAGACTCCCCAGAATATGCTGCAGCCCAAGTTCATGTGGGACTCAGAGGTGTCAGGACCGCCCTCCAGCATCTCCAGGCCCAAACACAGGCCCATGAGCCTGGTGGGAGCTGGCCCCCCATCTCTCCAGTCGCTGGAGGACCCCCGTACCCAGCACAGGCCCTGGAAGGTGCAAGTCAGTGTTTTCTTGGTGCAGGAGTGGCTGGAGAGGGGCGGCAGGGAGGGGGGACCGACTCACTGGGCACACGGTTGATGGCTTTGAGAGGCCTCAGGACGCGTACGGTGCGGATGGCCGACAGGTTGATGTTCTGAAGGTCCAGAGAGTACTCGACCATCCTGCAGAGAAAGGGGGGAGAGTGAGGGCTGAAGCAGGAGGGACACTCAGGGCCGCGGACCAGCCCACGGCCCTCTAGCCACCCATGCACACCCATCCGTGGCCACGGCTGCCTGGAAGGGAGATGTATGGAAGGGAGTCAGAATCCTGGCTACGTCCCATCGGCTGCGTGGCCCGGGCTGTTTCCTCCTCTGTAAGTGGAACCGATGGTATCTGCCCCCTCCTGTCCTGGGGATCCCGGAGATGCAGTGTGCAGTGGAGGGCGGAGGGAATGGAGGTGCAGAGAACTTGGGTCCCCACGGAGGGCCCCGCACTGTGCCAGGTGGCTCTTGCCCTTCCTTTCCCAGCAGCCTCTGATCTGAAGCAGGGAAGGTCAGCAGAGGAGAACCTAGGAGCTGGGAGACCCCAGGTGACCCCACGTGGTGACCGAAACCCTCACTGTGGGCACAGACCTAGAGCTTATATCCTGCCTTGTATCTCCCCGAGCCCCCGGGTCAGATGCCCAGATTTACAGATGAGGAGGGGAGCTGGAGGGAGGTGACATCACACGCCCCACATCACCCAGCATCTGGGCAGAGGCTCAAGCCGGGCTCACACCACACCTGCCCCTCCTTCCCTGTTTTTCCAGCCTCTGAGCACAACTGCAGGCTCACACCGGGCCGGGCGTCACAGGCCACATTGCCGGGGATGTGACAGGCGCACTGTACTCCGCTTGCAGGCAAAGTTCACTCTCTCCTGGGCATGCTCCCTGCGAGGCGCCCGGCCTCCAGCCCTACTCCAGGCCTAGGTGCCAGCCGCTGTCCCTTCTGCCTGGAATGCTACCTCTCTCTTCTCCGTCCACTGAAACTGTATTCCTGCTCTAAGGTTCCGGGCAGGTGCCCCTGGAGTCCTGGAAGTTTTTCCACACTCAAGTCCACGATGAGCCAAGCCAGTCAAGACACCACAGACACAAGTGACTCACACCCGGCCCCAACTGTCAGGAGTAGCCACTCGCGCCAGGGAGAGAGACTCAAAGGCACAGATGACACGGGAGCCCTCGCCGCGGCCTGAGTTCCCTCCTCCAGAACCTCATCAGACAGCCCCGCCCTCCCTCTCCACACTCATCCAGCCCTGAAGCTCCTTGGAGACAGTCTGCCTCCTCCAGGGAGTCTTCCCAGATTCCACAGAAGGCAGATCTCTGGGGTCTGCTCTGGGGTCTTCTGGCTTCCACCGGATCCCACCTGTTCAGTTGCTACCTGTCCCTGCTCTCCTCAGTGAAAGACAGGCCCCTGGGGCCTACAGCCTGACCCTGGGTGCCCGGCTCCCCAGACCCTTCCTCCCCACCCCCATCATCCACCCCGGGGCTCCAGCACCGCCGTGGCTCCACCTGTCACTGCCGTCAGCGGGAAATGAAGCCTTTTCCTACACGCCGCCGCCGTGCAAACCTATCCAATTGTGGAGCCGCCGCCCCCTCCCGCTGCTTAAAGAATAAGTGAGTGAAAGCTTCTTTGCCTGAAATGCCTCCATCCAGCCCCCAGCTTTCTGGGGCACAGGCTCCGGCTCCCATGCTCGCTCTTGTGCTGTCTCTCTCTCCCTCTTTCTCTCACGCAGAGTCGCACACACCTGCACACAACCATCGGAACGCACGCACACTCACTCCTTGGACACCCTGATCCACACACACTCCCGCCAGAGCCCCATTTCAGAAGAGGGGGTGTCACAAAAAAGTGACAGAGAGCTAGAACTAGGGGCCACCTGGGGTACCCAGGGAGGGGAGGAGGAGGGGGAGGAGGGGGAGGGAAAGAGGCAGAAGTGGGAGGAGGAGATGAAGGGGGGAGGGGAAGAGGGGCCACCAGGAGCAGCAGCCTAGCAGAGAGGGGGCTGCAGGCTGAGGGCGGCCCAGGGGCCGCGGATGAGGAGCGAGGGTGATGTGAGAAGGGGAGCTGCATGAGGATTCCGTGCGTGGGATGAGCCACCTGTCATTTTCATATTTTGTAGAAAGAGCTCTCCAGGCAGCCAGGGAGACGCGTGTGATGGAGGCTCTGTGGGGGCGGCACACGCAGGCACACAAACAGGCGCTCACACTGGCACGGGTGCACACGCACACACACGCACACCCCAGGCCTAGGAGAGGCCCCCCCACCAGCTGCAGCCAGCCCCTCCCCCATGCCCCACCACCACCCGCCCTCGCCCTCGTTCCCTCCATCCTGCCAATGGGGGCAGCACCAGGCCCTGGGGAGAGCTGGACCCCCAAAGCTCAGTTTATGCTTTGCTGGGGGGGTGCTGGGGGGGACCCCAGCCTCTGCCAGATTGAACCCACTCGGGATCCTTTGTTTTGGGGGCCCCAGGGCACACCTGCTGAGCTCCGGCAGGTGACAGCCCAGAATGAGTTCCCATCCCCACGAAGTCTCGCAATAAAAATAAATAGATGCCTCATAGCTGGGTGGCTAGACAGAGAAAACACGTGGTTTTCGAGGGCCGACTGCTTGCCAAGAAGTTCTCATTCCTTACCTGCATTAACCCATTTGAGCCCCCCCTTTACCTGGATCCCACTGCACCCTTCCTCAGAGTCCCCTGGACGGGGACTCCACACTATGGGAGCCCTCAGGCTGTCGCTGCCTGTTCCCTGGCCTTGCCCCTCACCGTCCCCCCCCAGGCAGAGCCTATGGTCCACAGACCGGAACTACTGGTACTTGAGTAAGTGAGGCAGCTCCACGGTGGCCCTGCCCTCACCTTGGCGGTGGGGGGTGGGGGGGAGGGACAGAATGGGAAACATCTACACCTAATAGATGAATAGGCCCCATGGTGAGAAATCAGGTTCGCTTCCCCTTTATGTTTCTCTAAAACAAGGAGGGGACTGGCCCCTGGGTTCTGAGCCAGCCAAAGGCAGGACGTCACTGAATGTTTCCAAGACCCATGATTACCCGGATTGGTAAGCTTTGGGGTCCGAGCACCTCTCAGACCCCAACCCGCTCATGGGAAGCTGATGAGACCCTGCCCAGCTCCGAGGTGGACAGAAGCCGCCGCTGCCTGGCAGGCCCAGAGAGACGCACCGGCCCAGCCCCTCCCCTTCGCCACTGACCTGGCGCTCCAGGCCTTCAGTGGGGGAGCACACCACACCTTCTGCGGTCTACTGCAAAAATTCCCCAGAGACCTCACCCTTGGCAACCCTTAGGGTCTCCATTGAAAAGCTCCCATGAGAAATTTCTTAGAGAATTTAGTGTGAGGATTGTGGCTCGGAGCTTCCTGGCAGTCAAGTCAAAAGGGGAAAGGTGATGAGTTACTGAGTTCTCAGCAGCAGGAAAGATCTGGGTACTGTGGATCCTTCCAGGAAATCTATTTGCCTAAGCATTTCTCTCAGGTTCTAACTCTCTCTTCTATATTTCTACTTGGGGGTGTGATACTGCACCTACATCCCCCATCTGGGAAACAAGACAGGGCATAAACGCATTCAGCGATAAAGAACACATAGTAGGTGCACAGTGAAGAATCCAGTAGTTCTCATTCTTCTCTGAGGAAAAGAGGCTCTAGCAAGGACACTGGAGAAGGATGGGGAGAGATGGACAGAGCTGGGAGGGTGGAACTGTGGATTTAATTCTAGGCCCTGGGAACTGGGCTGTCCTGACAGTGACACTGTGCACCAACTTGGGACAGTCTGTTCACAGCTCCGTGACCCCCGCCCCGGTCCCGTCACCATCCCTTCCTCCTGACAGCATCAGCAGCCTTCTGACTGTTCTCCTGTCTCCTGCTTCCTCCTCCCACGCTCCTTCTTCAGTCAGCCAAAACTTCCTAAAATTCAAATCTAGCTGTGTCCCTCCCCAACTCAAACCCTCAGTGGCTCCCCACTGCCCTCAGAATAGTCTAAGCCCCTGACCATGGCCTACAGGGCCCACTAGCCTGGCCCTCTCCTCCCCCAACTCCTGCTCCTCCTCCACACACCTGAGGCTTATCAGGCTCCCCAAATACACGCCATTCTTGGCCCCCTTTCCTTTACTCAGTACCCCCTTCCCGTGATCTCAGGCTCCCTTCAAGCCCACCTCCTCCATGAAGCCCCTGCTCAGCCCCTCCCTGCACCAAAGGCTGAATTCACCCCCCTCTGCTCTGGCTTCCTCCATACTGTTCACATCTTCTGTCTAACAGAGGTTCTCCCAAAGCAGATCCTGAGCCAAGAACTCAGGAGGTGATCCCAGGGTACATGTTGAGGGAGAGGAACCCGAGAAAAGCCAGTGAGGGGCTGTTCATGAGCGGGCTACTGCTGTGGACAATGGGGGCATGATCGGGACCCCTTGAGACTGCGGAGCGGGCCTCAGGAGGGACCAGAGATAGAAGGGAGGCGGGGGGAGGGGTGGAGAGGGGGGCACTGCAGCATTCCCACAGACTGGCTGAATGTTGGCCACGTACCCCCCCTCCCAGACACACCCCCGCACCAGCCCCACACAGCACCCAGCAGGCACTCTGGGATCTACTTAGCATGAGTAACACCTGCGAACAGAAGAGCTACCTCCTCCCACCCTGCATGACAGCTGTGGGAGACCCCCCCTCCAAAAAACAGAAGGTGAAGAGGGGTCTCCCTCTAGGTGAGTACCCACTAGGCTAACTTCCCTTGGTCCCCAAGTAAGACATCACTCATGGGAGTGAGAAATTACTCCCTAATTACACAGTTACTTTATCCCGCAGCCTCAGTGCTAAAAGCCTTTAAAAAAATCAACAAAACCCCCCACTACCTCCTGCCAGCTCCCAAGCGCCTAATTAGGTCCATAATGTTGTTTAAAGCAAACACTTTCATCCTGACATCACCCCAGGAGGAGAGTGGCTGGACCGGGTCCTGGGGCTGTCCAGGAGAGGGGCCCTGGGGTGGCCACATCAGGGCAGCCTGGGAGAGCAGACAGCCGCTCTGCAGGGCACACCCCTACGTGTTCCTGCTAAGGAGCCTCCCTCCCTCACTCCCACATCCCCCGGCTCCCAAGAGAGGCCCCAAGACCCTCAACCAGCAGACAAGACCCCCCACCCCGACCCTGAGCCACTGTGATTAGTTGGGGATGGGCATGTGACCCCAGGTGGGCGACGAGCAGCAGGCCAGCCCTGAATGGGACTACAGGGAAGAGGGCTCTCCCTGGCTAAGCCACTGCCTAAACCCTAAGACACTACTGGCCATCTTGCCTCCGTGGTGGCCTCAGAATTCTGCCAACACAAAGAAAGTCTGAGTCCAAGGACGGAGAGAGGCAGGAACCCGACCATATGGTTCGAGCACTCCCTTTATCCAAATCCCAGATCTGCCCTCTGCTTTTTCCAGTTCTGGCGGCCAGTACATTCCCCGTGGGGCTTGGGCCCCATTTGCCACTAGGAACTCGGCGTCCTGGCTGACTCACAAGGTTTTCCCAAACACTCACATGTGCTGAGCACTTTGCATACCTTCCCGTGGTGGGATTATGGCCCCCACTGCAGATTTGGGAGCTGAGGCTCACCGAGAACCCAGGTCACACAGCCAGACAGCAGGGGATCCGGAAGCCCTCCCCAGCCTACCCCCGCCCTGCCCACCAGGCATCAGGTCAGCTGCCTTCTGGCTCACAACAACACCCCCCGCCCCCCACAGCTGGTCAGGTGGCCAGTAAGCACACCACACATGGCAGTACATGGAATAGGGCCAGCATCCCAGTGGGCAGACTTACCCAGTGATTAAAGCATGGAGCCTGGATCCCAACCCTAGCTCTGCCGCCAGCGCACTGTGTGACCCTGGGCAAGTCCGGGCAAGTCCCTGAATTGACCTCCCAGGGGTGCAGGGAAAAGGAAATGGGTTCCTACGTGGATTCAGTGCTTAGAACAGGGCCTGGCCCACGTAGGAGCCAAAGAAGAGTCAGCCACTATTAATTATATCATAGCCTCATTTGCTGCCTCAGCTCATGCTTGCCCACGAATCACATGTGCCTACTCAACCCCCCCCACCTCAAACATGTGCCCACCTCCTGCCTGAGAAAGCCTGGGCAGTAAGGGTTTCCAGAACTCTGGCATGACCGCGGCGCTGTCTGCCACGCGCCCTGCATTCCAGGAATGTTCCACCCCAACATCATGTGTTCCCAGAGTGCACCGTGCTCTCTCCAGGCCACATACCTTTGCACTCGCCAATCTTTCTACCTGGTGCGCCTTTCTGTGCCTTCCAGACCCCATCCCGGGGCAGAACTGGGCTCACGTGCCTTGCGTACGTCCCACTGTGGTCAGGGCACCTCTGGCTCTGAGGTGTGCTCTGACGTGTCCCTCCTCGGGGCAGGGGCTGGCTCAGAGTCCTAGCTGGGTCCCCATGGTCCAGCCCAGGGCCTGGCTTAGAGACGGGCCCTCCAGGCCAGCTTGTCAAACAAGTAACTTGAGGGACAAGATCAGAGGAGAAAAACAAGCTGACAAGAAGCAACATAAAATGACTGAGAGTTAACATCTTTCCAGGAAATGCTCCTCCCAGAAGATGATTTCTGTGTGTCGCTGATAAAAATAGGGTGTTTCCTCAATCTTCGCAAGGGGCCCACGGGGGCTTTCTTAAAATGTAATGTAGGATGTAGCTAATGGGAAGGAAACTGAGATGCTGGAAATGGCAGCTTATCTGTCAGGAAGCAGCTCTGTGATGACTCAGCCTTGCACTAGTGGCTAGACCACCAGCCTACGCCGCTACCCACCACCTAGCACATAGTAGGTGTTCAGTGGGGAGCGGAAGGGAGGAAATCATGTAAAGAGAGAATTTAAGGAGCAGTAACATGAACCCTTGACCTTGACCGGAACTTTCTGATTTATGGGTCACTTTCACCCACCATCCTCACATAAATCCTCTGAAACCAGAAGCAGGGGTCATTAAGCCCATTTGATGGTTACAGAAACCGATGCTCTGAAACTAACTCACGCCAAGTTCAGAACAACGGAAAGATGTGGGACCACGAAGTCAAAGGAAAGGCTGCATAGATGGACCCCAGGAGGGTGGGATCCAGGGCAGCTCTGGGGACCGCAGCAGCAGGAGACCCCAGATCTTCTCCAGACAAGGCTTCCTCTCAGGTGACAACACTCCAGTGACTTTATCTCTGGCTGGAGTTGCCGGATAAATACAGGGCTCTCAGTTGAGTTTGAACGTCAGAGAAACAATAATACATCATTTTTAAGTATAGGTCCCAAATACGCCTCAGGGTGTCTACTTCTACAGTTACACCAGAGTAGTCTGGGTGCCATGACAGATGGGCACAGCCGCTGGGAAGAGACGCTGGGCTCTACCAGAGTTTGGGGGTACGTGTGCCTCACAGAGGACTCACCCGGCAGCCTTCTGAGGACTGGCGAAGTCGCCCAGGTCCTCAGGGGCAGAGCAGCTGGAATATTTTGGCCTCTGAAAAGGTAAAACCCCTCATGCTCTGAGTCGGCACGGGCCGTATGCTTGCACACGCCAGATCTGGCTCATACAAGCTGTGCTACGTGGGACAGGCTGCTAATCTCTCTGAACCTCCATGTCCGTATCTGCAACAGGGGGTTAACCCCCCACCCCCACCCCCACCAATTTCTCAGCATTGTGAGGATGTAAGAGAGCACAGCGCAGTCGGTAAATATTAGCCCTGGTAACCTCGCGAGCCGTGCCGACTTCTGCTCCTACCCCCAAGCTCCCTCCTCTGCTCTTACGGTCACAGTCCCCGCATCGTGCACGTCTAACAACTCCGTTCTCAGGCTACATGCGGTGGAAGGCCCTAAACTCGCACCCACGCCAGGGGCGGGCCCTGACCTAGGTCTGGCCAATCAGAGCACAGCACCATCCTGGCCGCAGTAATTGGTTCAGGGATGAGCACATGACCGACGCCAGCCAATCGAAGCCAAGGAAGCTACGATCTGCGCTCATGGGGAGTGGCTGTGAAAGGGCCAGTATCTTTCCTGTGAGCCCTGGGCTGCCCCCTGTCACCCGCAACCCGGGAGGAAAACTACCCGGATGTGTGTCGGCACAGAATAACGAGCAGGACTATAGGATGGGAGGACACACTGTCTAGTGAGATTCTGGATCAAACGGGCCCTGAAGCCAGAGACCCCTCGGCCTTGAGTAAAGGAAATGAGAAACTCCCATAAACCAGGGTCAACAGGTTCCTGCCCCGTGTAACTGAGAAGACCCTTCCTGATTCATGACTGACTGGTGTCTGGCTTGTCAGCCTGGAGCCAGAGAATCTCTGTACCCCTCACCCCTCGTAGCATGTAGCATCCTGTTTCCATGGAAACGAACCCGAGTGGTTATCATGGCTCTCATCCACTCGATTCCACAAGCAAATAAAGAAAACCATCCACCCCAAGGTTCCCACTGGAATCTTCTCAGATCTACACCCACCCAGTTCAGCCAGTTCAGCTTAAAGAAAGCGGCCCCAGATGCCCTCGCCCCCAGCCCCGCAGTGCCTGGGCACAACAGATTCCAAACATATATGTCATAGAGACTCCCCCTCCATGCTGGCCCAGAGCCAAGCCCTGGGGACTCCACGATGATGAGTCAGCCTCAGCCTTGCTCTCAGAGCACTCAGGCCGGGAGCAGACAGACCTGTAGAGCCCAGGAGAAATCAGGATGTAAAGATGTGAAGACCAGGAGGGGGTCCTGGCCCTGCTGACACACGGAGTGCTTCCCTGACTCACAGATGATGCACAGAGAGTCATGCAGGAGGGAGGCCAGCTCCAAAGGCTTCTGGAAACAGCCACAATGATGACATTCTGACACCCATAACCACAGCCCGGTCTGCTAGCAGGGACAGGCCTCGGCACAGCTTGCCTGACTTGGTATTTGACTTTAGAGCCAAGAGCAAACAAAGAAACTCAGGCCCTAGTTGAGGAATGTGGCACACTCTGAAAGTTGCCCACATAATGTGCATTCTCTCTTCTTGCAATCCTGCCCAGCCCCAGGGAACAATTCTTGGTCTATTGAGCCAAATCCAACGATGTTTTCTATTTTCCGAGCTTCCCCCGCAGCTGAGGACGGCCACAAGACCCAGTTCTGGTCAAATATGCCGGCAGGGGGTAAAGATCTAGGAAAGAAAAGGTGGTCTTTCTGATCCAAGTGGACAGGTGCGGCTGGCATAGCCCCGTCTCCCCTCCCATCCTGCCCTCCTTCAGTGCAGACACTAGGCTCAGCCTCAGCAGCTGCCTTGTGACCATGAAAGAAAGGCCCAGAAAATCACAGCCGTTAGCCTCCATGTCCCAGAGCCACCATCAGTACCCATCCACCTCAAAACTTCATGTCACGTCAGAAAAAAACACCCCAGGACTTGCTCAAGCCATGGCTGGTTGACTTTTCTGCTACTTGCAGTCAAGTGCATCCCGGCAAGCCATGCGGAACAAGGACTCAATCTCAGCCCATGGAGCCAAGCTCCCTGGGTTCCCGGCCTGGCTCTTCCCCTTACCAGCTTGTGACCTTGAGGAGGTCCCTCCTTGTTACCGTGCCTCATCTGTGAAATGGAACTGACCACGGTGTGTCCCTCAGAGAGCTAGCGTGAAGATTAAACCAGATAATGCACAGCTTGGGCCCACAGTGAGTACTCAGCAAAGAGCAGATGCTCTTATTTTTTTTTTTTTATCACACCCCTGGATGAAGCCTGGGAGGACTCCATTCCCTTTGCTTTCTAAAGAACCACCGACAGGCACTTTGGACAAAAGGAACTCTCAGCAAGCAACTGCAGAGGGGACGTGCCTGCCTGCTCTTTTTAGAAAGCTCTAGTCCAGGGTTGAGGAACAATTCTTATTGACATTTTGTTTCCCAAGAGCCTGTAAAAGTCGGGGGGAGGAGGGAAGGGAAAGCAGTTCCCCATGCAGGCTCACTCACTCAAGAGAAGGTTTCCAGGGTATGATAAACTCTGACCCAGCCGCTCCCCAGTCCCTGGCCGAGGTGCTGAATGACTGACGTCATTGCTACTTGTGTTAGGATTTTTAATGATGATAGAAATTCTCATGGGGAGGCCTCGCGGTTCTGTTCATGCAGTATGTCTACTTGTCGTGAGAATTAATTCAGATCCTGGCCCTCTCATGCTTCTTCCCCTTCCTGTGGCTCCCAGAACTGGGAGCCATCATCTCCACTTGAAGGGCGAGAGCATCCTGAGGGTCAGAAGAACAGCATCAGGGCCACCTGGGCATTTGGTTAAAATGCAAATTCCTAGACCCTCCATATTTCCCGGGTCTGGATCCCTGGGGTGAGGCTCAGGAATCTGCATTTTTAAATGTTTATTTATTTGAGAGAGAGACAGAGAGAGCATGAGCAGAGGAGGGGCAGAGAGAGAGGGGGAGACACAGAATCTGAAGCAGGCTCCAGGCTCTGAGCTGTCAGCACAAAGCCCAACACGGGGCCCAAACTCATGAGATCATGACCTGAGCCGAAGTTGGACACTTAACCAGCTGAGCCACCCAGGCGCCCCTCAGGAAACTGCATATTAACATGTACTTCCAGAGATCCTGTTGCCCCTTGAATTTTGAGGAGCACTGAGATGGCGTGTAAGGCTGTGCACATGTTGGAGGAGCAGGGAAGTCGCCCATTCCTGTGTGCTGGTGCGCATCCCTTAGCTGCTCCATTTTCCACACCGAGGCTCTCTCTGGGATGCCGTCACAGTTAGAAGCTTTCAAAGGCTTTCAGGCTCAAGGCAGCTCCTGTTCCTTACACTCATCCAAGGCAGGACCACACCAGCCGTGACCTTGGCACGGCTCTGGCTCAGCCTCTTCGTGGAGAGGTCGCTGCGGCCCAGTCCTGCTTCACTTAAGAGAATCATCATTGGAACTCTTGGGGAAGCTTTTAACAGAAGTGCTCAGGCCCTTCCCCACAGCGGGGCCATGGCCATTCACGTTTTTGGTTAGGGGAGGAGGTAAAATTACCAGCATAATGCACCAAGGGAGACATATAGATAAAGACTATTTCAAGTTCAACAAAATGCCATTGAATATTTCATGACCTCCTAATGGACAGAAGCAGAAAAGTATAGTTTAAATAAGACAGTGAGGTGGCTTAAACTATTATCCAATGATTACTGGAGGTTTGCACTCACTGAAAGGGAGTCTCTCGTGAGATGCCACAGGGCCCACTGTCCAGGGCTGATTAAGCACAGGAAGTAAATACCTTGAGTGACTAAATCAAAACTCCAAGAGATCATGGTAAGATAAAATGAATAGCAATGAATGCAAAGTTTGGTACTCAGGTTAAAAAAAAGATCAACCGTGGGGCGCCTGGGTGGGTGAATCGGTTGAGCGTCCGACTCTTGATTTCAGCTCAGGTCATGATCTCGCGGGTGTAGGATTGAGCCCCACGTCGGGCTCTGTGCTGATGGTGCAGAGTCTGCTTGGGATTTCTCTCTCTGTCTCTCTGCCCCTCCCCCACTCTTGCACACATTCTCTCTCAACAAATAAATAAATAAACTTAAAAAAAAAAAAGACCACCTGTTTTTCATTCCAGGGAGAGAGAGACCTGGCTTGGAAACTGAACACAACCAGGGGGCAGCAGGGAGCACAGCCGCTCAGCAGGTCATCACAGGGCACTGGGATAAGGGCAGCCCGTTCTCTCAGCCCCATGAGTCATCACTGGGAGGTTGGGGACCTGTCTCCCCACCCCCGCCAAGCACTACGACAGCCTGAACAATGCCGGCAGATGAAGCTGCCTCACCTCTCCTTTAACAAATGGTGGGAGGTGTTGGGGACATTTCACATGGAGGGAAGGAGCCACCTTCCAAATTCTGAAGGACTGTCATAAGTCTGTCATGACAGAGATGCTCCTGCCCGCAGGCTCTGGGACCCCTGCATGATGGGGCCCTTGCTCCCCTCCCTGCCCTCATCTTTCGGCACCCCCCCCAGGACCCCTAGGCTCCAACGTCCCCCCTCACGCCCCTTCCCCAACAGCCCCTGAGGCCCTCTGCATGCTGTTCGCTCGACCCAAGATTCCCTTCCCCCATCCTCCGTCTGTTCAGCTCTCACTCACTGCCCAGGCCTCTCTTCTTCGGGGAGGCATACGCTGACCCTCTGACGCTGACCCCCTGTGCAAATCAGGTCCCTGCTCCACGACCTCATGGTCCTGTATGCTCGTTTGCAACTACATGGATCCCAATCTAGGATTCATTTAGAAATGTATTCTCGGTTTTGTATGTTTCCTAAACCATGAGATCACAATGGCATCTGTCTTGTTCATCTCGTGGCCCCCGTTGCCCAGCACAAGGCCTGGCATATAGTAGGTGCTCAATAAATGCTAATTTTCATAAAGGAGTAAGTGAACGAATGTTCTCATCAGATGGGAGCTACAAGAAGACAAATTCGGCTCAGTGAAAGAATTTTCTAGCATGTCAGGCTGTCCCCGTCTGGGACTGGCTGCCATGTGAGTTCCCCACGGTGGCAGCAGGCAAGCAGAGGCGGACTGGATATGGAGATGAAGGCTCTGACTTCCAAGGAACCTTCCAGCGTGGAGCTCCTGTCTCCTCCACAGCTTGAAAAAGGAGACAGTAATTTGGGGAAGGGGAGGAGCAGGAAGGAAGAAAACGTCTTTGGGATGTCAGGCCTGTTACTTGGGAAACAGAACATTTATAGCACCAAGCTGGGCTGGGGCTGGGGGGCTGGGCTCTGGAGCCTCAGGTCATGGCTTCTCTCCTGCCCTCGGCATCTACACTGTCCCTAGGCACAAAGGACAGGGAGGACCTTGAGAATAAGACAGGTCTGAGTCACCTGAATGTGTTCAGGACTGCAGCAAAGAAGTCTCCCACTGAACCTGCCCCCGAGCCAGGACCAGCCACATAATGTGTGGGTCCCAGTACTAAACGTAAATGCAGGGCCCTCATTCGAAACTTGCTAAGAATTTCAAAACGATGAGAACAGAGCATTAAACCAGGCATGGGGCACTGTGTGCACATGCACACAGCTGTCCCTCACCCCCAGGAGGGTGCTGGCCTGTGAACCCCACCCAAGGGCCATGAGAAGATACCAAACAGACCTTGGCACTCCTCACTGTGCTCAGCTTAGATCTCCATTGTCTTCATTTATAAATATGAGCAGATAGCGGGGAGCGGGGGGGCCGCATGAGGCGAAAAAGACTCTTCAAGTCAAAAGGGCAAGGTGGGGATGCTCAGAGGAGGCCGTGAGTGGAACCGGCAAAGCAAACGACTTCCTCGAAACATGAGTCAAGAAAAATTGTCCTTGGGGCCTGGGTGGCTCAGTCCCTTAAGCATCCGATGGCAGCTCAGGTCATGATCTCGTGGTTCGTGAGTTCAAGCCCCACGTTGGGCTCTGTGCTGACAACTCAGAGCCTAGGGCCTGCTTCGGATTCTGTGCCTCCCGCCCTCTGCCCCTCCCCTGCTCATGCTCTGTCTCTCTGTCTCTTTCTCTCAAAAATAAATAAAGATTGAAAAAAAAATTTAATAGAAAAAAATTGTCCTAAAACTTGGAGATAAGGCAGAGGGAGGGCACTATTTCTCACAATGTCATTTTGGAGCATTATTTAACAGACCCATCTAAGGATTGTTTCACGATCCAGGGAAATATGCCTTTGATTCACTATTTACTATTAACTAAAGGTCTTGCTGCTGTGAAATTACATGTTAACCTGCAGATTCTCATAAGTGATTTCTGTGCATTAGAAAGAATAACCCCTAAAGTTATGGCTTTATGACCCTGTAGGCCACTAACCAGCTTTGCTTCCGACCTAATTCTCTTATCCCCCCACATTCTCTCTCCAGTGCCCATTTTCCTAATTCTGCTGATTACCACCCTGCTGGCTCCTCATTAACGAGGTGAATAAATCACGTGCCTTTTAAGATTTGTGTGCGGGTCATTTTTTTTTGTTTAAGTCTTTGGAAATTACACTTTGATTTCATGAGCAGGAAAGGACTGTTAAGAAGCCTAATTAATATCCGTAAGAGCGGAGAGACTATGGCATCCATAAAACAAGAGCAGATCCAAGCTGCCGTGAAAAATAAGAAACCCGGGAAGGAGAAGCGGTCTTGGGAATGAACAAGACAAAGAGGAGAGGAACGATTCCAGAAGGGGCAGTAACTGGAGGAAAGGACCACCGTTAGTGATTCAGAAGACAAGTCAAGGAATTCTCTTCCAGTGCAGAGGGAATTTTCGAGAGAAAGGAGGGAGAATGCAGAGAACAGATAGAGTGGGGAAATATCCACTTACTGGGAATTCCAGGAGGCTGCAGAGAAGAATGGGCAATAACCAAAGAAGAAGCAATAAAAGGAATTTTTTCTTTTTTTTTTTTATTTTTTTTAACGTTTATTTACTTTGAGAGAGAGAGAGACAGAGTGAAAGCAGGGGAGGGACAGAGAGAGCGGGAGACACAGAATCCAAAGCAGGCTCCAGGCTCTGAGCTGTCAGCACAGAGCCCAATGTGGGGCTCTAACTCACGAACCATGAGATCATGACCTCGGCCGAAGTCAGACACTCAGCTGACTGAGCCACCCAAGTGCCCATAAAAGAAATGTTTTCGGGGGCACCTGGGTGGCTTAGTCGGTTAAGCGTCCGACTTTCGCTTAGGTCATGATCTCGCGGTTCGTGGGTTCGAGCCCCGCGTCGGGCTTTGTGCTGGCTGCCAGCTCAGAGCCTGGAGCCTGTTTCAGTCTGTGACTCCCTCTCTCTCTGACCCTCCCCTGCTCACGCTGTCTCTCTCTCCTAGAAATAAATAAAACATTTAAAAAAAAAAAAAAAAAAAAAGAAATGTTTTCTGACTGAAAGGAAAATGTCAGTTCTAGAAGGCCCCACAGGGAGCAGTTCTGCACCTAGACTTGCCCTAGTGAACTCTCTGAATTCTGAAGGTAAGGAGAAACCCTATCAGTTTCTGGCAGGGAAGAGCCAGGAAAAAGAAATAGACTTGAATGAGACTCCCTGCAATACGAGTTTGTGGATTTGAATGGGACCACATGCAGGGCTCTGGGGAGACAAATTAGGACTCCAGAGCAGACAAAAACCGTCCTTCACACAGGAAGGACACACACAGAAAGATCAAAGGGACATATGTTTGGACAGGCAAGACTGAAAAAATGATGCTATCCAAACACCTTGTCTTTCAAAAACACCTTCTTAAGTATGTCCTCCAGCCAGACCAAAGTGAGGAGAATGAAGTTCTTGACAGAAGGATGGCATGGCTCACAAGAAACCATTATGAAGCCCATATAACTTCCAGCGAGGTCTAAACAAGTGACAGAACGGCTGTGACATTGAATTCTGTTCTCAGGGAAGGGTGCTGAGACGACATATAACATTTTTTAAAACATTAGTGGACAAATCATTTCATTTCAGAGCATCCCTGTGGAGTTCAGCATTTCTTGGTGGCACTGACTTTCCATCTCGGCCATGTGCCCCGCCCCTCCCCGGCCCCGTCTCAATGGCATCTCACACAGGCGCATGCACGCACACTGACACACACACACACACACACACACATAGATGAATACATGCACTGTCGCGTACACTGACACACGCGCACGGGCCTCCAGCCTTTTCCTCTCCTCCTCTGTCTCTCCTCCTTCTCACTTGGGCTCTACGACCCATTACTGGGCATGGTTAACACCTGCTCACCCTTTAGCTCTTGTGTGTCGCCTGCTCAGGGAAGTCCTGAAGTCCCCAAGCTCCCAGCCTGGCTCAGAGATGCTCTCAGAAAACACAGTGCTCTTCCCAGAGCCCATATCCCCCGCGGGTGTGACACGTTCACCACCATAGCTGTTGGGTGCCTCTCCCCAGTCAGTAGCTGGGAAGGACCAGGCCTATTCTGCATTAGCTGTCCTTCATACCCCGTTCCTAGGACAGTGCTGACACTTAGTAGGAGCTCAACCAACCTGTGGCTGCTGGGTGAGTGCACAAATAGCCACCAGCCCCATTTGACCCAAGAAAGAAGGAACAAGGCACAAAGCAGGCTCCAAGATGCTCCAAATGGGCTAAGTTGCAACCCGGCTTCTCCACGACCGTGGCTTGTGTCAGAAGCAACCGCGGTTTGGAGTCACATATTTCCCGGGTCTGTGCTCTATCTCCAACCTACTGAGTGATCTAAGGTAATAAAAATTCTAGCTAACGTTGAGCGGGTGCTCATTTTGATGTAGCTATAATTGTTACCTCCATTTTACAGATGAGGAAACTGAGGCTTAGAGAGGTTAAGTCGCTTTCTCGGGTTCATACAGTTAGTGTTAAAACAGACCCAGTATGAGCTGACAGCGCAGGAGGACACATGACTTACCAGAGAGGGGAGGAAGGAGCGTCTGTCTGTCCAGGCGTTCAGCGAAGGGCCATCATCCCTCCCACCCCAGGGGTCCAGGAGGGCCCTACGCAATGCAGCGTCATTATTCTCACCAAGAAGCCCCACAGAGCATTTCAGTTCTGCCTGGTGTGCACCAGAGGCTAAGACCTGTCTGATGCACACAACCTACCCTGCCATGACAATGAAGAAATCCAGTCGGTTCCATGTGTCCCCAAGGTAGCACTTCTTGCCAAAAATGCCCAGGGCCACCATCTTCAGCACCATCTCCATGGCAAAGAAGACGAAGATGAAGTCATCAAAGACCTGCAAGGGCAGGAGGAAGGCAAGAAGCAAGGGACAGTATGAGGGTTGGGGACACAGTATGAGGTAGGGACACAGGCACGGACACGAGTGGCCTGGAAGAGACCTGGACACGTCTCCTCTCGGGCAGGAAGAGAACCTCAGAGATCCTGGCCCAGTGGAGTCATTTCACAATGAGGAGACAAAGGCCCAGAGAGCGGAATAAACTTGCCCAAGGTCACACAACCACTCTTTTTCCCTCAAGTCAGGCATACTGAAAAGAAACCAGAGGAGGGCGGGGCAAAGGGCTCCCCTAATAATAACTGACAAGCCCTGGGCTAGACGTCCGACTTTCATTCTCTTTTCTAATTCTCACAGCAACCCGACGGATAATGAGGAAACAGACTCAGGGCGGTGAAGCGACTTGCCCCGTGTCACGTGGAAGGTTAAGTGGTAGAACCAGCACTGACATTCAGATCTATTTGACTCCAAAGGCCACGTGGAAGGAACTTTCTCAAAACCGACTGGACACCCCTCCAGGAAGCTTTCAGCGCTGCTTCCTCTGTTCAGAAAGGAGGCCCCGAATGTGTCCCTAAGCATGGGCTCAGGTGAGTGAGTATGTATTTCCTGAGGACAGGGTCTGGGTAGAATTCCTCTTTCCAGGATCAGTGAGGGCTGTCGTCAATTCAGTTCAATAAATGAGCCCACTTGCTGTGTGCTGGGGCGGAGGCTAGGGGTCGCCGACGTAGAAAGGAGTCTTTGGTGAACCCAGCCCTGGCTAGGAAGCCAGCCTAGTACCCACTGAGGTTCATCAGTTCTAACTCCACCCAGGGGCCCGAGGCTGTATGAGGAGCTTGTCAACCACCCAGACCCAAGATCCACCCCAGAGACTGACTCTACAGATTTGGGATGGGCCAGGTCTGGATTCTTAACAAGTGCCCCCAAGGCATTCTGAAACCCTGGGCTGCTCCAGAAATGCTGAGCCCTGTGGAAACACAGGAGGAATTCCTCCCAGGAGGAATCTGGCTTTCCCAGGGAGAGGACATGAGATGAGGATTACAAATGATTACAGATGTTTATACCCATCTGTCAAAAGGGTACGACCCTAACATCCTGCACTTCAGATAGACAAGTTCTGCATGGGGTCATGGCAGGGACCAAAGATGAGGCCCCCCACCTGGGGCCTCGGAGATGAAAACAGGACAGATACTGGAGGCCGGCTCCTGATGGGCACTGAGAGACAGTTATGAAACTTGGCCTTTATTGCAAGAGCACCAGGGAGCTAAGGGCAGGCTGTGCGCAGAGGAGTGTCAGGGTCACTTGTGCCCTACTGGCACGGGGCAGTATGGTCAGTCTGGGGTTGGGGAGAGCAGGAGAAGGCTTGGGGAGGCACTTAGATGGGGGAAGATGGGAGCCTAGACTAGGGCAGAGGCTCCAAAATGTAGAGGAAGGGACGGAGGGGAGAGAGGATCAAGAAGGGGCACCGGTAAGACCATTTGGGAGTCATGGAGAAGACAGCCAGCTGAGCGAGGGAAAGCCATGAGTATGGCAGGCAAGGGGGGAAGTATGGCCGGTGGGCGGGGGCATGCTGGGTGGGCGGGGCACGGCAGAGGGCGGGGCATTGCTCCTGGGGGCGGGGCCGCGGAGGCGGGGCGGGGCAGAGCAAGCCAGGCAGGGCTGGCGGGCCTCACCTGCAGGATCTTGCAGCGATCGGACAGGCAGTCCATGTCGTCGCAGGGCTGGTACATGCCAAGTGTCACACAGTTCAGCAGGATCACCAGCATGCTGACACATTCAAACCATGTACACACCGAGTCAAGGAACAAACAGTCGGGAAGACGGTAGCCATGGGAAGGCTGAATGCACCCTGGAATATAAATACCCCCCCATCGACCACGAACACAGGCGTACACCCCGTTCCCCTCCAGATGCCTCCTCTGAGTGGACCAATGCCCAAGTTTTGAAAGACCTTGGAGACCGAAGACCAGCCTGTCCATCTCACAACAGACTTGGCTGCCAGTGTCAAACCCATCAAAGAACCCAAACCCCACCAACCCTACTGCTTGAGAGGACCCCTCCCCGACCTCCTTGCCCCAGCCTGAGAGTCCCCCTCGGGACCAGGAAAGGAGAAGTCCCCAACGACCCAGCTGGCAGGCCATCTCTGGGTTATCCCTGCCTCTCCACCTCTAACCACCTTCCTCTGACTGTCATGGACTCCCTTCTCTGACCGCCTCTCCCCTCCCCTGACCTAGGCCTCCTCCATGCCTGCCCCAGGCCTGGAGCTGGAGGAACCAAAGGGCCTGTCCAGTGTGGCTGAGATGGGCTGGACACTCCGTCCTTCTCTCCTCTTCCATGGGCGGGGTTAGAACTCATCACCAGATTCTGCAATATCTGAGCCTAGGCCCTCCCCAGCCTCTGCATCAAGGAGGGTGGAGCTCAGCCTTCACAGGCCTGCTGAGGCAGGAGATCTGCAGCCAGCAGCTTCGGGCAGGGCCTCCGAAGTTGTCTTGTGGGCGTGCTTGCTGTCTTCATTCACAGCGGGAACCTCCATTCCGAGGGACAGGGGCTTTGCATTCATACCTCTAACAGTGACAGGCATCCAGTAGGAGCTCCGTTGCACGAATAAGTAAATCTCTATGGGCCTTGCCCGCTCTGACATCCAGTGATTCTTGAGTGTCTTCAAACAAAACCCTGGCCCCTTGCTCTAAGCTGGGATGTAGCCACACTGGCCAGGCCTCACCCAGCGGGGGGTGAACACCTCTTGCCTGATGGGAGACTGACCTGGTTTCCCTGGCAACGGCCTCCCTCTCATCCCCACTCACCTTGGGATGCTGCTTGCCTTCCCACCTCTCCTTCAGACCCTCCTCGCCCAGCCTCGCTCCTTCCTCCTCCTCCTCCCGCCCCTCCCCCAGCGCGCTGCCACTCTCCCGCCACAGCCTGTAATTAATTGCAGTCACTGCTAGGGCCCCCTTCTAGCCTGAGCACTGCTCGGGCACCAGCTTCATCATTAATTAACTTTTTTGAAGTTCAAGCGTTCTAATTACCAGTGAACATCCCTCACCCCCTCCTTGTTTTTTCCCCCTTTCCTGCCATGCTTTCTTTCCTTCCAGCTGCCTCCTCTGTTCCCTCTGCCCTCCCTGCCTGCTTCAAGTTTAAAGTGCACTTAACAGGTATCTCCCGGGAGCCTGGAACCCCCACCACTTCCTCACCAGAGCCCTGAGCGACAGAGGTCAGCAGGCCCATTTTCCAGATGAGGAAAATGAGGCTCGGAGAAACGAGGGGTCTCGCCCAGGTCACGCCGCTGGGAGGTACCAGAGCTGAGGTTCACACCAAGCCTGCCGGATGCCAAGGGCACTGTTCTCCTCTGGGACTCATGGCCTATCTCTGCCCGTCACTTCCTCCTCCCTCCCCTGAGGCCTCAGACCACGCCCACTGTCTCTCACCTGGGCCCTTACACAGCCTCCCTGTTAGCCTCCAGTGCCGGGCTCTGCCCCTCCAGTCTGCCCCACACGGTCATCGGCAAGCTCTGTGTGCCATCTAAGCACTTTGAGCCTTACCTCATTTAATTCTCCGAGTGCTATTTGAACGTTCCATTGACAGACGAGGAAGCTGAGACACAGAGGAGAACGTGATTTGCCCAAGGTCACCAGCTGGAAGAAGAGCTGAGATACAAAACCAGAGCGAGCTGTGCTTTGCCTCCAAGCCATTTTGCCACTGCCAGGTTCATCTGCCTGAAACACGGCTCCGATGATGCCTTTCCCCTATTCAAAACCCTTCACAGCTCTGTCATCCTCCTTAGCCTCACACCCAAGGCTGCCTACACAGTGGACCCTGTGAATTCTGGCTTTATCTCCTATTAGCCTTGGCATCCACTGAACTTCTTGCTGTCCCCAGGCATACCCTTTGCACGCACCTCCTACTGTCTCCACCAGGCCAAACTCCTGCTCATCCTTCACAGCCCAGTTCGTCTGTCCCTTCTTCTTAAAACTTCCTTTGAAGCACCTTTCCCCATTCACAAGGTGGTGGCTCAGCCTCCTCTCCGGAAATGCTCCCTGTCCACCTGGTCTAGCTTGCACCACAGGTATGAACTTGGCAGTAACCATGACTACTACATGTCAAGTCCCAAGGGACATGGCCCTGGCTCTCAACACAGCTCACGGTCGGGGAAAGCGGGGGGGGGGGGGGGGGGGGGTGTCAGATGGGAAAACAGGCCTGGAGAGCTGGAGTGACTTGTCCAAGGTCACACAGCCAGTAAGTAGCCCAAGCGCCCTGACTCAGTGGCACCCAGAGCCCCCGCGTGGGGGTGCTTCTGTTGTTACCCACTGTACTGAGCGCCTCGGTGAGGCAGATGGAGTGGCTTTCACCTCTACATTGCTCAGCTTCAGACATTCAGAGGTGGACAGTCTCAGCCCTGCCCCCAAGGCACTCGGGGAAATCCCAGATGGCAGAGTCTGGGTCCTTTCCAAGAGCCCGTGAGGCTCAGAAGTCAGGCCAGAGCTGGCACTGCTGCTCATGGTTGCTGACATGCTCCCCACTGGCTCAGGGATCAAAGGCACCAGCCCTCCTTGAAGCTGAACCAGACCACGCAGCGTGGGGAAGGAGACTGTCAGAGGGAGTCAAGGTCTCCAGGCTACCTGGCCCGATGCCTAATGTTTCCACCATTAGTCACAAGCAGTGAGGAGCTCTGAGGGCACATGACTCTGGGGTTCAGGGACAATTCCAGGCAGGACAGAGGCCCCAAGAGGGTGGTGAGGATTTCTAGGTAATAGGGCAGGCCAGGACTTGAGTGCTGGCTCCACAAAGGAATCTTCAATGGCTCCCATGGCCCCTCACAGCCAACTCAAAGCCACCTGCCTGGCACCTGAGATTGTGCAGTGGGGACCCTGTCACCTTGCCAGCTTCATCGCCCACACCCTCACTCCTATCAGGGTAACCTCTGTCACAGAACAACTCCACCGAGGCCCTCAAAAAGCAATGAACCCAAGCCGCCATTGTGCAGGCAGGAAACAGAGGGACAGAGAGCCATCCTAGCAACCCAGCAAGCCAAGAGCAGAAGGGACCCTTAGACAGAAGACCCCCCACCCACCGGGGTCCCTGAGCCATGGCTGAAATTCAAACAAACGCCAAAACCCCGAGTTTCCCCAAACGGCCAGGTTCTGCACGCGTAGCACCTGCTCAGCACAGCCACCTGATTCGATCCCGGCAGCCAGGGGCACCTTTGAGGAACAGGGATGGGGGACCCAGCCAAGTTTCCTGGCAGACGAAACCTTCCCAAACACCCACCTAGCTCTGGGAGAAGAAAACAAAAGGACCTTGGGAGCTGTTGAGGCCACCCCCACCCCCACCTCTGGCCACTGCCCACTCTGTGGCCTGGCCCCCATCCCGTCCCCCCTGCTCTGCTGACAGTACCTCCCAGGGTCCTCAGAACCAGGCCTCAACAGCCCAGCAGTGAATTGATGAGCACATACTGAGCGTCTGCTGTGTGCCAGGCCCCAGGTTAACAGTGGCGACGACAGTAAAAATGGCCAACATTTCTCAAGTGCTCTTGAGCATTTGTGTACCAGCAGCATGTACTATCTCATTTAAACCCTACAGCAAGCACCTGAGGCAGGGAGCCCAGATGCTGCAGAACACAGCCTGTGTCACTGTGGACTTGGGACCAAGTCCCGGAAACTGGCAGGTACTGCTGTCATGCCCATTTTAGAGATAAGGAAACAGAAGCACAGAGCGCTGGCTCCAAGGGCCCCAGCCACAGCCATCGAGCGTCCTGCAGCTGTTACGGCAGGATTTGAATCTGCCCCCCGCATCCCCACTGACTCCTACCTGCCCCCTCCACCATGTTCTCAGCCACGTGTTCCTCTGCTCCCAGGTACAGAGCGTGCAATGTGAGAGACCCTTGACTGGCAGGTGCTTAGCGGAATTATGTGCTTTTTCCTTCTTGCCTACATCGGCTCCTCCAGTCTGGGCCTGGGTCATCGAGTCAGGAAGGATGATATTCCGCCCTTACATGGCTGGGAAGGACCATCCTAGTAAGAGAAACTATTGGAGGGGGGGCAGGGGGTGGACGAGGAGCTGGCAAGGGGAGGCTGGCGGTCTCAAAAGCCTCCCGTCAGTAAGAAATCAAGCTAGACCAGAGTTGTAACTCCACCACAAGTCCCAACTGCTGTCTTGAAAGCTGGAGGGACAGTGTAACTGGGAAGCCACCAGGCCCGGGGGCCTCCTCAAACCTGCCACTTCCCAGAGAGAAGAGGAACCGGATGGAGGGGCAGTGCCTGACGCCCCCAGCAGGCCCCTCAGGGCAGCCTCCTCTCTGGGAGCCGGAGCCAGAGGCCAGCACGGTTACCATGGTGACCACCACCCTCCATCCAGTAGGCCCAGATGACAGTCTTAGGTTTTGTAATCCGGAGGGCTTCTGGGAGAGTGGCTGGGGGCAGGAGTGCTGGGTTTGGCCGAACCAGCCAAATTTGTTTTTATTTTTGTCAAATCTGAAATCGGATCCATTTCCCAGGGTGCACCTCCGTTGTCTAAATAAATCAAGTGGAGGCAGAAGCTGGAAACTGCCTCCTCCTGGGCCAGAGAAGCAGCAAAGATGGACCAGCCTCTATGTGGGGGGTCCTTCCCCTGTCCTCAGCGAGTCCCAGGATAAAGGCTCAGGACTCTGCTCTCCAAAGGCTGGGGCCCAAGGTTGCAGATCCCGGTTCTCAGGCCAGCTTCTACAAGGCCGGGTCCACATGCATCCACAGAGCACCTGTTGTATACCCGGCCTGGGCAGCAGTGCCCTGAAATGAACGAGGCTAACCCCTGCCCCGGAAGTACCCAGGCCGTGTCCCTGCGCTGGAAGCGGCTGTGATGTGTGGCTACCATTTTGAATGTCAACTATGCTCTAGACCCTTGGGCTTCAAAGAGGATATCCCTTCACTACTTTATCAGTTTATTCATCTGACGTGTCTTTTTGAGCAAAAACCACTCTGGAAAGCTGCTTGGCATCTATTAAAGCACAACGGAGGCCCGTGTTAGGGCCCAGCAGTGCCACGCCTGGGTGCACACACCAGAGACATTCTGACAGAGGTCCACAAAATCCAGCATGCTCAGAGCCGTGTTATTCACGATGGCCCCAACCTGGGAACAACCCAAGTGTGCATCACCAGGAGAATACGTGAGGGAACGGGGGCTGCCAGCCTGGAAGAAAACCCCAGGGCGGATGGTCCATGGGATAGAAAGGCCAGCCAAGGAGGCTCCAGCCACTGCCGAAGAAAAGGGGAGGGCAGAGCAGGCCCAGGGTCCCACTGTCCCCACAGAGGAGGTGCCTGTGGAGAAGCCTTCTGGAGTCCTAGAGAGGCGGTCCAGATGCCTCCCCCAAGCCCTCACAACGTCCTGAATGTCCCCCACTTATATCAGCTATCGAACTGAGTGTGGTCAGTTCTGGCTTCTCACCGCCAACCAGGCTGTGCTCTCTAAAAGGCAGAGGGCATCCATCCCTCTCTGTGCCCGGAACCCGACCCAGAACACTGCTCAGAGCATCTGCAGCCGCAGAAAGGAGTGAGGTCCCCATCACTCAGAGGCATCAAGGAGGCTAAAGAGGCATGTCTGTGCTGGAGGATTTTGTAGCCTCCCTTCCCACCCTGAACCACCCCCTCTTCTCCTTTTTAACGTCCATCACCCACTATTCTGTTATTCGCCGCCCCCCTCACTGAGACCCCCTCCGTCGGCCCACAGTGGCTCTGGGAACCCCAAATGAAGAAGATGCCGTCTGTGCCCCCTTAGGAACCACAAGCAGACACTCGGTGGAGACACAGACAGAGGCTGAGGGCTGGACAGAGGGCTGGACACTCTCCCTCGGCCTCCCGGGGAAGAGTCCTCCACCACACGTCTCTCCTGCCTGCCAGTGACCACACACGCGCACACGTTCGTGTGTGCACTCGCCCGGACCCCACAGCCCTTGCGGCACCCGCACACACTAACACGCGTGCACACCCTCCTCCTCCCCCATCTGGCCGGCAGCCCTGGGCACGGCCGACGCGCTCTCTTGCAAACACAGCGCTCCGCTTCTCCGTACCCCCTGGGGAAGTTCATGAGCCCCTTCTCAGAAAAATGTCTTTGATGCATACGTTTTTTAATGCCTAGACTGAGAAAGGAAGGAAGCCAGTTATGTTAAAAGAGTTGTCAAAACATTGTTTTAAAAAAAAAAAACAAACTCGGATGGAGAACCACACGAGATTCATTATCAACACAACGGGCCAGTGGCAGGTCCGATACTGTGTGACTGTAAGGCAGTGATGAAGTCCACAAGCACCACAATGTGACAGGGAGACATCAGCGATTGCTAGTAGCGAGTCACAGCAACTGCCAGCAATCACCCGGGGCTTTGCTACCTCCGCTCATAATAGAAAGAAAGGCGCCCTTTCAGTCAGACATCAGTGAAAACAAATGCACAACTTGTCCCCATCGAGTTCAAAAACCCCAGAGGCGCCTGGGTGTCTCCGTTGGTGAGCATCTGACTCTTGATTTCGGCTCAGGTCATGATCCCAAAGTCGTGGGATCGAGCCTTCAGACAGGCTCCATGCTAAGTGTGGAGTCTGCTTAAGATTTTCTCCCTCTCTCCTTCTGCCCCTCTCCCCAATTCATGCCCCCCTCTTTTCTTTTTTTCTTTTTTTTTTTTAATGTTTTATTTATTTCTAGGAGAGAGAGAGAGAGAGACAGCGTGAGCAGGGGAGGGTCAGAGAGAGAGGGAGTCACAGACTCTGAAACAGGCTCCAGGCTCTGAGCTGGCAGTCAGCACAGAGCCCGACGCGGGGCTCGAACCCACGAACCGCGAGATCATGACCTAACCGAAAGTCAGACGCTTAACCGACTAAGCCCACCCAGGTGCCCCGCCCCCCCTCTTTTCTAAAATGAAAAAAGAAAAGAAAAGAACGCCCGGCTAAAATCCTTGTTCTAGAAACTCTCTCCCCCTTGGGCCCTGGGCACACCTGGGTCTTCTCCGACTTCATGGGCTCTGACCCTCAAATGTTAGCTTTTCTCAGGCCCCCCACCCTCTGGTCTCCCCTCTCCTCTCCTTGACCCCACACCCACTCCCAAGGCCTCAACTCTGATGGTGAGCCAGCTGACCAGGTCCGGAATCTGTCCCAGGCTCACTCACTGCTGAGCAACAGACCTCCCAGACGTGCCCTGGGATGTCTCTGGGAACCTCAAGTCCATCATAAGGGAGTAAGGCTAGGTCATATTCTCCCCGGACCGCCAAGTTCTCTGCACTTCCCATCCCCAATGAATGATGTCCCCCAACCACCGCCAGTGCTGGAAGTTGTGCAGGTGAGGAACCTCCAGAGGCTCCCTCCCCCTCATCCCATTGTCCCTCTAGAGACCTGTCCATCTCACCTAAATCTCTCTCCTCCACCCACAAATCTATACCCCTACTGCCCCAGGCAGGCTTCACTCCCTACTCCCGACTCTGAACAGTCTCCTCCTTCAGCCTTGCCTCTTCTGCAAATCCTCCACACGCAGCCAGTGGCTTCCTCCAGCCTTCCATGGCTCCCCAATGCCCTTCCAGAGAGTTTCCAAACTCCTTGGCTTGGCATTCAAGGCCCTTTGTGTAAATGCTCTTGGCCAGCCTCCTCTCTGCCCACACAACCTCCGCCTCCAACCTTGCTTGCTAGGATGCACTTCATTGAAAGCGTTGTTGCACAGCTACTATGTGCAGGGCTGACAACCAAGGCCTATAAAAGAGACACGTATTAATGGATCATGGAGCCTGTCCTCAAGTTACTCACAGTCTAGCAGTAGGTGAGGAGAATAAGTCAGATACAAAGGGCCTTATATGCAGTACAAGAAGAAGGCTTGACTAGGCATTGAGCAGGTAACAGGTGGATGGGAGATTGGGGGAAGTGTGTTGATCGACACGTATCTGCCAAAGAAGTGAATAGATCAATGAGTAAATGGGCTGATAGATGGATAGACAGGATGGTGGGGTAGCTCTTTGGGTCAATGGATGATTGAATGGGTAGATGGTTGCGAAGGTGGCAGGGTGGGGGAAGGCAGTGTATGCATGAATGTAAAGGTTAGGGTAGATGGATGGGTCAATGGGCAGATGAATGGATGAAGAGATGGAAAGATGGATGGATGGATGGATGGATGGATGGATGGATGGATGCATGCATGCATGGATGGATGGATGGATGGAGTAAAGAACGATGAGTGGGGACATGAACAGGTGGGTGTACGGGAAGCCAGTTGGAAATGGGACGTTCCAATAAATGGCAGCTCCAGAGTTCGACCCCAGGTTTATGTGACCACAGGAAACCCTTCAGGCTGGGACTCAACACTGTCCGCTCTTCCTCCTTCAGAGATGCCCTCTCTCAGTCTCCACCCCCTTCCACGCTGTGCCCCCACTTTCAGAGCTTCCCGAGACCCCAGGGATCCCCAGGCCAGGGTTTCTCAGCCTCGGCACTATTGACATGTAGGGCCTGATCGTTCTTTGTCGTGGGCGGCTGTCCTGTGCATCGTAGGATATTTGGCCTCCACCCACTAGAAACCAGGAGCACACCCTCCCCAAGCTGTGACAACCAAAATGGCTCCAGACATTGCCAGATGTCCTCTGGGGACAAAATCATCCCTGACTGACAGTCACCGATACAGCCTAACCTCCCCCAGAACCACTGTTTGACAGACAAGGAAACTGAGACCCCCACAGGGGGAGTGACCTGCCTGTCACGGAGCCTGCACTTACCAGACCCCAGACTGGACCTTGGGGGACAGTCAATCCTCAGTCATCTCCTCACTTGACATAGGGGTGCAGCTGAGAGCCTCTCCCCACCCCCAACTCTCTGGGGGAAGCCAGGTGCAGACCCTGAACACCCAGCTCTCCCCACCTCCACCCTGCCCACCCACCCAGCACTCCAAGCCCTCACTTTCCTAGACAGCACCTCCTTCTCCTGCTTTCTGATATAGAGAGAAACCGTCACCCAGAGAAGTCGAGCTGTTTGCTCAGCGTCACACAGCAGGAACCACCAGTGTTAGGATCTGAACTTGGGGAGAGAAGAGGAAGACCAGAGCACAGCTCCCCAGGGCAGACGGGGCCAGAAAGGTAGAAGGCAACCCCACGGGAGAGCCGGAGAGAGATTAGCAAGGAGACATTCTGGCTGATTAAAAAGACGGATCGATTTCTCTCGGAGAGAAACAAACGGGGCCGTTTATCTCCCAACAGGGCAGTCTGAGGGAGGTAGCAGGTCAAAGCTGGCTCCCGACACAGACGCCCAGGCAAGATGGACGAATAAAAACCCAATCATGTTTCAAATGCCCCAGGAGGGGGCTGACGCTTCATTAGCCAACCAGCCCTCTTGCTAACTCTCCCGCTCGCTATCAATTACGACTAGCCTTGCAGTCAGGTCTCACAGCGCCGCTCTTGCCCTGGCCTCCCGCCCAAGCCCCACGGGGCCTCCGCCGCCCCAGACAAGCGCTCCACCTCTCTGGGCCCCGGCCGACAAATGGGCCTCTCTAGAGCCACCCGAGCTGCCGGGGAAGATGAAGTGCCAGCTCAGCTCAGGCACTTGACGAGGCACCTTCCTCGGCTGGGATGCCATCCCCGCTGCCGCCACCTCTCACCCCTCAAAGACTCTCCTGCCCTGGCTCGGGGGCCTCCTTCTTCGCCAAACAGTTCCTGCGGCATCCCCCGTCAGGCCAGACCGGCCACTCCATCCTCCTCCGGCGGCCATGGCCCCCCTGAGGGTCCCTCTGCCCCGCCTTTACCCCACTTTGCTTCATAGGAGTCTGATTTCGGTCTGGCTCTGCCTTGCCCACCGGCCGTGGTCTCCTCAATATGTTTCACGAGCCTCTGCCTGGTCCCCAGGCCTCTCTCTCCCTCAAGCATCCTCCGTGTCACTCCAGAAGTGTCCATTCCAACACATGAATTAACCCCTGGCCCATCCCTGCTGGACACCCATCAGTGGCTCCCCGGGACCCACAAGATCAAGGACAAGCTCTGGACTGGCATTCGACACCTGCTTTCCAGCACCTGCCTCACCCCGTTCCTGCCACATGAAACCCCTCACTGTTGTTTATACTCTTCTCTCTGCCTGGAACACCATCCCTCAACTGTTCTTCGGGAAAACTCCTACTCGTGCCACAAGACCCCAGGCCAAATGCCCCCTCCTCCAGGCAGGCTTCACCAGCGTCCCCCAGGTTGGATCAGGGGCAGCTTCTTCACCTGCAGCTCCGGTTGCACAGAAACGACCATGTGACAGAACCAGAGTCCAGCCCACCCTGCTGGCCAACAGAGAGGACCACATCCAGTCTGGCACCAGAGGCGTCTATAGGGGCACAGCTTGATGCTGACTTTTACTTCTGAGGAAAGCAAACCCTCTCCACACCAGATGGAGGGCAACAGGCGACTTCCCAGACTCCTTCCAGCAACGCTGGCCACCCGCCGGGGCATTCCCATGAGCCCAGGGCAGGAGGAGGAGGGGATACCCTCCTGTAGAGAACCCCTTTCCCAGCCATAAGCAGGCCATGCAGGTGCAGCACTGGCCTCGGAGCCTAGAGTGCTGGGCTCCAGTCTGCCCCGGGTTTTCTGATCACTCAACGTGTGCCCTTGGGCAAGTCAGGTTCCCTTTTTTTTTCCTTGGGCCTCAGTCTCCGCAGCTGTAGAATGGGGTTAGCAAACTCCTGGCCCTGGCACCTCCCGGGAAGCGGCAAGAGAATCTGAGAGGCCATGGCGGGTGGGAAAGTACTGTGTGAACTATAAGGGGAAGCACAAGCCCATCAGTGCCAGGCCCGTGCTGGGCAAGATGGAGGAGACAAAGCAAGTCACAGAGCATCCACAGAAAGGAAGTTGTAGGACCAAGAAGATAGAGAGCTGGAGGGTCGGGGTGTCTGGATGGTTAACCGTCTCACAGTTTGTGAGTTCGAGCCTCTCATCGGGCTTGGAACCTGCTTCAGATTCTGTGTCTCCCTCTCTCTCTGCCCCTCCTCCACCCGCGCTCTGTCTCTCTTTCAAAAATAAACATTAAAAATTTAAAAAAAAAAAAAAAAAAGAGCTGGAAGGTCAAGAGAGGAAGATGCTGGAGATCCAGGAACACTTCCTGCAGGTGGCGGCCAGGAAGCTGGGTCTGGAGGGGCTGGTGGGATTTGGAGCCACCGAGGCACGGAGAGGGCATCTCAGGGGGCAGACCCAGCACAAGCAAAGGCAGGGACGCAGCGGGGTATCAGGAAACATCAGCACTTGTTTGGGCTCCAGAACAGAAAGCAGGAAGGGAAGCAGCAGAAGGGCAGCTGGAGGGCGGTCCAGGTGGACGGGGAAGGACCCAAATCCAGGCTAAGTGAGACTAGTCTGGGGGTGATAGGGAGCCATGGAAGGTTCCTGAGTGAGGAAAGAATGAGTAAACAAATAAAAGGAGGCAGGCAGGGAGGGAGACAACAGCCCCTCCTGGGCGTGCAGCCCTCCGCGGATGACAAACCCCTTCCACACAAGGGAGCCCCAGGAACCCCTGAGGAGACGTTTAGGTGGGGGCGGGGGGTCTGGGTCCAGGGCAGAGGTGATTGTCCATGGTTGTACAACTCCTGGCTTGGACTCTCTTCTCTGTGCAGGGGAGGGGAGGGAGGGCAGGCCACCTTGTCGGGGGGCAGGAGGGGTAAGATCCCAGGAGCCGTCTGTTTAGACAGAAGGAGATGGAAAAACTCAACCCCAGATGTTCCCAACAGCACAGCCAATAAGGAAAGGGGTCAGGACAGAAGAGATGGAGCTTAGATTAAGGGAGGCTTTCCTGATAGTTTAAGCCCTCCAGAAGGTTCCTAGAGGCCATCATCCAGTGGCCAGAGGCCCTGTCTGGTCCAGCAGGACAGAGAGGTAGCATGCTCAGAGACAGGGGATGGCCCAAATGACTGGATCAGGCAGAGCAAGGCGACGGGATGGGCTCCGGACTGGCGCCTCTCCCAGGGAGCCAGAGTCACCCTCCCCCGCACAAAATGGCCATCGCTGTCCTCTGCGCGTGGCACGCTCTCGGTAGGGGTTTGTCGAATGATCTCACGAATGGGTGAGACACGAACGAGAGCCCGTGCACCTCCAACAAACACGTCGAACCCCCACAAGGAACAGCTCTGATGAGACCGTGGGCCCTGACCTCTTCCTCCCAGTGACAGGCAAGGTCAGAGGGTCTGCACGGCCAGGGTCTCAGCCAGGTGGACTTCCAAGCAAAAGCAAGCAGAAGGCCGGAGCCAGGCAGGGGAACAGAAGCAGACAGAAAGGGGCTGGAGGGACAGATGAGAGCCAGGACCATGGCCACAAGCACAGAGCGAGGGAACCCGCTCATAAGGAACACGGCCCCGGGTGTAGACACCATTGAGGGGCTTCCTGAGCATGGCCAGAAGTGGGTTCCCCCCCCAGCCCCTTCCCAACCTCACGGCCCAGCTGTCCCATCCTGCGGACAGGGAGACTGAGGGCCAGTGCGGCATGGGGGTGGGAGGGTGACGTATCCAAGGTCACTGGCAGCTGGCATCCCTGTTCTCCCAGCCCAGGCTGGCGCCCAACCCCCCTCCCCAGCAGAGAGGCCGCCTTCACAGCCGACTGGCTTCGCACCATGCGTGGCCGCTTGGCTGCGCGCTGGCTCAGCGCTGCTGCGGGGGAGGCAGCGGGGCCGGACTGCGTCCAGAGGGAAGGGGGCTGCACACCCCTCCAGGGGATGGCCCCAGGCAGGCCACAGACGCGGCTGCCCAACGTAGACGCTGAAACCCAGGGAGACCCTCCCCGCTGCGAAGCAAACCTCCCTGCCCTGGGAGGAGCAGTGCACTTCTCCAGACTCGGCAGGTGGCCGCGGCGTCCTGAATAAAAGCTGAGGCTGGGGATTCAGAGGGAACCGAGCTCTTCATCCCAGCTCTACTCCACCCTGCCGTGCAAGGCTCTGAGCCTCACCCTCTCTGAGCCTTACCTTCCGCGTGTGTCAAATGGGGCTATCTCAGGGGCGCCTGGGTGGCTCAGCCAGTGGGGCGCCCAACTACGACTCAGGTCATAATCCCGCCATTTCTGAGTTCGAGTCCTGCGTCGGGCTCTGTGCTGGCAGCTCAGAGCCTGGAGCCTGTTGCCGATTCTGTGTCTCCTTCTCTTTCTGCCCCTCCCCCACTCATGTTCTGTCTCTCTCTCAAAAACAAAAATAAAACATTTAAAATGGGGCTATCACAGCACCTCGGGGGGGGGGGTGGGGGTACGGCTAAAGGTGATAATGCAGCAAAGCGTTCGGCACAGGGAGTGCCAGCCCTTATTACCTCCCCGAGCCCTCCTCTGTGCCAGACACACTGCCGGGTGCTTAATACCATCAGCTCTAATCATCTTCAGTCACCCATTATACAGATGTGAAAACTAAGGCCCGGGGAGGGAAAACTGGAACGAGTACTACCCACGTGCAGCCAGATATGCTCCGAAGGGCTCTCGCAGTCTAACCCGGGGTAGAAATCGGTGGTTTTCGCCAGAGGCGCCTGGCAATGTCCGCCTGGACAAGGGCATGACTGCCAGCAACGTGACTGACACAAACTTACCTAAATGACAGAGCTCGAATCTACTTTCTCTGGAAACAATGTCCCCCAGAGGCGTATGTTCCATCTAAGCGCTCGATGCCTAACGTCTTATTGAATCTACCGCGAGCAGAGCGTTCGCCTTTGAGCACAGGGAGGAAGTGCAATAACCACCTGTGTGGAGGCTTTTGTAGCCTGCAGAACTCCGTTTTCACATAGGTGGCCGTGCACTGCGGTGAAGGGGACACTACCCCCCTCATCTGACAGCGGGAAAACGGGGCTCAGAGAGGTGGAAACACCGGCCCAGGGTCACACAGCAAATCAGAGGTGGTGTGAGCCCCTGGGTCTGTCTGACTCAGGCCCCCAGCCCTTTCCACGCACCACATGCCAACTCCCTGTGAGTCAAGCGGTGCAATCAATCCCCTGACATTTCAGACGCAGAGACCTCCCGGCTGCGGCCCTGCCTGGCAATGCACGTTCAAGGCCCAGGCCAGGCAGGGCCATGGTGCTGACATCTGGCTGAGCGGCCCTTTCCCACCCCAGCCCGCCCGCTCAGGGAGGGTCCCAGCCACCCTCCTGCTCTCCAGTGAGTCGGGTGGTGACTCAGGGCCCAGCTCTGGGCTGGGTGAGGGGCTGAGTCAGGGAGCACCGGGTTTCAAAGGGCAGCTGGCTCTGAGCCAGGGCCCCTCACGCATCAGGGGCACTCAGGACACTCTTTCTGGGCAGACCCGGCCACCCTGCCTTGCCCCAACCCCGGCTTGCTGGTCCTGATAGCTGCTCCCGCCGGCCTGACCCTGAGGCCTACACGTCCATCATTCCTTCGGATTCTTGATGGGAAGCGGAGTCGTGCAGAGTCTGGAAGTCTGGAAGATCACTAATAGTTGTCACAATGAGTGAGGGCCACTCCCTACTAATATTTAGGGACAAAACCACCAAAATGTCCTGCAATATACAAGACAGCCTGGACCACAAAATGCTGTTACACTCAAAATGCCAACAGTGTCCCCATTGAGGAGCACGTGGTTAAGCACTGCCCCCTCCCTGAGCTCTCTCCCAAGGAAGAGGAGGGAAAGGGAGGCTTCCGGCCAGGGAAAGCTCCAAGAGCCTGCAGCCACTGATCAAAGATACACCCACACACATACACACCAAGACCCGAAAGCCCAGCCTGAGCACGCCCACTGTCAAGTCTCCGCTCCAGCGCCCTGCTGACACCAAGGTCACGTGGGCCTCCATTCGCAGAAGCCTGCCCCAGCCTCCCTCCCTCCGATCCGACTCAGGCTGTGAAATCTTAGCGCTGAACCATCGTATCTGCAGAGCCTAGGATCTCGGGCCCTCAGACTTCCAAACACATGCGATGGGCAGCCACCAGACCTTAGACGCACACCCTCTTTGAAACACAGAACTTCCGAGGCTTTGAATCACAGAGGCTTAGAATGTTAATGTCCCTGAGCATTAAATCTGAACTCCGAACTTTCAGACTTCATCACAGAAGCTTCGAGGCTGAGAGTCCCAGAGCCTGACACTTATGAAGCTGCTCTGCTCCTGAGTCTTCAGATCTTTGGTCCAGGCGGGTGCCCAGAAGCGAGGCAGCCAGTTCAGGCGGACACCCAAATCACTTTCGTCCTTCACCGCAGCCTCAGTGGCCCCTGTCATGGGGACTGGGCAGCCCTATGTGCTCTGAGCAGCTCCCAGGATTGGGAAGTCCCCCCTCCCCGGTGCGGCTTCCACACACTGGGACCCGGGGCTCTCCCTGAGACAGAGGTAGACCGAGCCCAGCCCTGCACAAGGGCAGGCCTCCTTCCCTCCCCTCCCAAGGCAGCCCTGCTGCTGCCTCCAAGCCCAGCCTCCCACGTGCACCGAGCATGGGGCCCAGAGGGACGGTGAGGACGAGGGCCAGAGGGCCCCGGGGACCCTGTCTGCCCAAGAGGCCAGAAATGTGGCAACCTGGAAGGGTCTCTGTGGGCTGCTCTGTGGGCTGATCAGGGCCCAGAGTGCCTGAGGTCAAGGGTGTGGGCCACTATGGCTGGCACCCCAGGCTCCCAGGGCTAGAGGAGGCCATCTCATCCAGACCCTTCTTCTTAGGTAGAAGCACCAAGGCTCAGAGAGAAGGAACTGCCCAGAGTCCCACATGTAGTTTAGGGCAGGCAGGACTCAGACATGCTCTCTGCCCAGGGGCCTCTGTGACACTTGGGCCGGCATTGTGCTGCTAGACCTGCCGGAGCCTGTCACAGAGTGAGCTGGGGCACGCTCCCAGGCCAAGGTCATCTGAGCCATGCCTCTGCCCCCAGCGCAGCCCAGGTCTTGACTGTCTGGGCCATAGGAGGCTAAGAAAGGTAAAGTAACTTCCCCAAGGGTACATAGCAGCCGAAGGCCAGAGCCAGAATCAACCTCTGTCCCACACAGACAAGGTTCCTGTGACATGATTCCGCTGTCTCCGGCCTTCCGGTGAGCTTTGTCTCCCCCAAAAGGCCCAAAGCTTCTGTGGTCCCGCTTCTCCTGGCCTGGCCACCCCCAGCTTCCATGCCACAGGCGCCTAAAGCTTCCCTGACGTGCTGTACTAAAATTGTTCCCCTGGACGGCGCCTGTGTCCCCTGCTCCCGGGAGCTCCTCAGGGCACAGCAGCTATGGTTCTCTGTCCTCCATGATTCCAGGGCTGGTGTCAGCGAGACTGGGTGGGAACAGAGTTACTGCACAGACCCTCTAACCGTGCCTGAGACCTCCTGAGCCGCCGCATGGAAGGAACATCAAGGCTTTGGGTCCTCCACCCAGCTAGGGCCACCCAGATCCACACTCCACCCACTCCAGCAGACACCTCTGGTTTCCAAGGTCATCACCCAGCCCCCAACACAGCAGGGAGGCCAGCAGCTCTGGGCTCAGCATGGCTGCCTCCCCCCCAGCCTTTCTGGGGTCCCCTTCGTCACCCCAGCCTGCATCCCGGGGATCCCAGGTGACCAGAGCTGAGCTCGGGCCCTACCCTGGATGGCCTCAAGTACTGGTAGAGACTGTTCTGCTTGGTGGGCCCCAACCCCCAGAGGCCACCACGTCTGGATCCCAAAGCCTCCTCCTCACGGGCCCACCCCACGATCCATGTCCACACCGCACTGAGCTGTCCTTCTAAACCCCCGATCTCCCCACATCACAGTCTGCTGTAACCTTCGCCTGGCCCCGCTGTCCTGAGAACACAGCCCAGCTCCTCACTCAGCCGCCTGCAAGCCTCCCCTCCCCCCTCCGCCTCCTCTCTCTCCGCACTGTCCCTCCCTCCTCCACTCCAAGCACAACACATAGCCCTGTTCCGCTCTTCTCCAGGCCTCTGCTGGGCCATAGGAGGCTCAGAAAGGTAAAGTAACTTTCCCAAGGGTACACAGCAGCCACAGGGCAGAGCCAGAATCAACCTCTGTCCCACACAGACAAGGTCCCTGTGAGGAGGCGCCCTCCCCAACCCACCCCCCCCAACCCCCATCCACCACCTAACACCACTCATTCCTGGAGACGCTGCTCGGACACCGCCAATTCGCGTCCAGCGAGCGCTAAAGGAGAGAGTGTCCGTGGTGGGCCAGGCACCGTGCTGGGTGCCGAGGTCCAGCAGCGAGCAAGACGGCTCGGTCTGCGTGCTGCTCACCTGACGGTTCTCAGGAGGAGAACACCGGAAGTAGAGAGCGACAACAAATGGAGAGGCCAAGGGGCAATCACGGCACCCTGGCCTGAGCAGGTGGCACTTAGGCCACCATCTGAAGGAGGCAATGAAGGATTCTGCTGGGTGAAGAAGGAAAGGAAAAGCGTTTCACAAGGAAGAGCATGTGGGAAGGTCCTGGGGCCTAGAAGAACGCAGGGGAAGCATCAGGCGGGGCCTGGCGGGCTGGGTGAGGACTTTGCTCTCCTCCCGGACAGTGGGAAACAGCGAAGGGTCTCAAACAGGGGCCCACAGGAGCGGACCGGGGGGCAGCACGTGGAGGCGGAAGTGCTTACTGCTGCCTCTGGGTCCACGCCCACAGGGTCCCCATCAGACTCACATCATGTGGCCTCCGTCAACCAAATGGCTCAGTCGGGGAGTGACTTAACACCGTGTCCCCCGTCCCAGCGCAGACCTGGGCTCACACCTGACGACTCTCTGAGCCAGCTGGGCACTGAACCAACCCTTGCAGTCGACAACAACTTCCAGAACGTTCGCATCCGCAGGATGCCAGGTCCGCCCCTGCCATGCCCCGATGTTCCCCCCAGACTCACCATCTGAGCGCACTCCCCACCACCACGGCCTCCCAGCCAGAAGCAGCTGCGGCAGGCAGGGCTCCCTCAGGGAACAGCTCGGCCCGTCACACAAAGGATATGGGTTACACACCATCTTGATGCACCAGTTCCGGGGGCTGGTGGTCTGTCGTAGGCAGAAGAAGGCAACAGGCGCCAGGTCCGGGTGAGGGACTTCAGGATCGGCTCCATCCAGGGGCTCCTCCAGGCCTGGAGGGGAGGGAGGGGGGCTCTGGGGCCCCGGCTGCTCCGTGACCCCCGGCTCGGCTGCTGGGGCTGCGGCAGCGGCAGACGAAGAGGGCGGCGAGGAGTGCTCGGCCATGTCGGTGCTGAGCCGGGAGCCCTGGGGGAGGAAGAGACGTGGCACATGGCGGGGGGTAAGGGAGGGGCTGGCACCCACTCCCCAACCCGCCTTCCCCCACAGGGGACGCGGCCCAGACAGAGCAGCCCCAGGTCCATAGGGCCCTTGTCCTCACTCTGGCCAGAGGGTCAGGAATGAGCTGAGGGCCCAGATGTACCCCAGCCAGAAGCCACACCCAACACGTGGTCCTGAGACAAGTCTGGTCCCCTTCACTCAGCCTCAGTTTGGGGAGACAAAGAGTGAGAAGAATAAAACCTTCCTAGAATGTAGTTGTGATACTAATTAGGTTGTGTGTGTCTGTGTGTGTGTGTATGTTTTTATGAGACTAGAGTAGTATATTTATTGCATCATCGAAACCAAAGAAAATTTGCAGGAAAAAAAAGACATTGTTGTAAAGTCAGACATCAGTGCCAAGATGACGCGCGTTAACTAAGGAGAGGCTGGAACGCTGTGGGGCCAGACACCGAGGGAGCTGGGCAAGCCAGGAGGAAATCAGGGCAGGCTTCCCTGAGGCGGTGACACCTCAGCTGAGACCCACAGCAGAGCCCAGGGACCCCACCACCCACCTCACAAGCTGAGAACTCAGAGACCTCACACACCAACCTCTCGGCTGTCCAGCTGGAGACACTGAGGCCCAGAGAAGGGACAGGATGGGCACACAGCCTGGTAACAGCCAAGGGGAGCGGGGCGGGCTTCCCAGGAGTGTGACCAGTGCAGCCACCCAAGGCTCCACGCTCAGAAGGGCTCTTGGTTTAACACTCTGCTGTCACCAAATTGAAATTCTTAATAATTTTTGATCGGGAGTCCCCGCATTTTCATTCTGCAGTGAGTTCTGCAAACTGCATAGTACTCCTGACTTCGGCTCAGGGTACTTCCACCTCGTGGCCTCATCTGACGCTTATGACAACCCAGGCGTGCCACCGTGCAGACGGAGAAACTGAGACCCAGAGAAGGAAGGGCACACAAGGCTGCACACAGACCCAAGTGTAGAGGCAGGGCACACTTAGACGCCAGAGTCCCAGCACCTGGGCTCCAGCTGCGGCGATGACTGACCGTGGCCTTGCTTGGCCAATGGCAAAGTAAGAAGAATGGCCACTCCTCGGGCCACCTCATCCGCGAGGCTACCGGTCCCCGAATCCTCATGCACTGGGGTCTCCTGGGCCCTAGGACCCTGACAGTGCCAGGCTGGGCAGTGGGGAGCTGGAGCCTAACTGAGCTCCCGGTGCTCACCGGACTCCTGGCCGCGGCCGCTGAGCTGCTCACAGCTGATGCGTTTGGACATTTCTCTGGCTCCCAGGGGCAACAGGCGGGAGTTGGCACCTCCTGCCACTTTGTCCGGCTGGTCAGAGAGGCAGTTTTCTCCCAAGCTCCAGGCTCTGCTCTTAGTTCCAGAAAAACAGCCACGGGCCTTACATAAGCTTTCCGGCAACCCGGCCTGCCACGTGTCAACCACTGGGCCGAAAAACATCTTCCCTAGGGGTGGCTCCAGGTCTGCCCACCACAGTGCCAGCCTCTGCGCCCACCACCCCTCTGCTGGCCCCTTGCTTCTGCCACATCGGATCTCCCACCTCAATCCTGCAGCACTGGCTGCCTCCTCCAGGCCTCCACTCACACCCTTCCCTCTCCCTGGGGCACCCTCTCCTCCATCTCCTCCCAGGCCCTGACAATTCATGAATCTGTCCAATAACTATTTCCTGAGCACCTACTACGTGCAGGCGCTGCACAGGCACTGCAGCCCCACCAGTAAGTAAGCCAGATTTGGCATCAGCCTCCATGCCACAGATGCTCCAGTAATGGAGAGAGACACACGAGTCAATTAATTTCTCTCCCTCTGGGTTCCAGAGCCCTTATCGCCACCAAACATACCGTACAATTTATGAATTTATATCTTTATGATTTAGTGCCTGTCTGCCCAACCTAAGAGACGGCTGTGAGAGCGCCCGGCACCGTGATCTGTTTCGTTCACTGCTGTACCCACACACACACACACACACACACACACACACACACACACACGCCCCAGTGCCTAGAACAGTGCCTGGAACATACTAGGTGCTCAATAAATATCTGTTGAATAAATGAATAGAATGTGCTGGGAGGTAAGCAAACCAGGGAGAAAGGCGGGAGCGGGGAAAGCACTTTGCCTAAGGGAAGAGACCCCAAAGATAAAAACAAGAACCAGAAGGCACAGGACAAGCAGTCCAGGTAGGAGGAACAGCATGTGCAGACGCTGGGAGGCTGGGATGCGCTCGGTGTGTTTAAGGAAGAGAAATGAGGCCAGTGTGGCCCAGTCGAGGTGGGAAGGGTAGTGAACTTGAATGTTTGGCAGGGCCCACTGTGAGCCCTGCAAGGAGCTTGCGTTTTATTCCAAGTGCAACAGGGAGCCACGGGAGGGTTTTACGCAGGGAGTGGGGTGCTCAGGTCTGTGTTTTTAAGCCATCCCTCTGAGGGCTGCAGGGAGAGGGGAGGGGCAGGGCGAGCCAAGAAGAGGCAGGAAGGGTGGGCTGGCCTGGCCCGCGATACTGGCATAGGTGGGAAGAAAGGGGTGGGTCTGAGACATATTTTAGAGGCAGAAAAGCCTGGCCGCGCTTTGGCCCCAATGCCACCCTACTCACCACCACCAAAACCCTTCCCACAAGCACGTAGGTGCAAAAAGCTGCCGGGGCCTCGGCAACCACACATGACACCCACCCCACCCCCGCTCTCAGCTCTGTCTACTTTGTCCTGACTTGCTTTTTGCCTCACTTGGTCCTGTTTAAGGCTGTCACACGGTAGTAATCCTCTCTCCTCCCACCTCTCACACCTCACTGTGGGACTCCTAGAGACCGCTGCTGCCAAGGCCACCACCCCCAAGCCACTCCCCAATGCCCACCCAGCCTCCACCCTCTGACCTGCTCCCCAATGCCCACCCAGCCTCCACCCTCTGACCTGCTCCCTAGAGCCCCAGTTCCTCTGCTCTGTGCTTGAAGATCTGCTCCTGTCCCCAGGTGCCCACTTGCCTCTGGCTAGAAGCTTTTGAGGGTTTGGCACCTGCCCACCTCCCCCCACTCCTGCCCCCGAGCTCCAAGCTGTCTGCAGACTGAGCCTCACAGACATGAGGGAACTGGCTTTCGGTGACAACATTGGTGGATTCAAACTCAGGCCTCTCTGGTCCCCAGAGCCTGAGCTGCCTCCGTATCCTGAGCCTCTTCCCCCAAAGCACCCTCAGGTGGGCCCACCAGGCAGTGGTGCGGTGACTGGACTGGCCTCCGTGAGCACATACAGTGGCAAGAGCAGAGCCCCACCGTGTCTGGAACACACACACCCCACTCCTGCCTCCACCAGCCTCTTGGAGCCTCGGCCTTTCTGTAACAATCAGCCCTCCTGCTGTCTGCCTCAGCCAGCCTCACCTGATGTGGATGCAAAGGCTCTGAGACCCATGACGGTGGGTGGCAAGCCTGCATGAGGCCAGCTGTGCCATCCCCAGGGGCTGCCACCCCAGTCCTCTCTCTGCCATAACCACCAGCACCACTACCACCACTGTCACCACCATCACTACCATCACCATCACCACCACCATGATCACCACCACCATCACCACCATCACCACCACCATCACCATCACCACCACCACCACCATCACCACCATCACCACCATCACTATCACCTTCACCACCATCACCACCACCACCACCACCATCACCATCACCACCACCACCACCACCACCACCATCACCACCACCACCACCACCACCACCACCATCACCACCACCACCACCACCACCATCACCACCACCACCACCACCACCATCACCACCATCACCATCACCGTCACCACCACAAGCACCATCATGATCACCACCCCACCGTCATCATCACAGCATCACAGAGGCTCTGACTGAGTCTGATTCTGTGCCAGGCAACGAGCAAGGGGTTTTGTATGCGTCGTTTACGCCAATTTCCACTACACCCCCTGATGTACAGACCACCCCTGTTTCTACTTTATGGAGAAGGAAACTGGGGCCCAGAGAAGTCAAGCAGTGCCCCTGGTCACTCGGCTGGTCTAAAAGGACAGAGTCAAGGTCCCAGTTCCTGTCTGCCACTCCACAGCCTAAGCATTGAACCAGAATGACACCACCATGCGACAGGGAAAAGTACCCTGGGACCAGGCCTTCCCTCCCAACCGAGTCACCAGACAGGGCCGATGTAGCTGCCGGTGCGACCAAGGCCTGCAGCGTGGAAAAGACCCTCCAGGTCTCCCAAGTCTGTGGGGAAACCTGTCTCCCAGCATCTTCCCACAGGCACGCCAGCGCCCTTGAGTGTGCTGCACAGTGGCCTTGTGTCCAGAGAGCGCAGAGCCCTGGTGGAGGAAGACTTGAGGCTAGCCTGGTCACCCAGGCTGTGTGTGTGTGTGTGTGTGTGTGTGTGTGTGTGTATTCACAGACACGCACAGGCAGATCACTTGTTTATCCCTTTATCAACAACCACACACATGCGCTAATGTCGCAGCTGAAAGAATAAGGAGCAAATTCATTCTGGGAATACCAGAATCTAGGAATCTCAGAATCAGAGTATCTTGGAATCACCCAGAATCTTCGAGGCCCAAGATATTAACTACAATAACCTCAGATTCTCTAGCGCAATGTTTCAGAGCACAGGCTGGAGGCCAAGACTTGTGCTGGAGTCCCAGCTCTGACGCCCATCCACCTTGGCACCACTCAGCCCGGCAGCGGTCCTTGGTGACCTGACTGTAAAATGAGGGTGACGTCTGTCCTGTGGCCGGGCTGCTAGGAGGATGCACTGGGGTGACACACATGAGCAGCAGCCGCACCAGCAGACACTGGGTCAGCCCACGGGGACCCTGCAGCTCTCCTGTGTTTGTTCAAGCCATCAGCCATGCAATTCTGGAATCCTGGGACTTAGGAGCCCCAGGAACATAGTGCCTGGATTTAGACTCAGATGGGCCCCCGATCCCCACACAGGGAGTCTCTGAAAAGAATGGGAACCCCTGGGGCACCTGGGTGGCTGAGTCAGTTAAGCATCCAGCTTCAGCTCAAGTCATGATCTCACAGTTTGTGGGTTCGAGCCCCTCATCGGGCTCTGTGCTGACAGTTCGGAGCCTGGAAACTGCTTTGGATTCTGTGTCTCCCTTACTCTCTCTGCCCTTCATCCACTAGTACTCTCTTTCTGTCTTTCAAAAATAAATACATTTTTAAAAAATACCAGAAGCTTACAAAAAAAAAAGAAGAAGAAGAAGAGTGGGAATCCCAAATGGGCCTCGTTGGTCACCACATGCTCACCAGCACTCACACTCACACATACACGCACACACAGCTGTACACAACCAGCCATGCACTCTCACACGCACACACAGCATTTACTCACACACACTCAGCGTTTACTCACACAGACCCAAACGTGGACCCTACACACTCATCGGATTCACACAGACACACACTCACACACAAGCACGCGCACATGCCAATGCAGGGCCTCCGTCTGGAGGCCTGTAGGGAAGTCTCTGTGAGGCTGCCGGAAGCGTGCCTCCCAGAATTTTCCAGCCAGCGTCCAGAGCCCCTGGAACCCTCTGTCTGCTCCCTCTTCCACATGACAGCCCTGCAGATGTGAGGCGACAGCCCGCCCACCCCAGAGCCTCGTCTGCCCCAGGCCTCTTGTCACCAGCTCCCTCCATCACTCCTTGGGCGACAGTTTCCAGATCATCTCCTCCTTGGGACCCATCCTCCCCCGTCTGACTTGAGCTTGCCCACTTCCCCCAGAAAGGCAGGACCAAAATACTCAGAGTAGAGCAGAGAGGGCACCTGGGAGCCCCAGGGGCTGGCTAGCGACCTAGTCAGACTGCGGCATCTCTAGTGCATGTGGTCTACTGGTCTCCTCAGATCTTCTTCAGAGCTTGCTCTGGGCTGGCCAGCTGAGCCGGCAGACACTGCAATCGCATTGGTCCTGCCACCAAAATCAAGAGCCAGGCTCTTAGCTCTGCAGCGTTCGATGAACTGGATCAGACCGCCCTCCAATGGCGGCTAACAAGAGTCATAGCCAATGTTGGGGCGCCTGGGTGGCTTAGTCGGTCAAGCGTCCGACTTTCGCTTAGGTCATGATCTCGCGGTTCGTGGGTTCGGGCCCCGCGTCGGGCTCTGAGCTGACTGCCAGCGCAGAGCCTGGAGCCTGTTTCAGTCTGTGACTCCCTCTCTCTCTGACCCTCCCCTGCTCATGCTGTCTCTCTCCCTCTCTCCTAGAAATAAATAAAACATTAAAAAAAATGTTTAAAAAAAAAAAAAGAGTCATAGCCAATGTTATTTGTTGAGCACTTACTATATGCCAGGCACCTGGTTACAATCCAGCAAGGTAAGTGTTTTTGTTCTCTCCACTTGCCAGGTAAGGAAACTGAGGCACAGAGGTTAAGGGATTTTCCCGGGGTCAAGAGCTACCTAGTGAAAGAGTGAGGATTTGGATCTGGAAGCCCCAAATCCATGTCACCAGTTAAAGGTTCATTCAGGCTGGGCGGACAGGACATGGCAACCCACCAACCTCCCCCGCCCAGTACCTGTCCACACGTCTGTCACTAAACATTGTCACTTGTTTGTCAGCTCTCAGCCTTATGACAAGTGCCAGCAAGTGAAGCTGTATTTGAATCTCCATCCGTGTGTTTGAACATTTCCCAGCAGGCGACTCTGCTGATCATTTTTTACTCCGTCTGCAGCAATTAGGGCCTTGGGTCTTCCTTTGGCTAAAAAAAAAGAGGGTGCATGTGGTCCCCGGATGGAGGGAGGCTATTTTAGTACGAAGAGCACCGGATCAGGAGGCCCAAGGCCCAGGTTTGAGTCTCAGCTCTACTCTTACCACAGCACACAGTCTCACCAACCTTCCCTTCCTCTTGTATCAAACGCAGAATGCGATTCCTTCTCTGCCTCACTAAGGGGAGAGCAAACGGGGAGAGAGAACTGGAAAGGACCTCAGAGATAGAAAAACAGCCTCCCTGGGCCAGGCCCCACGCCAGACACTGCGGAGACACTTTGAAGCCTCACAAAAATCCTTGAAGTCAATAGGTACTGTCCCCTGTGTACAAGAAGCTGATCCCCCGTGATGCTAAGCGCCTTGTCCCTCTGAGCCAACCCCACGATTGTGAACTTGCACCTGCCTCTCTCTGCCCTCCCCGCCCCCGACCTGGGGGCAAGAGTGATCCAGGGAGGGGGCCCAAGTCCCTGGACCAACATAGAGCTGCCTGTGACCCTCTTCACTCATCAGGGCCAGCGGTCAGTGGCGACAAGACAGAAAAGCCTGACATTCTTCTTTAACATCGTCAGTGGATGGACAGCCTGGGTGGCTCAGTCAGTTAAGCGTCAGACTTCAGCTCATGTCATGATATGGTTCATGGGTTTGAGCCCCGCGTCGGACTCTGTGCTGACAGCTCAGAGCCTGGACCCTGCTTTGAATTCTGTGTCTCCCTCTCTCTCTCTCTCTGCCCCCTGATGCTCACGTTCTCTCTCTCTCTCAAAAATAAATAAACATTTTTTTAAATGTTTAAATAATAAATAAACAAAATGCATCATTAGTGGATGGGCTGCCTGGGTGGCTCTGTCAGCTAAGCATCCAACTCTTGATTTGGGCTCAGGTTATGATCTCACGGTTCATGAGTTCGAGCCCCACATCAGGCTCTGTGCTGACAGCGTGGAGCCTGCTTGGGATTCTCTCTCTCTCTGCCCCTCCCCTGCTCTATGTCTTCAGAATAAATAAGCTTTAAAAAATGCGTCATCAGTGAGACCACCATGGCCAGAGTGCAGGAAAATGGGGAGTTGGCCGAAAATGAGAAGGTCTATGAAGCAGGTTCAGGTCTTTGCCAAACTCCAGCCCTGAACAACCATGTCCTCCATCCTGGAGAAACTGCTTCCCTCCTACCCTCTCCTGCCCAACGAGCCTCCGAAGCCCCCCACGCTTGCTCAAGGACATCCAAACACCTTGTGCTTCCGAGCCCTCCACAATCTGCACCGCCTACGGACCAAACCAGCCTCGTTCTCCCCTCCAAGGGCACAAGAGAAAACCAGGCCCTGAAGCCATATGTCCACACAGCACCTGGCACAGGGAAGGCCCCAGGCCCCCTCTCGGAGGCACAGAAGTTCCAAGGGGGCAGATTTTGTCTCCTCCCTTTTGTCCACTGCCAGGTCCCTCCGTAACCGGAATAGGGCTTGGCACATAGTAGGTGCTTAATAAATATAAGCGAGAGAAAAGGAAATCCAATTTGTTTCCTTCCTTCCTTAGACTGGCAGCCGTGAGGAGGAGAGACTCAGCCCACATCCTCCTGGATATCAGGATCCACAGGCCCACGGACCTGCAGACCCACGGGTCCAAAAATCCACATAGCCACAGATTTACAGACACTTACACCCACAGGTTTATAGATCCTCGGGCCCAGGGACCCACACACACGCGCAGTCACAGAGATCCACAGACCACGGAGCATGGACACGCCGACCACACACCCACGGCTCCCCGGACGGCGGGCACAAGGGTTGAGGGCACAGGCAAGAGCAGGTCCTGGGAATGTGTGTGAGTGTGTGTGTGTGTGTGTGTGTGTGTGCGCGCGCCCGCGCAGAAAACATTCTGCAGAAAAGCGGTGGAGGGAGGGGAGGGGTCTGAAAGGAGCAGTGGGGAGGGAGGACGAGAAAGGAAACAGGAAGAAGGAAAGGGGATGGAGAAGAGGGAAGGAGGGCCCTGCAGCCCGGTGGGGGCTCTGGACCCCCACACCCAGCCCGCCATCCCACCTTTCCAGACACAGCAGCGCGTGAGCGTCCTGAGCTGGGGGCTGGGCACTCAGCGAACAAGGCAGCGGAGGGGAGGCAGCCGGGAATCCAGGAGCCTCATAAGAGCCTGCTTGTTACCTTGGAAAGCACTCAGAAGCTTTCTGGGGGCGGGAAGCTTCCAGGGTGGGGGGAGAACCGAGTGGTATCCAGAAACAGACTTTCCTTGGAGGGCTGAGGCCCTGGGGAGTCCCACCTGGGGTGTGAGGGGAGGGTGGCCGAGACGGCGGTGCAGGGGGCATGATGAAGGGGACCGGGAGAGTCACACACAGGTAGCGACGCCCAGCGCTGGGGGTGTGGAGCCGGGTCCAGGACGCAGAGGAGCTACAATCACAGCAGTCCCTGTGGGCTTGGCCGTGGGCTGTCCGAGGGAGGCCATCTGGAGCCAGTGACAGTGAGAGCAGAGAGCCTTTCTCCCAGCAACCTCTGCCCCCACCTCCCCACCCAAGGTCAAGGGGAGTCAGGGCACAGGGACTCGGGAACTGCTGCCTGATGCCCCCTGGTGGGCCTAGAAGATGCCCTCTCAGAAGCACCCCGAATGGGGTGGAAAGGGATTTGGGGGGGTACTTCTACCAAGCCTGTACCCCCTCCCCAAAGCTGCGCCTCCCGATGACCAGGGCCAGGGCTGGCCTGCTCTGAGCAGCTGGGGAGGGAGGGCTTCATGGATTCGGTGTCAGACCAGCTCAGCCCCACCCCCCAGGCCTTGCTCCTCCCTCCTCCTCTTCCTCCCCACCCCCCCCACTGCAGCCTCAGAATTGGTCCCCACTCAGTGTCGCCCTACTCTGTCACCCACTGGTATCCTCTCCCTCTGGCTTAGCCTTGATGGTGGAGGCGGGAAGGGGACAGGGAGGTAGCTAGACTCCCCACCCCGTCCCCAGCCCAGCCCAGGTCCTGGAGTCTGAACAAAAAAGTTTATCCTGAAGGGTGGACAAGAGTTTCCAATGCCAGCCCTTGGTGCCGAGGGGAAATATTGATCCGAGAGGTGACCTGAGAGCATGGGCAGCGCCTGAGGGCTGTGGTCACGGGAAGCAGGCCTGAACTCCTCAGCCAGACCCCTTCCCGTGGGCTCGGCCCATGGACACCGCCTCCATCCCCATCTGCACAGCATCCTAGCTCTATGGGGTGCCCATACCGGCCGGGTGAATCCTCATGGTGGTGAGAGACTGAAGGACAGACTGGCTCCCTGCTCAGGCCACCCGAGCACTCCAGCCTTAGGACGTTCCTCACACGGCGTGTCAGACCCCATCACACCACAGAGGCAGAGACGCAAGCAAGCTTTCTCGCTCTCTCTCAATCTCTCTCAATCTCTCTCTCTCTCTCTCTCTCTCTCACACACACACACACACACACACACACACACGCCTAGACCCAGAACACAGACTCCCAGGGCCACAATATAGCTCAGGGGTCTCCCCCACATGCCAATCTCACCCATGGCTCAGAACCCTCAGGACCCTGAAGGAAGAGAAAGACAAACAGAGCAGCTGACCGATGCTTCGGCCTGGGCCCCTCCGAAAGCCCCCTCCCCCAGGAACCATGTCCCCCCAGGGGGCCTTCCCACCTCCTGCCTAGGCCTCTTGGCCCCCACATCCTCCACACACACCACCCAGCAGACAATTAAAACCCAATCATCATAAACACTCATTATATAACCAGCCCCAACCTGCTGAGGATTCCTTCTACCCCCAAGAGCCCCCGCTCCAACCCCTGGCCTGGCTCCATGCAATGGAGCCTTGAGGGCGCCCCTGGGGGGTGCTGATCTGGGCGGGGGGGGCCCACTACCACCTTGGCCTCCAGGAAAGTTAAGCCTGCCTGGGATTCCCCCATTCAATCCCCCTCCGGTTACTATCTCTCTGCCAATACCCCCAGCTCAGCCCTCTGGACACTGACACCAGCTCTGGGCCAGCCGGCCGCAGAGCCGCAGCGACCGAGGGGCTGCGGGACAGACAGACACAGACTGGGCCCCCCCGCAACCCCAGCCGGCAGCCTGACTTGTTGAATAAATTTCTGCAGCGCTGGCTCAGCCGGCTTCGGCATTGGCACCGAGAGAACTTTCATGGCCTTGGAGAAGGAACCGGTCAAAGTTTCCCGTCCTTCCTCCCAAGGCACCTGCCCGAAAGCACTGGATGGGGGGGAGGGGGCGACCTGATGGGCACGCGTGTGCCGGGGGGAACCCGTCCCCAGAAATACATAAATAAACGCCTCAGTAAAGAAGGCACCCCGACGCGCCAAGACCGTGGCCTCGGAGCGGAGCCCTCCCTTCCCTCCCCCCACCCCCACCTACCTTGGCATGGACTTGGCAGGGCAGCAGGGGGTCGTCCAGGTTAGAGACGCGGGGACGCCGCGTGCCCCCCGAAGCCGGAAATCGAGGGGGACCCCCGGCCCCGCCAGCCGCCTCTCTCCCCCCCCCACCCCGCCAATTCAGGATCAGCTGAGCCCCTGGGGCGCGAGGGGCGGCGGGCGGTGGGCGGCGGGCCCCGGGGCCCCGGCCATGGCGGGAGGAGACGGCGGGCGGCGGGAGGGTCGGCGAGGAGCCGGCGGCGCGGACGAGCGGCGGCCCGCGCCGGAGTTGGGGCGCGCGGCGGGCGGCGGGGCGGGCGAGAGCGCGGCGCTCCGGGGCCGGGGCCGGGGGCGGGGGCGCCGCGGGGACCGCGCGGCGGGCAAGTGCCCGGGGAGGGTCGCGCGGCGGCGGCGGCGGCGCGGGATCGGGGCCGTCCCCTCGCCCGCCTCGGCTCGGCTCGCGCCCCCGGTCCCGGGCTCGAGGCGCGGGGTCTGCGCGCGGCTGGGGCTGCGGAGGAGCCCGAGCGCCCGGCGGTGCGGGGACGTGCGGCGGCGGCGAGACCGAGCCGCGCCGCGTGCGAGGCAAAGCCGTCCTTATACTGACACCAAATGTCTTCGGGGAAAGCTGCAGGCGCGGGACGCTGGAGGGGGGAGGCGTGGAGGCGACAGACAGACTCCCGGCGGCGGCGGCGGCTCGGTGAGCTCCCACCCCTCCCCGGAGGTCAGGGAGCCACAAGCCTGGCGGCCACCCCCTTAAAATTCAGGGTCGTGCCTGGGGGAGGGTCCTATCGTGGGGGCTGCGTCATGCGTAAAAAGGGAGGGACACATTACTGACCACCCTCGTGTCCCAGGTGACTGCTCGGCCACGTAACACCTCGGATTCTCACCGAGATACTGTGAGACTGGGGGGGGGAGGGGACGCCCCCACTGCCCAAGAGAGGCGCTGCCCATCTGAAGCCACCAGCTCCTGAATGGTGGAGCAGGCTACAATTCAACTCCAAAGGTGGCTCCACTGCCCGGACAGCTTCCCACTTCTTATCCACATCCGTGCTTCCTTCCAACCTTCAGGGCTTGACTGAAAGGCCACCTCCTCCAGGAAGGCTTCTGAGAGGGCTCCCGAGTAGAACAGAGCTTCCTTCTCCAGCTGCAAATGCCCCCAGCCTCTCTACTTCCCCTGGGCAGCCTGGGCCGCGGGAACCTGAGGGATGAGAGGCTCTCAACTCCACACTCTCCACCCCTATGTCCTCTCCTTGGAAAATGAGGGCGCAGGGACGCAGGGAGGGGGTTGGTGTCTGCCCTGGGCTGGGACTTGGGGAGGGGTTGTAGCCATAGTGAGGCCTGCCCTGGGGCCACTTGGTCTGGCAGTTGAGCAGAACTGTGGAGGAAGGGGCATTCAGGTTTGATCCCGGTTCTGTGGCTTCCTGACCGAGGACCTTGGGCAAGCCCCTTAAAGTCTCTGAGCCTCAAATTCCTCATCTGTGAAGTGGAAATAAAAGTTCACGCCTTACAGGATGAGAACAGTCTATAAAGGGCTTAGCACCCGGCCTGGCAAACAGTAGATGCTCAACAAATATTCAACCCTTCCTACACTTTAATCTGTCCAGGGAAACAAGACAAACCTTTGTCACCAGACCACAGTGAAAGGTCGTGTAAGCACACTTAGGCTAGGAGGTGCCTCGTACTATGGAGTAAGCAGGCCAGAAGGTGTCGGTTTGTGGGGTAGATTTATTTCAGAAGGGAGTGGGCTTCAGATCAGGAGTTTTCAATGGACACCCTCACCAAAGGCAAGGGACTTGCGCTGGGCCTTACATGATCCTGTGGGACTGAGATAAGAGTAGAGGTGACGGGTGGAGAAATGGCCTCGAGAAGGAAGGAAGGACACACGCAAAGGCACGAAGGTAGAAATAAGGTGGCTGGGGCAGGCACTCCATGCTCTGACCGCCTGTGGGCTCAGCTGGAAAGCCCCAGGCCCAGGAGAGTGACAGCAATCAGACTAGAAGTCGGGGAGAAGCTAGCAGACATTGCTCACTTTCTCTCCATTGTCCTCTGGCAACATTTTCATCAAGTTCAAAAGACTGGATGGAACCTTGAGAAGCCACCAGACAGTGAATTCTCAGGACTGGGTCTTTTCAGCTCCAGCCTCCCAAAGCGGCTGCCCAGCCCCTGCTTGCATACCTGGGGAGACGCGGACCTCACCACTTCTCTGGGCTGCTGCTTTGCTCTCTGAGCAGCTCTGATCATTCAAAGTTCTTTTTCGTCTGTAAGCAGAAATTCGCCTCCTTCTGCGATTCTAGTGTGTTCCCCATCCTAGCAGGAGTAAGTCCCCCTGCCCCCCTCCCCAGCCTCCTTCAAGCATCCACCCCGGCAAAAAGTTCTGCTTGATGTCCACCCTAAATACTTCCTGCTTTCACCACCCAAGCTTCCTTTCTTCTGCCCTCACACAGGGGTGGGCTCTGTGCACAGGGAGGCTGCAGAGAGTCACAGAAGAAGTGGGGGTACCAAGAGGACCCTTGAACCTGCTGGGGGTTGGATTGCAGCTCCAGGTCTCGGCAAGAGGCAAGGTTGCAGCAGTCTTTCCCAGAGGCCCTCGCTGGCTGCAGGAGCTTCATTTATTCATTATTGCTATTTATATTGTGCCTGGTATTTGCAGAAGGCTGCAGCAGCCGTGCACACTCATTAGGCTCTGCCAGGAGGTAAGTGACATGGACCCTGGTCCAGAGTCCCCTTAGTATACCCACCTGAGCTGAAAGCTGGGCCAGGCTCCCAAACCCTCCCCCAGGGACCAAAGCCCAACCAGGCCCCCCACTCCCTACTCCCAGAGCAGCCCAGGCTCATTCCCGCCCCCAGGAGAACTTTCTAGCAGTTGAAGTGGCTAGAAGGATAAGGAGAATCTATTAATGGGGATAAGCAAACTGGGGCTGAAGGAAACTGGGGCAGAATTCCTGCTCCGGGACATGAGATGGAGCCCCTTCCAGGACTACAGATCCTAAACACACAGAGACAAAGATTCTGATATCCTCAGAATCTGCACCGATTTATTTCTCAAACACAAAGCATTGATTTGAGCCAGGCCCTCGTTTAAGCCCTTGACAAATACTAACGCATTTAATCCTTTCCACAATCTTGTAAATTGACACTACTGTTTTACAGATGAGGAGCCGTTGGCACAGAGAAGTTAGGTAACCTGCTCAAGATCACACAGTTCATAAACAGCGGAGCTGGTATTTGAATTCAGGGCGTCTGGCTCAGAATCTGTGCTCTTAACTAGGATTCTGGGTTCTGAGAGTCAGAAACTCTTAAGAGTTAAAGTTTCCAGGATTCCACACTGGCAGAGTGGTCCCCACCTCCCAGAGAAGAATCCGGTCCATGTACCCCTTTAGACCATATGCCCCCTGGGGCACAGGAAGGGACTGCTCTCAGTGCCAAACAGCATCCTGAACACCTAAGAATTGGCCCCTAGGAGCAGCCCACTGTGATAGGAGAAAACCAATGGCAGAAAATGAACTTCAACATTCCAAAAGCCTTTATTAAGCATCTACTGGGTACCAAGCCTGTACCAGGGCCAGAGTATGTTATGAGATGAAAGGTCTGAAAATACTGACTGTGGGTGAAACAGGGAGGGATTTGGAGGGTGGGCCAAGAGCATATAGAAGAATGGGTTCTGAGAGGCCAAGGTGGCCTCCAAGCCCAGTCTAGGGGTTGAGGCTGGATTGGCAGAGGAAGTTTCAGAGAGAAAGCATGGAGAGTGAAGGGAGAGGAAAGGAGAGACAACAAAATGGAGGAGGCGAGGTCATGTGGAGGGGAGCCTGGGGGAGCACCCCCAGAAAGGCATGGAGGACCCCGATGTGAGTAGCTTGCATGGCTGTAGCCCTGGTCTCCTCCCTCTGCAGCCCCCCAGAAAGTCAGCTAGATGCACACGGGCCTAGTGCAAGTGCTTGTCTGTGTGTGGCTGTCCAGAACGGAGTTGACATGGACCACCAGCCCTGGGACCAGCCAAGCCATCCCCCAACTGGACTAAGCTAGCAGAAGCAAAGGTCAAAGCCAGAGAGGCCCAGGAGGACGCTAGCATCCCCCACCCTCGCCGGGGTCGCCATGGCCACAGGACTCCTGCCCAGCCAGGAAGGGGGACCTTCCTTCTAGAGAAGGAGCAGGGAGACCCCCCTCCTCCCCACTGACAGGTGCCCATTTACTCCATTAGCCCACTTAACCCTGGCAACAGTTCTGGGCGAGAGGTATCATGAAGCTCATTTTATAGATGGAAGAACAAGAATCCAGAGAAATTAAGTAAATTATCCAGGGTCACACAGCTAATGAGCGACAGAAGCAGGCTTCCATGCCAGAGTGTGTGTGTGTGTGTGTGTGTGTGTGTGTGTGTGTGTGAGAGAGAGAGAGAGAGAGAGAGAGAGAGAGAGAAAGAGAGAGAGACAGAGAGAGAGAGACAGAGACAGAGGTACTTCTCCCACCTGTCCAGGAAGGAGGCAGGAGACAGAAGGAGAAGGGACAGATCACAGAATCTTCAGGCTCCTGCCAGGTGAGAGTTCTCTCAAAGAAGGCCATTGATGCTCTAGAAGCTTCTGGGTGGGGTTTGAAGAATCAAGTCTGATTGCATCTGGAAAGGGCTCTTGATACCTCAGCAGCCTCCAACCAGCAAAGGCAGGAGAGCGGTGGGTTTATTCCAGCGTGAATGCAGACAGAACAGCAGCCGTGAACTTCCCGGACCCCAAGCCCAGACAGAGGTACCAGAAGCCCCCTTAACTTCTGACTGGTGTTTGACCAGTGGCACATCATCTCCTTCCGCCATGCACAACCTGGCATGCAGTAGGTGTTCAATATTTGCTGAGTGCACGTCTTGAACGCCAGTGCCCTGAGCAGTCGATGGACCAGGTCCATCTTACTGATGAGGAAATGCAGGTCATGAGAGGTGAGGGGGCATGCCATCGGTTATCCCAGATGGTGACTCAGTGACATTTATTGACCGCCTACTGTGTGCCAGGTGTTGGACATACAGCAATGACAGAACCCAGCCTGGTGGGGGACAGCCATGTTCACAGAGCCCGGGTTACGCGGAGTAGAAAAGACCATTGTTTCCGGCATGCGAGGGTAGGAGAAGGCTTCACAGGGTAATCCTAGTGACCTTGACTGTGCGAAGCCTTGGAGGGATGGCGGGGGAGTGCGCAGGTACCAACTCTTCAGCCAAAGCATTGCAGGAAGGTCATTCCAGGCAGGGGTAACAGCAGGAGCAAAGGCCTGGGGGTATGAAGGTTCAAGGCTTGTGATGGGATCAACAGGAAGTCCCGTGTGTCTGGGCCCAGCCTCTGAATGCCAGGCTGAGGGAGGTGTGAGTGGGGAGGGCAAGGTCAGGTTTGTAGAGGCCTTGCCTGGGTGCTGTGGGAGCTGAATGCGGAAGGCGAGATGGGGCCCCGAGGCCTGCACCAGCCTGGCCTGTATTGCTCCCAGGAGGGGCGAGACAGATTTTGAAGGATGTTTCAGAGGCCAGAGGAGCCGGACTTAGAAGCCTCAGGAGGGAGGGACGGAGGGAGGGAGGGTCCTTCCCTGGGTGGATGGTGGTGCCTGATGTCTCCCCCAGCCTGGCCCCCAGAAACTCCCCAGCCTGGGAAGGCAGACGTGGTAGGGATGAAACAGGCACCGAGAGGGAAAGACAGCGAATCAGGGAGGTGTGGAAGCGGGCGACAGAGACCAGGGGACAAGACATGAAGGGAGCCTGAGGGGTGAGAGAGGGAAGGAATGGGGAGAAATCAGCACAGCTGGGGGAGGCACCTCTGCCCCCTGCGTTCTTCCCTCTGCCTCTGTGGGTGTTTTTCTCCTTCTTCCTGTTCCTCCTCGGCTGTTTCTCTGTCTTCTCCTTTCTCTGACTCTCCATCTCTCTTCCGCCGTCCCCCTCCTCTCTCTCATTTCTCCCTCTCTGCGACTCCCTGTCTCCTGGTGTGTCTGGCTCCCTGTCTGTCTGTCCCGCTCCCTGTCCTCACGCTCTGGGTGTGTGTGTCTCTCACGCATGCACGTGCGTGTGCTCTCGCGCCCTCTCCCTCTCTGCGGCTCCCGCTGCTTGGAGAAAGAATAATAGAGGAAGCAGCTCTTCCTTTTATCCTGGACTGGACAAAGGCTGACGCCCCAGCAGTCCAGCCTCAGGAAGCCACCTTCAATGTCACCATCAAGGAGAGATGAGTGGGGGTTGTGCGGGTGGGAGCCGGCTCTGGGCTGGAGAGGCTGGCCCAGGTTGGCCTTGGCCAGGACCCTGCAACCTTCTGACCCCTGGTGGCTCAGGATGGGCATTTTAGGGAGAAGGCTGGCTTTGCCCAGGGGCAGGGTGGGCGCTCCTCAGCCTCCCAGAGGGCCTGAAATTCCACCATCAGGGCTATAGTCCCTTTCAGGTTTTGATCTTTATTGAAACTGGAAACCACCCCCTCCCAGACCCCCAGGAAGGACCAGGGAGCTAGTTCCTTAGCTGTGAGACCTACTCTGTGCCTATGCCAACTCTGGATTTTAGAGAATAAGCCTCAGCCTTGCCCTCTGTTTGCCAGTAGCCTTGGGGCAGGGCTCCCTCACTCCCGCCCGGTCTTGATGGCCTACGTCTCTGCTCTGCCCTGCCAGACTGGGAGCTGAGCAAAGGGTGGGGCACGGTGTGGATATCAGAGGTCTGCTAAAGGATGAATGAATGAATGAATGAATGAATGCATGAATGAATGAAGATCACATAGGAGGATATGACAGGGCATCTTTGTCTCTTCAGCAGTTCCTTCTGAGCCCCAACTGTGTGTCAGGCACAGTTCTAGGCCCAGGGGGTACAAGCAGTCAATAAAATGAAGCCCTTACCCTCATGGAGCTTACATCGGAGTGTGTGAGTCAGAAAATACCTAAGATAAATACATGAAATACATGGGACGTCAGATGATGATCAATCTATAGAGAAAAAGAGGGGCGCCTGGGTGGCTCAGTCAGTTAAGCATCCGGCTTCGGCTCAGGTCATGATCTCATGGTTCATGGGTTCAAGCCCCATGTCAGGCTCTGTGCTGACAGCTAGCTCAGAGCCTGGAGCCTGTCTTTGGATTCTGTGTCTCCCTCTCTCTCTGACCCTCCCCCACTCATGCTGTCTCTCTCTCTCAGAAATAAATAAAACATTAAAAAATCTATAGAGAAAAATAAAGCAGGGGAGACTGATGGGGAATGAGAATGTTGGGGTCATTTGAAGAGGTAGCAGATCACCCTGGCTGCCCTGATAGAGATAATGCGCCAGGACAGGTACTGTTCTTCAGTCCCCACCCACCCCGGGGCCAAAGGACTGATGCTTTCTCAGAACACCTGGTCTCTGATGCAAAGTCTGGGCCCACCGACTCAGCTGAGGACCTGCACACTTCTCCATCCTGGGTGAGCAGAACCTGGGCTAAAACAGCCCAACCAGCCTCTCGGCACCTCACTCACCCCTGCAGTCCGTCTCTCATCTTCCCTCCTCTGCACCATCCCCAGGGCACACACACTCACACATACACGCACTATTCCCTTTTGTAGATTCTTTCCAGGAATCCCGTGTCGAAGGCAGAGTCACAGACTGCAGGGAGGGCATTGGGCCCACAGAGGAATGGAGGAGGCAGATCCACACCTAGGCCGAGATTTGGGGAGGCTTCCCGCAGAGAGCAGCTTTCAAGATGTGCCTTGAAGGTGGGAGTGGACACCCACTAATTAAGATGGGGGAATGCTCCTTTTGGGGGATATCCAGCCTTCAGTTCTGTCTGAGCATCGGTATAAATTATAAATGCACAGTCGGGAAGGCATCATGAGCCTCACTGAGGCAGAAAAGCATACACCTAACAGAGAGGCCTTGGGTATGGCCAGCATGTCCTCACCAGCACCCACCTGCACCTCTGCACACACAGTTCCCTTGCTCCCTGCCCCCAGCCTTGCAAGGTGAGCAGGGTCATCACGTTCCTCTGGCAGATGCAGAACCATGACCCAGAGAGGCCAAGAGACTGGCCCAAAGTCACACAGGGGAAAGTGGCTGGGCCCACGAGCTACTCTCTAGATAGCCTGCAGCTGCCTTGCTAGCATTCTCTAGGGACCAGAGATCCCCCTGCCTCCCAACCCCCCCCCAGAGGAAACTGAGGAAGGGGCTCTCCACCGCTTAACCCAGAGTATTTACTTCTGGGGCACAGAGCTGCCCTTCCCCCAAAAGAGAAGAAACACACAGAGACACTGACACACAATCCTCGCATTCCCATGCATGCGCTCACACAGACCCACAAAATGACACATTCACACAGATTCACAAACACCACAGACACCCTCACACTTACACCCAAACAGATATCATTTTTGTTAAATACACCCTCACACCGAGACACGAATTCACACAGACACAGGCACACCCCCTCTCAAGTACATACAGACACATGCATGTTGTCATCGCTAGGTTCAAACAAACACAAAGGCAAGCTCAAAGACACCCTTGCCCAAATGCACTCAGGAAGAGGGAAAGGCATACTGAAGTGTGAGAGAGACAGAGGAAAAAGAAAAAGAGGAGGATAAAAATGGGGGGGGTCAAGGAAAAGAGGGAGAGCATACAAGGGGAAGGGCAGATCAGGGAGAGATGGAGTTTAAAGCATCCAGGAGAGATTTAGGGAGAAAGGTGGGAGGGGAGAGGTGGGGAGAAGTGATAAGGAGATAAGGAGGCAGTAAAGGGATGGAGTGAAGAAGGGAAAGGAGGGAAAGAGGGGGGAGGGGTAGAGGGAGGAGAGAGGAGAGGAGAGAGGAGGGGAGGGGAAGAAGGGAGAGGGAGGAGAAGAACAAGAGGGGAGGGGAAGAAAAGAGAGGGGAGGAAAAAGAGGAGAGGGGAGGGGGAGAAGGGAGAGGGGAGAGGGGAGGGGGAGAGGGGAGAGAGCCTGTGATTGGAGCCTAACTTTAGCTGCAGCAGCACTGATGACTCACGCTTGGGGGGGGGAGCACTGAGTCCGCTCCAGGTTTCTGTTTATATACCTCGATGAGCTAAATATACAGGCTAAGGGGTTCTTCTGTTCTAGTCCAGCAGCTTCTCTGCGTTTCTCCCTCCGCCCTCGCCTCCCCTCCCCAGCACACACACAAACACCATTGGAGCCCCCGCCTCTCCCTCCCTCTCCCAGGCCCGCCCGGTCTGTCTGTGTTCTGCAGCAGCGAGCACACATCCAGCCCTTGCCTACAGCTCTCCCCACCGGGGTAGTGGCTGCCAAGAGCTGACCATGGGTTTGGCTCCAAGCTCAGAAATGACATGGTCCAAACAGCCCCTTTCTGAAGCCAGGAGGTCAGATGGGAGGGGCGGGAACACTCGCCCAAGGTCACACAGTGTGCAAGTAAATGAAGCCCACCAGATCCCGCCGTGACTGCCAGGCCAGAAACTCCCCCAGCAGCCAGGGGTGAGGGCCTGTGGCGGGGTGAGTGCCCAGGGCCAGGCAGGCTGGGGGCTGGAGAAGGGAGAGTGGGGCAGGGAGGGAGCGAGAGCACAGCCAAGGCCTGCAAGAGCAAGGAAGAAATGGAACCTGGGGTGTGTGCTGGGGAGGACTGGGAACAGGCTGGTCAAGGCTTTGGGGAACAAAGGAGAGAGTTCCTTTGGAAAAAATGATCCCTGGGCCCGGAAGGAGCTACTCTGACAACATCAGCCCCCCAAACTAGCTCCCTGCACCCGACCTTCTGAATCAGAGTTCAAGGCCACCACCCAGCCTGGTCAAAAGCCCGAAGAGTCACCTCCTAGGGCGCCCGTCTTGTGTCGCTGTCCGTGGTGCTGAACCTCCGTGGTGCTGAACCTCCCATCTCCTCTCCCCAACCTGGATTGTGTCCACTCCCGCCCAGATTTCTCCCAGCCACCCAGTCGGGTTGGAGGGGGAGGTGATGGTGGACAGGATGGGAGATAAGGAGACGAAGGAGAGGGGCTGTGAGAGAGGTGACCCCAGCCAGAGGTTTTCAGGGAGGGAGAGCAGCTTCTTCTCTGACATCGCTCTCAAATAACCACAGTGACCAAGAACACCGGAACCGAAGATGGCTGACAAGTCGAGGAACCGAGGCGGAGTGAGATGTCTGCAAATCTGGGCAAGTGTTGACACGCACAAACGAATCCAGGCCAGAGGGCGGAAACTGGGCAGGCTGGGAGTCACATCCTCAGCAGAGTTGAACCAAAGCATTTCTAGTTTTTCTGTTTTCATTACCCAGCTTGGTGAAAAGGCTGTGAGTTTTCACACTGTCAGAACAAACAGCCATGACTTCCGTTTCCCAGGGTGCGCGGCTGTCTCATGGACTCCTCGCAGCTACATCACATTTCTGACGATGTTGAAGTTTTTGTTTCCCTCTGGGAACGTGGAAGAGCTCTAACCATCTCTTTCCCCATCACATGCCAGGCTCAGGGGCCTCATTCCCTGGCACACACCTGCCCCACCCCCAATGCTCAAGTTACACTTGCCCCATTCCAGCACTGTCTCCTGCCTCCAAGCCTTTGCGCATGCTCTTCCCCCGACCTGGGGTGCCTTTCTTTCCCCCACTTTCTCCTTGTAGACCCAAATCCTCTGCTTCCCCACTAGACACTGCAGGGCAGGAAGTATCACACTCATCTCAGTATCCCCAGCAGCTAGCTCCCCAGAGACTGTCATACCCAGTCATACTTGTTCCTTTTCCTTCTATATGAGGAAATATCTGGCTAAATACCCTAGTACTGGTGGGGAGGGCTGCACACTTACTCCATGAGCAAGCAGTACATTGCAGGCCTTCAAAGGGAGAGGTCTCTAATTTCTTAGATGGAAACTTACTACCTAAAGAAACCCTAAAAACAATTTAATAAAAATCTTCCCTCCCCACTTGGCTTCATCTTGCAAAAGAGAACATTGAGGCTGAAAGAGGAAGAAGAACATTGAGGCTGAAAGACAACCTCTGTGCCAGGCTGTCCAAAGAGACATGGGCATCCTGAAGCTGCCTGAGACTGTAGGGAGCTCCTTCTGAGTGGGAACTAGCGTGGAAAAGGCCAGCCCTCTCTCCTAGGTCCCCAGGCCCCGCCTTGGCCACCACCCCCTCTCAAGAGAGAATCTTTGGGCCCTGGCAGAAAGATGGCCCCGCCTCCCCTCCTCCATCACCCCACCTGCTAGAGGATCCGAGCCTTCAAATAATGAACAACTCCTAATTTAATTACATCTTTAATTCATTTGAGTCTCTGAGGAGATTTGAGCTGGAGTCTGAGGAAATGTTCAGTAATTCCCAAGAGGGAGGGAGGATTTCCTTCCTTGTTTCAGAGAAGGAAGAAGCAGCCAGGGTTCCAGTTTCCTTTGGGATTGATGTGCCCCCTACTTTCCATGCAGAGAATCCATCAGACTTGGGCTTTAGGACAAGCAGTACACTGGGCAGAGGTCAGGGAAACAATTTCCTTGGAGGAAGCAAGGGGCAGAGGGGAAAGCCCCCTGCCCTGGTAGTTTCAAAGACAGCCCTCATCCACACAGCCAGCAAATTGGTTCTGGATTGCCATGTGCTGGAGTATTATAATTATTGTGATCATCTCTTGAGGGCCTTTTCTTGTCAGACACTTTATCTGACTTAACTTTAACATCACAGTTTTACCTTCTGCATTTTGTGAAAGAGGAAATAAAGGTTCAAAAGAGAGGAAGTGACTTGCCCAAGGCCACAAGGTAGGTAAGAGGGATGACCAGGACTCAGTAGGGCTCCGTCTGGCTTAAAGCCCTGCCTACAAGCCCAACCCCCAGAGGGGTCTCTAACACACACACACACACACACACACACACACACACCTCTGACAAGGAATCCTGGGGATGTTTAATCCAAGAATGCTGACACACCAGGGATGAATCTTCTGGAAATGTTTGGGAAATCTTCTGCATATGTGCAAATTTCCTCAACGAATAATAATCATAGTACCAGAAGAGAACACAGTCTCTTTTATATGTTAGGTGCTGTTTTAAGCATTTTTACACATTAACTCATTTCATTTTCCCAACAGCTCTAGACCCATTTTCCAGGTGGGGAGACTAAAGCACTGAGAGACAAGTAAGTAACCTGGCCAAAGGTCATGCAGGGAGGAAATGATAAGTTTTCAAAATCCTGCAAAGTAAGGCTTATAACCCTGAATCTAAAGATCAGGAAACATGGGGCGCCTGAGTGGCTCAGTCGGTTAAGTGTCCAATTTTGGCTCAGGTCATGATCTCACAGTTTCTGGGTTCGAGCCCCACGTTGGCCTCTGTGCTGACAGCTCTGAGCCTGCAGCCTGCTTCAGATTCTGTCTCCCTCTCTCTCTTCCCCTCCCCCACTCATAGTTTGTCTGTCTCTCTCAAAACTAAGTAAACATTTAAAAAAATAATAAAAAAGATCAGGAAACAAGGTCCAAAGAGGAGCCCCCCCCAAAAAAACACATAGGAAATGACATGGCTTGAACTCACAGCCAGGCCTGGCCTCCAAGTCCTAGCCTCTCCACTGCACTGCATAAGCAGAGATCGCATTTTCCATATTTTTCAAATAGGTCTGACACCCACGTCACAGATTAAAGTTGAGGACCAGATGTTAACTGGAAAAGCCCTCTGTAAGTGAATGGGCACCAAAAACATGAGAGCTACATTCATAAAGCACTTAGAAAGTGTTCAGTCAACCTTCACAGCAACATACAGGGTTGGCATTATTGTTAAGCACAATATATGATGAGGAAACTAAGGCACAGAGAGTTTAAGTAATTTGTCCAAGGTCACACAGCCCATAGATGGGGAAGCGAGGATTTGAACCCAGGCAGTTGGCTCCAGAGTCATGCCCTTAACCACCACATTCTGCCCCCTCGCCCAAGGAGTGTCAGAGAAGAGGTGGGAGGCAATGGAGCAAACAGGCCAGGGAAGTCAGCTGGTAGAGAAAGGAGGGCAGGGTCAGAAGAAGGGGTGATCCTGAGACCAGACCTAGGGTGGGGTCACAGGCTAGCCCCCTACTCCCAGGACTGATGGGCCTGTGAGCCTGTCTATGCAGAAGCCATGGGGGTCCAAGCACTGTTGGTCTTCCCCATACGGGGAAGGAGGGGTGTTGCCAACCTAGTGGCAGGCAGATGAGGCAGCTGAGGCCCCAAATGCCACGTGGACCACCAGCTGGGCAGGAAAAACTGCCCTCCACTCTCTGCTCCCCAAGTGGGCCTCCTAGCAACTCCTGCCTCAAGTTGATATCTGAAGGGGGCAAGCCTGGTGCAGAGGAGAGGCGGTGTTGGGGAGGGCTGGGACCATACTCCTGGGGGTGGAGGCAGGGCACAATCTGAGGGTGATTTCGAAGTTTGAATCTACAGGACCGATGACTCCTCTCATGTGGGGTAAAGGAAAAGGGGAGAATGGCACCCCGGTTTCCTGCTGGGGTGAAACAGGAAAGGAGGGGAGGAGCAGGTTCGGTGGAGGAGAGCCAGCTCCATCTGGGACAAGTGGGAGCTGAGAGGTCTGTGGGACACGCAGGAGGAAGACCTGCCCGGGAGGCCATAGCGAGAGAGCCTGGGGAGGTCTGAGCTCATGGGGAAGCTCTCTAGCCTCCAATGGCTTGACCAACAGCCAATCAGTCCTCTCCGGGCCGGTTTCTCAGGAGAGGAGTTGAGTCCAGCTGCCAGGATCCTCTAGGACATCTCCTGCTGGTGTCCACCCTGCCACAGCGTCAGCAAGGGTGGCCGTTCTAGGACTCCTCCTTGGCGTGAGGCTGCCAAGGTGCACCATCCTCAGGCCAGGTTGTGCCTCCCCCTGGGCTCTTCCAGGGGCATGAACTCGAGCACGGAAACTGGCAGACACCCCAGCTTGAGGGAGACCTTCCCAAATCTGAGAGCTATCCCGCTAGGGAACACTCTTCCCACTAAAGAGCCAGCTCCCCGGGACAGGTTACAGTCAGACAACCAACCTCCCAAGGGAGCCTTTCAGTCCCTCTTCCTGTCCTAGAGTCTGTCACCACCTTGAATCCCCTCCCCCACACGCCCCTGCTGGCTATACCACCCCTCACCCACACTGCCACCCTGCCTCAAACCTCACTCAGGCTGAATCCCCTGAAGCTCTTTGGCTCAGGGTAGGTGCTCCATAATTATTATTTACCTAAAACAAAGGGCTTGACATTCAATCATTCCTTCAACAAACATCCGGCATGCACCTGCTATGTGGCAGAAACCTTGGGAGGCTCTGCAGCTACAGGCGAGAACAGGATATATACAAGCCCTGCGGTCCTTACATTGTGATTGGGGAGACAGACAACAAACAAGAATAAGAAGTAAAACATTAGGTAGCAAGGAAGTGCAAAGCGCTGTGGAGAAAAGCAGCACCGAAGGGGATCAGGAGGGTGAATGACGGTGACTGTGATTTAAATCTGTGGCCTGATTACTTCCCGAGGCCCAAGACTCAAGACCTAACCGGAGCATCAGCCCGCATAATCCTCACGACAATCCTTGAAGGTGGGTGCTATTATGCTTTCCATTTTGCAGATGAGGAAATTGAGGCACAGGCAAGGGTAAGTCTCTGGCCTCTGGTCTCAGATGGCTCTGAGGCAGACCATGGGGGCCCCACAGGCTGAGCTGGAAGCCACCATGTTACGTGGGGTTGGGGGGAGGTGTCCTGCCCAGCGGAAGCCCCAAGGCTCTCCATGCTGTGACGCAGGACAGCATCACTGGGGTGTGACCTGCACAGGGTCCCCCTCCAACCCTCCTGCATACAGATAGGCTGCATGCTTGGTTTAATGCTTGGCTGTTATTGTCTTAATAATTTTTGAACAAGAAGCCCCTCATTTTTATTTTGCACTGGGCTCCACAAATATGTAGCCAGTCCTGTCCCCTCACTCCCTCCTCTCTTCCTCCTGCCTCCCAGCCCTCATCACACCAACTCAGGGGTCACTGGTGGCCAATCTTCCCACCAGACTCCTTGACGGTGGGGACAGGGGAATTCTTCTTTGTGTCTCTACACATCAGCACGGGGCAGGCACAGAGCAGATACTCGGGGAGCATTGGCTGGGCTGGACCAGCTTGGGGGGGGTGGTTGTGGATTGAACTGGCCCCTCTTGAGTACAGTCTCTAACTTTGCTTCCTCCTCTGACACCCTGCCAGTCCCCTCTGGCTGCATCCTGACTCCTGGGCCAGGGCTCCTCTCCGGACACACCAGTTAGGGGCTCTGAGGTCTAGAGAAGTGCCCACCACCTGCCCAGCCCCCAGCCCCCTGCGCCCTCAACTCCACCTGCGTGGGGTGAACAGATTCAGACATTGTCATGCTTCCTCTGGGTTGGCAAAGGAGGCCCAAAAGGGGCTGATTGTCCTGGGCTGCCAGCAAGGACCGCAGGAATGGGACGAAGGTCCCAGGCTCTGACCCTTGTTCCTCTCTATGTCCCCCCACAAGCCTTCTTGGGACCCTCAGGCTTCCTCCTTGGTGGTTGACAAAGGACCAAGAGCCCAGCCAAGGGCTCAGCACAACCATAGGCCTCAAGCTCGTGGCCTCGGAAGTGGAGACGCCAAGGCCCAGTCTCCATTGTCCTCTGCATCCTTGAAGCCTAGACCTCAGGGGGACTGGGGTTTTCAGAAGGAAGCAGACACAGGACCCGGAAGCCATGGCTAAGCCTGCTCTCCCTTATTCTGCTTCCGTGCATGCCCCTTACAGACACAGGTCATCCCAGAGCATCCGGCCAACCTCCTGGGGGTCCTCTTCGGAGAAGAACCAGGAGGTGTATTCGTCAGGATATCATAGACTATGCTGTCGTAACAAATAGATCGCGAGATCTCAGAGCTCTAACAGAACAACAGTTTATTGCTTATATGTGCCATAGTCCAACTGGACAGTGCCCTGCCACTCACAGCACAGTGCACCAAGGTCACGGGAGCAAGAAAAATGAGCTGGCGATTGGAAGAGATGCTTTCAAGAGCCAAGCCAGGCCCAGAGTGGCGTCATCCCCTCCACCAACATTTCATGGGCCAGAACCGGCCCTGCCTAATTGCAAGCGAAGCTGCAATAGGGCTGGGGGAGATGGTGTGAACACAGAGCACTCTCCCGTCATGATCTGTGAGAGAATTAATGCACCGTCTCTGGCCTCTTCTGGGAGCTGAGCCGCCATCTTGTTCAATAAGAGGCCCCTCCAAGGCCATCCCCACCTCTGCTCTTGCTTGGCCGGGTTATCCCCAGCCTAGTGTGAACAAGTCAAAAATCAATCATCAGACCCCTCCCCGCCCCCACCCTTCCCCTCCTGGCACTTAGCATAAGGCCACAATCACCCAGAGGGTTAGGGGCTGAAAGGCTTGTGCAGAACAACCCATGCTCATCCTTTGTCTCTCTGTCATAATTGTTAATTTATAATTTATATTCCCAGCTATTTCTAAAGAGGATTTCTTTAAAAGTACAATAAGAGATCAGAAATAATTTAGGGAACAGAATGGAGCTAAATGTACTAGAAAGTTAAAACGAACATTTATTACAGTTGAATAACACAGCAGTGAAAGATGATAATGTAGCAAATAGCGTTTATCACAGTAGTACAGTAATCACACATTTCAATCTGAGCTTCGTAGCAGCAGAGGCAAAAAGGGAAACATCTTCTTCCTCCATGTATTCATCCCTTCCTGCTTCTTTTGCCAACTCTCTTTTCCTTCCCTTCTTTATTGTCCCTTATTTTCAGACTCAATCAGGGCAGAAAGATCCACACACACCCCTCATCGTTGATATCCCTATCTCCCTTGCAAGAAAAGAACAGCATACAGTCACGGGGCTACAAAATGAGTATCAGGGAAGGGTCAGCCTGAAGAACCGAGCCTAGACAGCACTTGAAGGTCACCCCCACACCACCTTTTGGCTTCTTGTCCGCGGATGGAGCAGACGCTAGAACTTCAGGGCAGGACGCACCTAGAGCCATATGGGGAAGGGTCCAGTACCTTCATCAAGTTCCCTGGAACAGCATCTGGAGGGCAGACCTCTTTCCCTGGCGTCCACAGTAATTTACTGAATCCTCAGGATTACCCTGCAAGAGACGCCTATAATGTTATACCCAGTTCACAGATGGGGAAACTGAGGCCAAGAAGAGGAAATGATTTATGCAATTACCCAGCTCCTCTACCTTGAAGACCCAGCCTCAGCATAGGAGACCCCCAAGCTGTGGGGGAGAGGGAGAGGAGGGGGGTCTTCAGGCAGGTACCAGCTTGGTCAGGATCTGGAGATGGAGACCAGTTCCCCTCTCCCCACCCCCAGACTGCAGTCGCCATGACAACAGGGCTTCCAATCCTGTGTTTCTTGGAAATTTGCATTTTAATGGAGATGTAATTAGAATTAAAAAGCTGAGGCTGGAAGGGACAGAACCCTCCCCGTTCCCTTGGGAGCCAGAAACCAACCCCCAAGCCCTGCCCAGATACTAGGTACCACTACTCACCTGCTGTGCACAGGGGGACCCTAAGCCCCGCCCCCCAGCAGAGAAGGGACTTATTCAAGATCTCACGGTACAGCCAAGTCCCAAGAGTCTGGGCTCCATCCATTGTGCCTCTGGGACTCCCCACCATCTGACTCCCTCCCTGCTAGGGAGTTTTCAGGGCACAAGTTGGCCAGGGGAGGGGAGCCAGCTTGCTGAGAGCCACCCAAGTCCTCCCCTGAGTCTTCCAAGCTCACCCCTTCCTCTCCCTGTAACTTTTTTTTTTTAATGTTTTATTATTTATTTCTGAGACAGAGACAGAGCTGAGCAGGGGAGGGGCAGAGAGAGAGGGAGACACAGAATCTGAAGCAGGCTCCAGGCTCTGAGCTGTCAGCACTGAGCCTGACGCGGGGCTCGAACCCACGAACTGTGAGATCATGACCTGAGCTGAAGTCGGACGCTCAACCAACTGAGACACCCAGGCGCCCCTCCTCTCTTTGTAATTTCTTTGTAATTTCTTGACATCTCAATGGCCCTGGGGCCCTGGCAGAGCTGGGATCCCCCTTCCACCTCCCCCCCCCCTGCCCCAGGGAACTGAGGCCCCAGAAGGAAAGGATGTGGCAAAGTTGCATAACAATTTAGTGGCAGAGCTGTGCTTGGCCCATCGGGATTGAGCCTAATATTAAACAGACGGTACCTTTGACCCCCACCCAGACTTGCCATCTGACCCTGGATCTCCACAGGGAATTTCCAGCAGCTTCTCTCTGTGTATCTACTAAGTTCTTAAAATCAGTCGTGCCAAAAATTCTGTATTTTCGAATCGGTGAAAAGAATCCACTGTACCTCTGCCTCTGCCTGGACCCCCAGTGCTGTCCCTGGGCCTGTCCCTGGGCCACCACCCAGAACTCTGAAAACCCTGGGGTCATAAACACGGGCCCTCAAGGGGCATTTGCTAGGAGTGTAAAACGAATGTGTGAACATCACCAGCCTCTCTACATCTGGAACCTCCCAGCACACGGCCTGGCCCCTAGTGTGTGCTCAGCAGATGTTTGTTGAGTGAATGCGGGATTAATTGCCAGGCCCGGTACTGATCATCCCACGCAACTCTTCATCACACCCTCCAACAGACCGGTGAGGGAGGCACCAGCCATCCCCAGAAAAACCCCACGAAGCTCAGAGAAGTGATGTAGCCTCCCCAGGCCACGTGCTGGTAAGTGACAAACGCTGCATTTGAACTCAGACCTGCAGGCTCCAAGCTCTTGAGCGTTACTCTCAAGCTATGGAGCATTACTCTCTGTAGCCTCAAGCACCTTGCTGGAACGTATGGCCCTCATTTATTTACAAACATATGGCACTTACTCTGTTCCCGGTTTTCCTTTCTAAGCTCTTTTCACTCAGTCCTCGCTGCAATCGTACATACAAGGTAGGGACTATTATCATATTCAGTTCACAGATGAAGAAACCGAAGCACAGAGAGGTTAGGGGACTTACACAAGATCACACAGCTAGTGAGTGGAAAAGCCAGAATTTTAATCTGCACAGCCTGGCTCCCTCCGGACCTCAGGACCCAGGAACAGAGACGCTCTGAAGCCCTCCCCACCCTCAGCCCTGGGAGGAGGGCTGGACAATAGTTCTCAAAGCCCAATTTGCAGAGGAAGCAACAGCCCCAGAGAAAGAAGGTAGCTTGCTCAGGGGCACACAGCAGCGTGAGCCCAGTCTGTGGAACCGAGAATATCTGCATCAGCCTCCGACCCCTGTGGTCACCCCCTCCCCCACCTCTGCCCTTGATCTGGGAAACCGAGGAGGAGTGATTGGCTGGTGACAGCGCGGTCAGGAGGGGGGAGACAGGAGACAAAAGCTATCACCTTTTAGAAAAGAAACCCCGAGAGAGTCTGAGAGAGACAGAAGCGACCAGAGGCTGAAAGGAGCCCCCCTCACACATCAATTGAAAACCAGACGGGGCCGAAATGGATTCTCTCTGCACCTCTCAGGTAAACACACTTCAAAGCCACTGAGGGCAGGAGTCGCAGGCAGAGGCGGAGGCGAGAGGGAGAGACTCAGCAATAACTCCGGGCAGGCAGCGCAGAGAAGGGAGGGCTGGACCCGCGGAGACTGGCGATCACCACTCGGAAAAGGCAATTGGAAATTCCATTTGGGTTTTCAATTTGAAGGTGGAGAGAGGCCAGGAGCTTGGGGGCTGGGGGGTGACCGAGGAAGAGATGGAAAGAGAGAGGAGAGGGGGAGGGCACAGAGGGAAAGACAAGAGCCAGAGACAAGGGCAAGGAGACAGAGACACATAGAAGCAGAAGAAAGATGGAGAGAAAGAAGCAAAAGCAGAGCACGAGATGCCAGGTGCCCCAGCACACACACTCACACTCGCACACACTCACACTCATACACGCACACACGCTCTTGCCCAGGATTCAGAGACCCAGATTCTAGTCCTGCTTCCGCTGTTGAAATGCTGTGTGACCTTGCAGAACACCTCACCTCCCTCTGAGCCTTTGGTCCCCCTGAGCCCTGGTGAGGTTCAGCTGGTTCCAGCAAGGCATGGAAGGAGATAGGGTGGTGAAAAGTGGGTGACCGGGGACGGGAAGGCCACAACCTCCTGGGCACCTTTCTTCCCGCCCACCATGGGAGCCAACGTCTGTCATATCCCCTGCAAACAGCGGCTGGGTGCTGACCTCCAGTCCCAGTTCCGGGTGTTTTACCAGCATTAACCTACCACTTCCTCCTCACTCCCACCGTATTAGGGAGCTAAACCCCATTTAACAGATGAGGAAAACTGAGGCACTCTCCGTTAAGACTGCCTAGGGTCACTGCAGCCTTCCTAAGAGTGAGTGCTCACCTGCACCATTTACACCCCTTTTCAGACGGAGGTCTCATCCTCCCCAGCCCTTCCCCATCCCCCAACCCCGGACCAGGTGGGGGGTACGGGGGGGGGGGCGGGGGGGAGAACAGTGTCCCAGCCTAGCCTGATAGTGGCCTCAGCAGGCCCAGGAGGGGTGTCTAGCCCGGTCCTGGAAGGCTGCGAGTCAGGGGCAGCGGGAAGCCCGAGGCCACGTGGTGCTGGCTGCAAGGAGCCAGCTGAGGCCGAAGGGTGCCCCGAGCCCACACTCCCACCCTGAATCCCGAACCTGGACGGCAGCAGCCGGGATCGCGGAGACGGGCCGTGCAAGAAAGCTGTCCTGCGGCGCCACCTAGTGGCCAAAAGGTCGTCCGGACCCTCCAGAGTCCGCTGAGCTGAGAGAACCCCCCCCCCCCTGCCCCTAGCGCCCCTGTTCGCTGCGACACTGGAATACACAGACCTCCCCGACCCTGGGGTCCGTGTGCTGACTACCCCAGATCCGGAGGGGAAAGGGAATACGATAGAGCTTGGTTCCTCGCTCTCCTGAGAGACAGACTCACACATCCCGCAATCACCTGCTCATCTCTACCTAGCCTCCCACAGGCATCCCAAACTCAACCTTCATCCATCTGATTCGTTCATTTGTGGAGTGTTTACTGTATGTTCCAGGAGCTAGAGCTATAAGCATGAACAAAACAAAGATTCCTGCCTTTGTGGAGCTTACTGTGGGGCGTAGAGGGGGAAACAGACAACAATAAACATAAGAAAACAACCCACCTATTTTAGAAGCAGAAAAGAAAGAGCATGTCTGACCCTGTAACTGGGCTTCATGACCCTCCATGGTCCTTAAGGCAAATTCATGGAGTCTGATGCCAGCTAGACACCCTTCCCTGGTCACTCCTCTGGGGGCACTCCTGTCCCAGAGAAGGTACCCCTAAGGGGCCCTGCTGCCTGGGACTCTCCCCTGCCACATGAACAGCTCCTCTTCTCCACAGACCTCTTGATCCTGTGCGGTCGCCAGGCCCCACCCTGCACCATGGCACGACTCCCCTGCATGGCTGGTGCAGGGGTGCGGCACATACTCAAGCCAGGCTCTGAATCTTGATTCCCAGCTCAGACCTGAACACGTGCGACCTGGACAGGTCCCACGCCCCTCAGTGCCACTGTCTCCTCATCTGTAAAATGGGAGAAGTGTTGCTCCTACCACAGAGTTGTGGGTAGTGGGAAGCAAGTGAGTTCAAGGTAAAGCACTTAGAACAGCACCTTGACATAGTAGTTGCTAGTATTTTTTAAAAAATTTTTTCAATGTGTTTATTTTGAGAGACAGAGACAGAGAGCGAGCAGGGGAGGGGCAGAGAGAGAAGGAAACAAAGAATCTGAAACAGGCTCCAGGCTCTGAGCTGCCAGCACAGAACCTGATGTGGGACTCGAACCCATGAACCGTGAGACCATGACCTGAGCCGAAGCCAGACGCTTAACCGACTGAGCCACCCAGGCACCCAGTAGCTGCTAATATTAACATCTGTTTAGGTGTTCTCTCCTTCCAGGACTAGCTGATAGAGGTTAGACACAGAGGTTCATCCAGGAAGGTCCAGTGGAGTCATCTCATCCCCCACCCAACAGCATAGGGCATACAAAAGGCCCTCAAACCGTATTCGCTCACTTATTGAGTGTCTTCTGCATGCCAGGTACAGGACTAGGAAGTCTCCAGGGGTGGCTGCTGCTACCTCCCCACAGATGCTTCTTGCTGGGTTGTCAGTTCCCGATTCACATCCTGAAGGTGGGCATCAGCTGGTGGTACTTCTGGTGACTTGCCGGAAATCGGCAACAGTGCCCTGGGCTGCCTCTACGTGCTCCTGGGCCTCCCGAACCCATGAGCCCACCTTGTCCAGCAGCTCCCCAATCTGTCTGGCGTGCATCCTCCTGCAGCTCATCATTCATCCCATTCATCGCTTCCAAGTCCCTCCGCGGTCTCTCTCAACTCTCACTCTTTCTCTTCTAGACTCGAGGTCAGGTCTGTTGCCATCTCCACCATGTCCTCAGCACCGAGAGCACATCCACCTGCTCCTTGAGCTCATCGACGGTGCTCTCTGCCTGGCTCAGCTCCTCCTGAAGACGCTCCTGCTGTTGCCTCACAACTTCCAGCTCTTGGTTCTTCTTTTCCACGAGCTTCTGGAGTTTCTCACATGCTCCTGCTTCGCGGAGGAAGAAAGATCCCACATCCTCACCAGGGCATCCTTTAGGCGGGCGTTCTGCCCCTCCAGCTGCTTGAGCTGATATTTGGACGCTGCCCGCTGCCCGGTCTGAGCCGTTCTCTTCAATCTCAGCCTTGAGGCTAAGTCAGTGGTGAGCTCATCCACATTCTTTCAATACCTCCACCTCCTGCTGCGGACACTCAGCTCGCTCTTCACCCATCTCCTTGTCCAGTGGGCATCTCGATGGCATCAGCAGTGCCCACCATCTCCTCCACGGAATGTCCCTTCGCCTCCAGTGCCTCCTTGGCTTCCTGCCGCGTCTCCCTGAGGCGTCGCTGCAGGTCTGCTTGCTGCCCCTGCATTTTGCTCTTCCATCCCTGCACCTGGTCCAGCTGGATCTTCTGTTTCTCCAGCTCCTTTAGCTTTGCCTGGTCTTCTGCACGTTTCAGTCACAGGGTCTCCAGTTTCTCCTCCAGGTCCCACGCCTAGACCCTCAGCCCCTCCTCCTCCTTGGAGGGGGAAGGCAGTGGGGGTGCTGCTCCAGGAGAGGTGAGAGCCGGCGTGGGGATGATGGGTGCTGCCAGGGGAATCTGAGCTGGGGTGCTGGGCTCACTGCTGCTCAGCTCACCTGCTGATGCTGATCCAGAACGGCCCAGGGAGCTACGGGTCGCAGCGGCCCCAGATGGAGCTGTGAACAGGCGCTGTAAGAAGGGTAATGTCTAGGCCAGAAGTTCTCATACTTTTTGGTCTCAGAAAGCCTTTTTTTTTTTTGAGAAAGAGAGAGAGAGAGAGTGAGTGTGTGTGTATGAGCCAGAGGAAGGGCACAGATAGAAGAGAGAGAATCCCAAGCAGGCTCCACACTGTCAGCAGAGCCCCACATGGCTACAGCCCACCAACTAGGTTCCATCCCATGCATACTATGTATCACTAGCATACTATGTATCACTAGTCGGAGGCTTAACAGACTGAGACTGAGCCACACACGTGCCCTGGTGTCAGAAAGTCTTTAACACTCTTTAAAAAATTCAGGATCCCAGGAGTATTCTCTTTCAAATGTCCCCTCTCTGTAAAGAGAGCTTTGCTACTATTCTTTTCTGGTCTTATACTTTAATAAACTTTCGCCTGCTGCTCCAAAAAAAAAAAGGAAAAAAAAAAATTCAGGATCCCAAACAGCTTTTCCACGTGTAAATACCTATGAATATTTACCAGATTAGAAACTAAAACTGAGAAAATTTTAAGTTTTAAAATGTAGTATTTTATCAATTCGTTTTTTAAAAGCAATAGCAAACTCATTGCATGTTATAAAAAAAAGGACGTGGGGGCCAGTGACGTTGTCACAGATGCTTTTTGTCGCTGCTTTATAGTAAGTAAATATTTCCTAAGAAAAATAGTTGTATTTTCCAAAGCAAAACAAAACAGCGGGAAAACGGTGATACAGCTTGGCATTTTTGCAAATGTCTTTAATGACTGACTTAATGGAAGACAGCTAGATTTTCATGCCATACTCGACCTGGGCGATAGGCTGCTTTGGCTGAAATATCTGAAATATAATCCAGTTGCACACTTCCCATTTTCAAAAAAACATAACCTGAACACTCCGCTCCGCGCCCACCTTCCCGCACCACTGAGCAGCAGGACGCGAAGGGCTGGACCAACCAACCTGGGCTGGTTAGGGGCGGTTTCTGGGGGGAGGCGTGGCCAAGGGCCGGTTGGGTTGGGATTGGACAACAAAGGCGTCCTTCTGCAGGTCGGCCCCGCCTCCAGTTCCCGCCCCTATTTCCTCTCAGTAGTAGAGCGGCAACCCCAAACGCATGCGTCGTAAGGCCAGTGGGCACTTCCGCCCACCCACTCCGGAACCTCTAGTCTCGCTCGGGTTTCCGCGGAGAAGACCACGGTGGCCAAGGCGGAAGTAGTGTGAGCGTGTGGGCGGAGCTCAGTGCAGCCATGTCGGCGGCCCTGCTGCGGCGGGGCTTGGAGCTGCTGGGGGCGCCAGACGGTGAGGAGGGTCTGGCCAGGGACGTGCAGCGCGCGCGGAGGGGCGGCGGGGGCGGCGGGCTGGATCCCCGAGGGTACGGAACGATCCCAGCCGGGCGTGGCCCGGGTGGGATGGAAACCCTGCGCGCCCTCCGACCCAGGTCCGTGCCTCTCCCTCTTCCCCTGCAGCCCCCCAGGCCGCGCCAGGCCAGGCCAAGCCGAGCGGGGCTCGGGAGAAGCGGACCCGGAAAGCGAAGGCTTCCCGAGCCCAGAAACTGCGGAACTCGGCCAAGGGCAAGGTGCCCAAGTCGGCGATTGGTGAGCTCGGGAAGGGGGCGGCACCCTAGAGGAGGGGGCGCTTGAGGCTGAGCTTGAAAGGTTCACCAGGCGTTTCTAGAACACCTAGTGTGCGCCTGGCGCGGAGCGGTTTCCCGGGAATACGGAGGGGAACCAAACACCTCTTCCCGGGAAGTGTTAAGAGTGAGCCGGGGGAAGACTGCTCTAGAGAAAACCGCTCGTGCAGAGTTTGGAGGAAGTTTGTTGCTTTGAGAATTTGCAAGAAAGAAGCCCGGTAAAGGTGCCATAGTGAACAAGGGCCAGAGGTGGAGCGCTTATCTAACAGTTAACTTAATTCTGTGGGCCTGGTGCTGTTTCAAACCCTGTATAAATAAACGTTCACTCGCTTGACTCCTTACACAACCCTGTGAGGTCCGTACTGTCACTACCCCCATTTTTCAGAGGCAGAAACAGGCGCCTGTGCAGATGTTACAGGTAGTAACCGGGCAGTGTGTCTCCCTCCAGAGGTTTGCTCTCCCCTACTCGGTTCAGAGGGAGGCAGTGTGGCCTGGGCCGCTGGGATGGTGCAGACAGTGTGCAGGGGTCCGATGTGGTGGAGAGGGAGCGTTGATGGGCTTCAGCGGTGAGTTGGGTGCAAGGATGGAGGAAGAGGGAGACCCTGAGAACAGAGCCTCTCGTTTCCAGTAGAGGATCCTGGGGGATAGCATTCTCCTTAAGGGGACAGACAGACTTGGGGAGGGACGGGTGTGGTCTAGATGGTGGCGTCTTGTGACATGCAGCAGGGCGTGGTGAGTGCCTAGCTTGTCTTTGAACCCCTGGTGGCTGGTATATAAAAGACATTCAAGTATTTGTTGAAAGAACTATGAATTCCCAGCAGGAAACAGGAGCGTAGGATGCCAGGTCCTCTCCTTTATTTATCCCACCTCTTGTCCCACCAACCTGTCACGGTACATAACTGATGACACGAGGCGACTCTCAAGCCTCAGTGGCCAATCTAAAGAACCTCTATGGGGCGCCTGGGTGGCTTAGTCGGTTAAGCGTCCGACTTCTGCTTAGGTCATGATCTCGCGGTTCGTGGGTTCGAGCCCCGCGTCGGGCTCTGTGCTGCCAGCTCAGAGCCTGGAGCCTATTTCAGAGTCTGTATCGCCCTCTCTCTCTCTGACCCTCCCCTGCTCACGCTGTCTCTCTCTCTCTCCTAGAAATAAATAAAACATTTTAGAAAAAAAAAAAAAAGAACCTCTGTGACTGCCACCTTGGTGTGAGCGTGGCATCATCTCTTCCCTGGGCTGTTTCACAAGCCTCTTAACGTCCACCCCCTCCCCCCTCCCTGCCCCCAGTAATCTTGTTCTCACCACAGGGGCCACAGTGATCCTGTGATAGAAGTCGGACACCTTCTAGTGGCTTGCATCAGAGGTCCCCCACGGTCTGCCCCCCTCCAGCTTCATCTCCTGCTCGCCCCTCCCCGCGCCAGTCATTTTCTGTTCTCCAAAGAACACATTAATCACCCTCCGTCAGGTTCTTTGCGAGGCCTGTTCCCTCTGCCTAGAATGCTCTTCCATAGACTCGCCAGTGTTTGCTAAAACATCATTTCAGTGAGGCCTACCCAGGGCCTCCAATTTAGAATTGCAACCCTCCACCCCTGGCATTTCCCATTGGTCTTTACTGTGCTGTTTTTCTTCATAACACGTATCGCTCTCTCAAATACTGTTGACCTTGCTTGCCATGTCTCTTTGCTCTGGAAAGTAAGCTCCGTGCGGGCAGGCAGGAGTTTCGTTCCATTTTCTGCTGTATGCCCCGCACCTAGAACAGTGTCTGATATACGGTAAATGCTCGGGCCTTATTTGTTGAATAAGTCACTTGAGTATCTGCAAGCCAGGGGGTGGGGGAGGCTTTCAATAGGACCCGTATGGGGAGCCAGGGATGTTGGAGTGCCCTAGGCAGGGGACACAGGGCCTTCGGCAGGGCTGGTACAGGGGCAGGGAGGAGGTGTCAGGAGGGGACCCAGAGGCTTCCAAGGGAGTACCTCGGAAACGATGCCTGTCTGCCTGCCCTCCACAGCTGAGTTCCTGAAGCGAGAGTGTCAAAACTACCTCAGAGTAAACCTCAAGTTTATGACCGGTACAAGAAGCCCAGTGGCTGAGTCAGTCACCCAACAGGTTTGTCAGAGGGGTGGACTGTGGGCCGGGACCTGGGCGGGGAGAGCCATGGGGGTCTCTGCCCTGAGCGCGGAGCAGAGGTTGGGCCCCCGCTCTGGAAGACAGGGAGCAGAGCAGGGCTGCTGGGAGGCCGGGCCTGGCCTGACTCCCCTGTGACCCTCAGGGACCCCGGGTTGCTTCTCTATAAGTGGAAGTGGCGTGCCCTGCCTCCCAGGACGGTGTGAGGGCCGGGGGAGAGGGTGGCACTTTGTCAGCCACGCCGGGTTGTACAGCTCCAAGGGCCAGTCCCTCATGCGCCGGGAGTCACCACCCAGGACCCCTGACTCCCCCATGTCCCTAGATTGTGCGCCAGAACCGGGGCCGCAAGGCCTGTGACCGACCTGTGGCCAAGACGAAGAAGAAGAAGAAGGCTGAGGGCACCGTGTTCACCGAGGAAGACTTCCAGAAGTTTCAGCAGGAATACTTCGGCAGCTAGGCTCCCCGGAGGACGCGGTGGGAAAGGCACCCAGCCCCGGTCTCCTCGCACCTCACAGCCTCTACTGGCTCTGGGACCCTGCCAAGCTGCCGGCCTGGTGCAAAGATGCCTCGGGGCTCAAGCCAGGGCAGGGTGGCCAGAAAGGGGCCTGCAGGCCGGAAGCCCCAGGGAGGATACGCACTCAGCACAGCTGACTTCCGCAGGGAGGGGCCGGCTGCGCACCAGGAGACACGGGTGACTGTTTCCTTTGCTCTGGCCGAGCAGGGCCCCTGGGCTGTTTGCTGTGGGGAAGGCCAGTCACGAGGCCCTCAGGGCCACACCTCTGAGGGTAGGAGAGGGGCTGCCGGGCAGGCCTCTGGGCTCTAATAAACGTGGACCCGAGAGCAGTGTGTGCCGCCCATCTGCCTCATGGGGTGTCTCCCATCTCCTCTGTCACCAAGGGGCCTTTCCCCATCTCCCATGGTGCTTAGAGCTCCGGGTCACAAGCCCTCCAGTCCAGGGGTGCAGGGGTGGCTCAGTCACTTGCACTTCGGACTCTTGATCTCGGCTCAGGTCATGATCCCAGAGTCATGGGATCGAGCCCCACGTCAGGCTCCATGCTGAGCCATGGAAGAGCCTCTCTTCCCTACTCATTTTCTGTCTCTAAAATAGGTAAAAAAAAGTCCTCCAGCTCAGTGCAGGTGTCCCCCCCCCCCCCCCCCCCCGCCCGCCCGCCCAAGAGCACTCAGCGTCAGCTGATGTGCCTGAGACGAGCCCTCTTGACAAGAACCCTCGAGAAAAAGGAGCACCGCGGCAGCTGACTCAGGGTTCAGGCAGCGGAAGTGCGGCTGCACTGTCGCGTGAGGTTTCTGCTCTTGTGGGGGCGTCTCAGAAAGGGGACCTCAAGAAACAGGGCTTCACACTGAGGTCTGTGCCCAGGCAGGAAGGCGGGGCCGGGGCTGCACCACCAGCGAGGGCAGGCTGGACGCGAGGGCAGGCGCGTGCTGGGGACACGTGCGTGTCGAGCGAGCGCAAGTGAGTGGCCGTGCTGACTGGACGGGTCTTCAGGGTGGAGGGAACAAGTCCTGGAAGTCCGGGAGCTTCTCTCTGGAGGGGTTGGGGGCCTCGTGGGGAAGAGGGCCCTGGTTGCCCTGGGGCGGCTCCATCCGACGCTCCGCTCTCCCTGCATACCGGGCTCCGGGCCCCGGAGATCATGTCCAGAAGAGGACTGGACAGGGCTCCCTGCGGCTGGGCCAGCTGGGGACCCACAGTCTGCCAACCCAAAGTGGGTTCTGTCCAGCGGAGAGAGGGTTCCACACCCCACACACCACCCCGCCCGCGCCCCAGGGTCCTGGTTGTTAAGTGGCTTTCCTTCCTCTGTGGGGACAGCAGGGGCCGCAGACCTGCCTGAGGCAGAGCTAGAGCCGGTGCTGCGTGCAGCTGGCCTCCGTCCTGGCGGCAGGAAGCGGACCATCCATCCAGGAGGTCGGGGGGCGAGAGAGGAGGGCGCTGTTGCTCCGAACCGTCATCAGCCCACTTTTCCTCAAATGAGCTCGTTGCAAAGAGGGAAAGACGGGTATTCCTCACATTCTCACCCCTGCCTGCTGAGCTTTAATGACGCCCATGGGGAGAGAGAGGACCTTAGGTATCCTTGGAGACCCCTTCCCTTCGTCTTTGCAGCAGCTCAGCAAGAAGCTGGCTCAGCTGTGCAGGCACCGCTCACGCTCCCTGGGGAGAGGGGCTGGCCAGCCACTGACAAGGACACACCTGCTGTTCCCTAGTCACCCCCAGGTGCCCCGTTCCCAGTGTCCGGGTGTCGGGTGACGCCTGGCTCTGTGGCAGGGAGTTTGCAGGTATGAGAGCAGGGCGGGGGGGTGGGAGGGGGTGTCCAGCCACTTCTCTGCTCGTGGGCTCTCCAGTAGTTCCGTTTCATCTGTGCCACGTGGCACTCGAGAAGTGGGCGTCGGTGCTCCCCGAGTGACCAAAGCTAGTGCTCATCTCTGAGATTGGAGGCCAGCAGGTCAAGGGAGGACTCTGGGATCTATTTAACAGTCACCCTGGACAGTTCTGGTGCAAGTGGTCGGAGATGGCAGAGCGCCCAGGAGAGGCTGGTAGAGGCACTGGAGGAGGGAGGCCGTGCCACCGTTGCAAGGGGGAGGTGGGGGGTGTGCGGCAGTCACGGATGCGCGGTGCTGGCCGTGAGCTCCAGGCCCTGCTGAGGGACATCAGCTGTCACCAAGGGGCCTTTCCCCATCTCCCAGGGTTCTCAGAGCCCCGAGTCACAAGCCCTCCAGTCCAGGGGCGCAGGGGTGGCTCAGTGGCTTAAGCTGACTCTCGATCCTCAGCTCAGGTCATGGTCTCAGGGTCATGGGATGGGGCTCCGTGCTGAGCACGGATTAATCTTGCCGCCTAAGATTCTCTCTCCCTCTGCTCCCCTGGAGGGCCAGGGCTCCAATAAGAAGACACGGGGTTGCTGCATTCCCACCCGGATGGAAAGGGATAGAAAGACCCGGAGGAGGCGGCCTCCCCCAGCTGAGACATCGTGAGCGGATACAAAGCGCCTGGAAGCATTAGTGTCCCACGTGCTCTGGGGCGGCTGACAGTGGGACCAAGCTGAGCCAAGTTGCAGGAACCCACATGGTGACCGATGGGAGGGCCCCAGCCAAGGCTCCCTGTGGTTTCCACGGTGGGGTAGGCTGTTGAGCCACCTATACCTCCTGTTCCTTTACGACTGGAAGGGTTGGCCCAGGGGCTGGGCACCAGCAGGGCGGGACGGCCAGTGGGGCCTCGCTAGGGTCCAGCCACAGGCCTGCCCGGAGCTGTGTGGACACAGGGTTGGGTTCCCGCGGGAGCTGGGTGGGTCCCCATCATGTGACTTCTGACAGAGCGGGGGGGGGGGGGGGGGGGGGGGTGAAGGGGAGTCTTCTTGGAGAGGGAGGTGGGACCGTGACATGTCAGAGTGCCCGTTCATGGATTTGCTGAGCCAGCTTTCTTGGGGTGCCTCCCCATCTTCTGCATCCACAATTGTCCAGTCCTTTGAAGGCCAGGCACCCATCCCTCCGGGCAGCCTGCTGGGACCTCCCACCCAAGAGTCCCTGCTCCTTCCCCTGAGGTCTCCCAGGCTCACGCAGTCGAGTCCTGGAGCTGTCACTTTCCACCTGGTGTGAGCATCCACCTGCCGTCCCCCCACTGGACTGAGCCGCCTTCCCCTCACCGTGAGGTGCCCGGCGGGGGTGGGCTGGCCCTCGGGGCCTTTGCGGGGGATGGGGGGGCTCTCTGTCTCCAGCTGGACTTTCTGCTGGTCTCCGGCCTCTGAGTCCGCTTCCTCCCCACCGTCCCCACCTGCCTGTCAAAGAGGCGTGCCACGGCTGCTTGGCCCTGTACTATGTGTGTCTGCCCCGCCACAGTCACTCCCCCCGCCCCCCAAGCTCGCTCACTCACCTGTTTCCTGCCAGCATTGGCTCCCTAAACACCCATCTTCAGTGGACAGGTGCCCCACCCAGCGCTCGGCTTGCCCACGGCCATCCCCCGTTACAGGTCTTTTTTTTTTTTTTTTTTTTTAAGATTTGAGTTTTCAGTAATCTCTACACTCGAATGTGGGGTTCGAACTTATAACCCCGAGATCAAGAGTCGCCCGCTCCACCGACTGAGCCAGACAGACAGTCCTAGATGTTTTATTCGTGGTGGCGGTCTGGTCTCGCTCACCAGAACGAGACAGGGATTTGCGTCTGTTTTCCTCACCACCAAATCCTCAGCACCCAAAACAGCGTCTAGCCCATGGTGGGTGCTCCTGAATCGTCTTAGGGAAACATGAAGGCCCCGGGACCTGCGGCCTCGTCCTGTCATTGTCTATGCCAGCTGTCCCTGGGCCCGCGTCCACCTGCAGCCTTACCTCATTAAAAAAAAACGTATAATCATAAGATCGTCCTCACAGCTCCCAATGGAGGATTATGAGCTAATAACCAGAAAGCTCTCAGAGTCGAGCGCCAGAACTCTCGGTAACTATTAGCAGTAATCATTATTACTTGCCAGGCACTGTTTTAGGTCCTGGAAATTTGGGAACGAACAAGACAGCAACGTCTCTGCCATCTCTGACATTGTAGTTGGGGAATAGGAAGTAAATGTATGCAAAAAGGTAGGGTCATGGAAAATAACAGTTAAGGCAAGAGGGGCTGGGACATTTGCAGACTCCTCTTGGAAAGCCTCTGGGGTGACTTAGGAGACCTGCATGAGAGCGGGAAGGAGCTCTGGAAAAGTCTTGCGGAAGGAACAGCGAGTGCAAAGGTCCTGAGGGAGGAATGAGCTTAGCAGAAAGGTGGGGGAAGGCCCTTGTGGCCGGAGCACAGCCGAGCAAAGGAGGGCCAAGTCCCAGTGTGGTCCCTGGTCTGAGACTACTGACTCTAGTCTGTGGGGGCCTTTGCTGCCCATCCCATTCCTGCCTTTGGGGTTTGGGGAGTCTTTAGCTACAGGGGCCTGGGAAGGGGCATGGCCCAGCGTCCTGGCCTTAGACCTTTAGGCTGCACTACCCTTCAGGGCACCCCAGGGAAAGCCATCCCTCTGCCAAATGGCAGAGTGGGCCACTGTCTCCAACGGCAGAGCATCCCACTGGCACTGGGTGCGACAAGGTGGCTGGGGTCACTTCCAGGGCTGTGGTCCCTCTCACCTCCTCTCAATTCTCCATGTCCCCCTCCTGCCCCCACTGCACACACCCCAGGCTGGGGCAGCTGCCCCACGGTACGAAGCAGAAGAGAACTGTTAGGGGCGGACAGAAGAAAGCATTTGTAGTCGATTTTTCCTTCCTATCTTGGATTTAAAAACTGTCAGGTCACAAAACTGAAGCGAGGCATAGAGCAGGGGTCACAGGCGACAGCTGTGCTCACGTGAGGGCCTTTGGCAGTGGCCACAGGCTCCCCACTCCCCTCTGGCTCCTCACCAAAACCACCAGGCACGAGCCACGTAGAGAATGACGTTCAAGGCCTCCACACCGGTACTGATGCAGCACACCGCCGCGTCAGCGCCCACACACGCGTTCACGAACTCCCAGTCTGTGTCCCAGGTCCCCCTCTAGCCCTGCCTGTACGGGATTATGGAGCCACACCTTTTAAAAACATAGTCTTTGGAGTCAGGCTGCCTGGGTTTGAATCCACCTGGTAGCCAGGGAAGTTCCTCAGCCTCTCCAAGTCATAGTTCCCACATCTGTAAAATGGGGAGGTCATCCTTATAAAAAAGCTTTTGGGAGGCACCTGGCTGGACTCTCGACTTGACCTCACGGTTAGGAGTTCAAGCCCCACGTTGGGTGTGGAGACTACTTAAAATCTTTGAGTTTTATTTGAGAAAGAGCAGGGGAGGGGTTAAGAGAGGGACCAATCCCAAGCAGTCTCTGCGTTTGTGCAGAACCTGACCAGGGTCTCGGACTCACAGACCCACAAACTTTGAGATTATGACCTGAGCTAAAATCCGGGCGGACGCCTAAATGGAACCACCCGAGGCGTCCAAAATCTTTTAAGGCATTCTAGGGGCACCTGGGTTGTTCAGTTGGTTAAGCGTCATGATCTGTGGATTTGAGCCCCGCATCCGGCTCTGTGCTGACAGCTTGGAGCCTGCTTTGGTGTGGCTCCCTCTTCGCTCTCAAAAATAAACATTAAAGCAGTTTAGGGACACCTGAGTGGCTCAGTGGGTCAAGCATCCAACCTTGTCCTAGGTCATGATCTGTTTGAGCCCCACTTCTCTTTTAAAAAATGCTTGAATAGAGCTATTTTCATAACATCAATGTGTGTACCTGGCTGGATGCCTTTCAACCACTAAATCCCCACATACTTAGCTGTAGTTAAGCTGCTTAGATTTGGGGGGGGGGGGGAGCCAGGAAATCTGGTCTGTGACAGTAATCCCTAGCTGGGTGGTCCCTGCAGACAAAACCATGGGCAGAGGCCCCCTGGCCCTGTGGGGTACTCTACAGTCAAGACAGACCTGAATGAACCGCCCAAGGTCCATTCTGACACATGACCCCTCCAGTGCCTCAGAGTTAACGTTCCCATTTGGGTCACTGATCGGATCCAAGGTCGGGGAAACCTGGGGGAAAAGGCAAACTACTGTTAAGAGCCTGATGCCCCTTCATGCACCAGCTTCCCTTTGGGCTGTTCCAGAACTGTGAGAACACACATACTTGGCTCACACCGCCATTCAGATAAAAACCAAGACTTGCTCCCTGGGGAGTTAGACCCACAGGACACAAAAGAGTGAGGTGACCTGACCAAGGTGGACTCATGACAGAGGCCTCTCTCAGATCTTGAGAATTGCAGGTGGCAGTAGGGGAGTGTGGCTTCCTGGTACGGTCCTGACACCAGCCAGCCCAGCTCTGGCCGTAACTTCAGGCTGCAGGTCCTCAATGCCCACTGAAAACCAAAGACCCACTTCTGAGTTCTGGCCAGAGGCCTCTACTGAACTGTAGAAGTTAGAAGGGAAACAGTCAGGGCCGTATCTGTGCACTTAAGGACATGTCACAGTGCTGCCTGAGGCAGAGGCCAGGCGGCTCCTCCTGGCCACCAGCTCCCTCAGAGAAACTCCCCAGCCTCACCCCGCCCAACATTGCCATTTCTAAGAAATACGCCAAGGCTGAACCCATCCCTCTTAAAGCTGATCACAAATGCCAGGGCGAGGTCAATGAGGCTGCCTTACCTGAAACAAGAAACCAGGCACAGCTCAGATACTTTCACTACAAAATAATTTATTACAACACACAGCTGCAGCACAAGCCTATGTACAAGCGCACACTCCCCTGACTACCCGACTAGGGGACCCTTTTCTTCTCCCGGGCCTTCCGAACCTCTTCTATCAAATCCTTCAGATACTGGATTTCCTTGGCCAAAGAATCTGCCCGCTCTTTCAGAGCCTCATTCTTCTTTTCTAGCTCTTTACACTCGCCAGTAAGGGCCTCCTGCTCGGCCCTCTTCTTCTGGCGGTACCTAGTGGCTGCTGTCTTGTTCTGCTCCATTTTTTTCAGCTTCTTATCCAATTTTTCCACCTTTACTTTTGCTGCGGCTTTCTCTCCAGGAGGATCATAGGGTTTGGGGCGGGCAGAACCACAGAGGGAACATGGAGACAGCAGGCTCTTATTTGGAGAGCCCCTCGAAGTAGAGGGGCTATGCTGGGGGGACCCCAGATAGGACTCAGGACTCATACAGATGCCACTATCATTATCAGAGGGGGCATCCTCCTCCTTTATGCACTGAGGGATCATTAGAATATAAGCAGTCGAGTCTGGCTTTCTATCTCCTTCCGAGATATCCACCTCACTGCCCAACTCTAAACTAAAGGAATGATCTGGAGTGGAGGACAAGGCCCCGGGGGAGAGAGGAAGAGATTGCAGGAAGGTAAAAGGGGCAACCTGGTCTGTTTTGGGTAAACTTTCTGGGAGATGGCCAATCGGGTTCACGGTCTGGGGGGGCTCCTTATCAGTCTCCTGGACTAGGGGGTCAAAGAGATCACATGTGTCATCCAAAGTGGCCAAAAGCTCATCTGGCATGGTTTCCAGGTCATCTATACTGAACAGAGAATCAAAATCAAACTCCTTCAGGTCCATTTTCTCCACCATCCAATCTGTCCCGGAGAAGGCATCCTCTGCAAAAGACCGAAGAGAGTCAGACACACAAGGGAGCAAGGCCGATGGTGGGGGGGAGGGGGGAAGGGGCAAGGACTCCCACTCACCCTTGCCGTTGTCTGAGGCACCGACCAACCCATCCACAGCCAGCCATTCGGAGGAGCCCGCCTTAGCCTTGTCGCTGGAGAACCCATGGGGTTTGAAGTGCTTGGCCACCTCCAGGTAATCGTCTAAGAGCCCTAGGCTTACTTCAGCCCCCAAACCCGACTGGTCGAAGGGGGACATCAAGTCCCCCTCCAACACCTCGCTGCTCAGGAAGCTCATCATCTCGGCCATGTCGTGGGACTTTACTGGAATCGAGGAATGTGCTTAATTCGAAGAGGTCTTTGTCGGTTACAGCAACGCTGCTGCTGGATGCCGTGAAAAGCCTGAAAAGACACCAGAAAACAAGTCCCATTGGAGACCAGCCGGTCCCAGAATTTCATCTCTTCATCCTGGGGGGAGGCTGGCCAAACTAGAATTCCACTTGGGAGCAGAGAACCGGGAACACGTGGCCCCGGAGGCATCGTGACCCTCCCTCCCCGCCGTCTGGTCAAACCGCACAAGATGGACGCCCTTGGGGCTGGGCCGTCCCTCCACCCGCCGCCAGAGGACGGCGCGCCATCCTCATGTCCAAATACGGCCCGGGCCGCCGGCCCCGCCCACGCCCGCCCTTGACTCACACCGCGCCCTCGCCCTGCCCAGCCGCCATCTTGGCCTCTGCCACGTTTCGCTGGGCGCCGGGTGGGACGGCGCCGGGCGGGAAGCCCCCGGGATCGGAGGTCAGGGTCGCTGAGGGCTTCTACCCCCCTGCGCCGGACCGCGCCCCCGCCCCGATCCAGAAGCGTCGGCGTCTCCAGGACACCCAAACAGGGGTCACGCGTCCCGGGCGCTCGTAAAACCGCTTCCCCCTCCGCGACGCCGCCCGGCCGCAGGCCGCGCCCAAGCGAGCCGAATGCCCTCGCCGACCTGGGGGAGCACGGCAGGGGCGGCCGGGCCCCGGTACTTACGCCATGGCTTAAGCCGCTGGGGGGTGCCGCTGCAGAGCCTGGTGCTGCTGCCGCCGCTGCAAAGGCCAATGCTGCCGCAGGCACTGCTGCCTCTAATACGCCATGGCGGCCGCGGACCCTGCGGTAGTGGAGTAGGGAGGACGCGCACACACGAAGACGATCTACATTTATAAGCGACAGGGAGAGAAATGGCCGCGGCACCCCGGCCGTGGTTCCTTTATAGACTTTGCCTCTATGAGGACGCATCACAGAGCATATCCTTCCGCCGCGGTCACGTGACCCGTGCCTCCCACCCACTTATTCTCGCTTACACGACGCCCCTACTGCATCCAACCCATGACTTTTATGTCCAGGGCGTAGCTGGGAAGAGAAAACGAATTATTGTCAAGGTCTCCAGAAAGGGAAAGGGCGCACTACTTTACACGGCAACTAAGATCAAAGAGTCACTCTCCCCTCCGCTGCCGGAGGGCGCGGAAGGATTCTTCAGACACACCTCGTTTCCGGTGTTAGCTTGGGAGGCGGGGAGAGAAGTCTTCCTGCCCAAGGAAGGTTTTTGTTGTGAGGTCCGAGGCCGCCTGGTTGTCGCGCGAGATGCTGGCGGAGAGCGAGCGTCGAGCTGATTGGTTAGACATGATGAGTCATACATTTCTCGATTTCCTATTGGCTCTGAGCCCAAGGTGGGCCAAGTCCGAGCGGGAAGGGGCGGAGCGGCGGGCGAGGTTCCCGCCGCCGGAGTCTGTAGTCTGGGGGCTGGTTGCGGTGAATCCCCTGTGCGTTGGCTTCCTCAGCTCTGGGCACACGTAGCGGCCCACGATTGCGCCGGCTCTTTCCCGGACTTAGAGCGTTCCAAATGGTGGCCATAGGCCCGAACCCGCGCGGTCCCTTCCTGACGCCCTGAGTGAAAATGAATTAGCTGTCAATTTCAGGTCCCATACGAAATTTCTTGTGCATTTAGATCGTATGCAAGGCCTTAAGTCGCTGAAAGGGGAGACTGAGGACCTCGGTCGGGATCTCAAATGCTCCATGCACACCTACCATAGAGGGCCAACTCTGCATCCTTACCGTGAACTCTCAAGTCCAGGCGGGAAGGTGCATAATCTCTAGCCCAGTTTAGGGTATTTTTGCACACCCAGGTAACGTTTTTGCTATTCTATTAAAAGTATTCAGTCCATCACAAGGTAACTTCTTTTGGTTCATGCAGATGCAGTTGCCCTAAGAGATTTTATTAAACTGGTATGTCACAGGTGCCCAATTTTTCAACTTCCCGGTGTAAGGTAACCACTTCTCAGCAAGTGCCCTTAGTGTCGCTAATGAGAGAAGCTGGAAAACCCACGCCCACTTGCGGGGGCGGTGGGCAAGGGGCGGTTGGTGTGTTGGGTAGCAGCGGTCCAGGTCAGGGCCTGCAGTTTACTCTCTATCCGGGACTGTGAAGAGTACCAAGAAAGCTCTTCTCCATCCTTCAGTCCCCTTCCCCAGCCAGGCCCTGGAAGGTTTCTGCCTCCATTTCAGTGGACCATAGTCTTATCTGTGGCAGGGCTGTGATGTCAAAAAATGTGGGGAACGCTGTCTTTGTCCTTTGATTCAGTCTAGCCCAACGATTTCTTTACAACAGCAAACAGAACCCGTCGGATGAGGTGTGTGGCCCAAAGCCACACAGCTGCCAGTATGGGGGAGGCCATATGGAGTGGGGCGTTGAAGACACAATTAGAGGCAACTCCAAAAGGATCCTGGCTCTTCTATTTAGTAGCTGAGACATTTTGGTTAAGCAATTAATCCTTGCTGAGCCAGTTTCCTCATCTGTAAAATGAGGCTAATGATGGGCAGTCTTATCCTTAGAATGAAGACCATATATGGAAAGCACTGAGCAAAGTGCTGATAAATGTTCAATAAATGGGGGCACCTGGGTGGCTCAGTCGGTTGGGCGTCCGACTTCGCTTCAAGTCATGATCTCACAGTCCGTGGGTTAGAGCCCCGCGTCGGGCTCTGTGCTGGCAGCCCGCTCAGAGCCTGGAGCCTGCTTCAGATCCTGTATCTCCCTCTCTCTCTGACCCTCCCCTGCTCATGCTGTCTTTCTCTCTCAGAAATAAATAAAACATTAAAAACAATTTTTTAAAAAAGTTCAATAAATGGTTATTGCTGTTCTTAGAACTCAAGTCTTCTGATCCTGACCTCCCAGCCCCACTCCTCATTTTCCTTACGTCGTCCTGCTTCCTCAGAGGACTACTGGTGTTTACTGAGTTGATGTAACCAACAACTGGTACATGCAAAGCATATTGCATTCTGGGACAAGTATGGCTTTTGTATTGCGTTGGAGAATCACAAATGTCAAGATATAAAGAAGCTGTCTAGTCTTACATGCGAAGCCACTGAAGTATCCCTGAGCCACTACACAAGTCTTCCAAGGTGTCACTACGGGCCCATGGGGACACATCTCGGGAGACCTGTCAGTGCCTCCTTCCAGATGACCCGGCAGAAGGTTGAGAATCAAAGAATGTACTATTGCCCCAGTTTTGACACTGCAGAGGTCATAGATGAAGGACTCCAGGAGGAGCCTATCCCATCCATTCTATCATGGAGACCCAGATCAAGCACTTCGAGGTTCTCCTGGCTGAAAATGGAGAACCACTACCATTCCTGTAGGAAAATGTTTCGTACCACACACAAGCCAAAGCTGTTGGAAAGATTTTTATTTTTAATTTCCATGCTGTGGAAGGACATCATGTTCCCCAGCTTTACTTCCTCCATCAAGGAGGAAAAAAGATGGCCATTCTCCAGGCCTCAGGGCTAAGCTACTTGTGTGGACCTAGCCAACGTGGGACAGAAAGACCAGTGACGGATTCCAGATCTATCAGCTGCTACTGAGGGCAGGCAAGTGACTGGAAGGCAAGTTGTGGACTTGGCCTCAGGGACCAAGAGTTTAAAGACTACAAGGTGATCTGAAGGAAAAGGTAAATACGCTGGACTCAGCCTCAGAGCCCACATCTGGGGGTGGGGGGGACACCTGGGAAGCTCAGTTGGTTAGGTGTCTGACTTGGGCTAAGATCATGATCTCATAGTTTGTGAGTTTGAGCCCCACATGGGACTCTCTGCTGTCAGCTCTGGGCCCACTTCAGATCCTCTGTACCCCTCTCTGCCCTGGCCCCACTCTCTCTCAAAAATAAACCTAAAAAAAAAAAAAAAAAGGACTCACATGTGGTATTTTGGCCACTTAGAACCAGCAGTGTCTAAAAGGGCCACAGCCTAACAGATCTAGTCCTAAGTGTCCCTTACCCTTCTCTTTGACCTTGCCCTTTAGCAGGAAGAGCAGAGTACTAAGAAACCCTGTATACAGAGGTTTCCAGGCAGGGTCATGGTCTCAAGGAAGGAGTGGCCATGGCAGAGGACTCCAACACAACGCAGGTGTCCTTACTTACAGACCCCCCGCTAGGGCCCCTCCAGTTTTGACCATGAAGCGAATTCCTTGTCCAAACCATGTGAGTTCTCCAGTTGGAGGACAAGGGAGCAAAATCAGCTCATTTGGGGTGTGAACAGGGAGACCACCGGGGGCCGAGACCCCAGAGGAAAGACTGCAGGCCTCAAAACAACTTTTCCAAACGTTAATTTTGATTATTTATTTGAGGGGGGAAAAGTCACAACAAAGCATATCATAAAAATACTGTTATCCTGGACTCATTTTTTTTAGGAAGAGGCAAAAACAAGATATACTCCAGAACTGATGATGTTTTCGAGACGGTGAGTATATTCTTAAGCGTGAGGCTAACTCGGTGGTTTGCTAATGTAAATGGTGCAAAAAAATTTTCCAGAGAAGTAGGAGCAGATGCCATTACTTCAGGCAAAGGTGGGAGTTACTGAGGAGAAAGGCAGAATGGCAGGGAAAGACATGACGTCCTTCCCCAAAGATTAAAAAAATTGGGAGTGGGGTGCAGAATGCTGCCCTCTTCCATCCAATAATCTCAAAACACCGGACAGCCTTCCATGTTTTACGAGGCTTGTCCAGTCTGCAGCCGCAAATCCACTAGGACCAGAGCCAAGAATTCCCACTGCTTCTTGTTCTGAGGACTTCCAGGTGGCTCCTGCTTTGTGAAGTGGGAAAGTCACGGTTTTTGGTTTTGTGAAACATAGTTAAGAGACAGAGATGCCCTCGTGTTGCTCTTTAAGAGAGGAGATAAAAGCAAATCGCCATTACACTTGGCTTTGATCATTTGGGACTTAAAGTCTTGAAAATCTTTTTTTTTTTTTTTTTCCCAGCTCTCCCTCCAATGTCCAAAGCTTTCTACGGAATTTGGTCAGAGATGCCAGCTTGAGAAAACTAGATTCTACAACACGCTGGGAAAACCAACCCCTTTACGTCAATGAAGACTAGCCCTTGCTTTTGCAACCTCCCCTCTCCCTTCCCTCTAACGGCTCCCAGATGGGTGCACCGGAACCCCCAAGGCCAGGCTCCACCCCACCCCCTCGGCGCCAGTCACCTCAGGCTGCACTCAGGCACAGAGATGTCCTGTCAACTCTAACTTGATTCTGAAGAACAGCCAGGGTGGAGAATCTCTCAGGGTTCTGGGCTTTCTATTTTTCATTCTCTCAGGAGCTTCATACAAATGAGAACACCCGAGCCACTTTAAGGAACCTCTGCATACACAGGAGAGAAGCAGGAAAATGTTCCCAACACAGCCAAGGTTAACCCTGGTTTGCAATCCTAATCCATGACAAAAAGGGGACAGGAAACGTCTACCCTAAATTCAAAGGGTAGCTGAGGGATCAGTGCTATTTAGAGTCACTTCATGCTGCTGTCCTTGGGAAGGAATGAGACAGCTGCGGGGAGCTTCACCGGAATCTCACTGATGGAGAGGTAGTAAGAATAGAAAAAATAATAAAACTTGATGGGAGAACAAAATACTGCATGGGCAGATCAGAAACAGAATTATTATTGGCTTCTTGCCACGAACAGGAGAAAAGCGCAACACAAGACGCACCGACGCTGGGTATTAACAGTCCTCCCCGCCCGCAGGACACTGCACGTTGCAGTGCGCACAGCGCGGTTTTAGCAGCGGGAAACGAGGGGGGGCGGAGGAAGCTGCGCCCCCTCTCATCCGGGTTTTATCCACACGCGCTGGCCCTACGTAGCACCAGTCTCCCCAGGTGCGGGCGGAGACGGGACGGGGAAGAGGTCAGTGCAAGTCTGCTGGCCCTTTGGCGGTGCCTGGGGGGCTCAGCACGCACTGCTCTCACACTCCTATAGCAGAAGCTGGGGAAGGAAGGGCTGGCCGTGGGCCGGTTCCTGCTCTAAGGTGACACCCTAGAGAGGCAGGGACTGACGGGGGAACAACACGGTCACCAAGCCTCCCCTCAACCTCCACCACGAAGGCCATATCCTTGAAGGCCTTGTCCTAATTGGCAAGAAGGCAAGGAAGGGGCTGAACTGCCGCGCTGGTGCAGGGGGTGGCGCCCCGGCAGCCCCTTCCCTCCCTCAGCCTCCTCTGGCTGCTCACGCAGCACGCTGATCCAGACCAGCCAAGGGGGAGGTGTAGACATCAGGGACACACGCCCTCCCCAGGCCCTCCTCACCACCCCCAACTCGCCCACCGCGCTCTCACAGATGGCCACTAAAACCCACAATCTCCAGGCACCTTTGCAGCCAGTTTATCCTGAGCCTCACTCCTGCGTGGGTCCCTAACAGTGGCCCCAGGAGGGACCTTCTCAGCACTTGGGAATCTGAGCTGGTCCGGAAGTGGGGGGCATGGGCTGCTTCTCCAGGAACCCGGCCCGAGGGCCAGCTCTTCCACCAGCTTTAGCCCCAGAAACTCTAAATACTGTCTGAGCGCTCACTCCGCAGAGCTCAGCTCGGGTACGTGCGATCAGAACTCTTCAGTGACATTCAACGCAAAGGCAACACCTTGACTGGGCAGATATGCTCCAGGGGAAGAAGGCAAGACAGAAGGCGTGAACAAGAGGAAATGACAGAGGAGACCTGGGAAGAAACGGGCCGCCAAAGGGCAGACGGGAGCAGAAAACCTGGGCCGAATTGCGAAACAGCAGCTCAGGTCAGGCAGGTGCTTCACCTTCTCAATTCATTCCAGAAAAGTCGGCCTGGAGCAAGGGGGCAGGGAGGAGGAGGAGCACAGTGTTTGGTAACAAAAATAGAAAGGTGAGGGAGGGTGAGGAAGAGGAGGCAGAGATGGCATTCTAATCAGCATGAGGTGACCGGGGCGATGACCGACAAGACGGGAGGCACCCAGGGGCCCCGGGAGGCACCGCTCTGCAGCCACGTGTTTCTAACGGAGAAGCCAGGGTCTGACCCCTGACGTCCACTTTGGCCTTCACCTGCCCTACGTGTGCAGCAGCACCTCCGGCTCGGACAATGAGCAATAGAGAGTATATCCCAATTCATCTATTTCTTCAGGAGTGAGCTCTGCGAACAAGTTCACCTTGGGGTTCAGGGCACTGGGCAGGACTCCGGCCTCTAAGTAGCTGATGAGTCCCCTCAAGGCCTGCAAGAAGCGGTCGGCCAACATGTCCGGAGACCAGTCAGCCTCCTCGTGGGCCAGGTGGAGGATGACGTTGGTGAGCTGGCTGGCAGTGAGGTGGCCCAGAGCCGGAGTGGACTTGCATATGGCCTTGAGGATCTTGAGGCACAGAGATCGGCAGCCCGAGTCGGCCTGGTCCAAAGCCCGCAGGCGTGCCGTCTCCGCGGGCCGCAGGCTCAGCCGCCACAGGTTGTCATACTGCGCCAGCCGGTGCGGTCTGGCTACCAAGACGGTGTCGCCGAGGGTCACTGACGGCAGGAAGTCAATGACGAGATGCTTGTCCCGCTCATACTGCACTTCCAAAGTCAGGGCTCCTGGGGGTGGTGCGGGCCGGATCACATAGTCCAGGAGGGACCCTATGGCTGGCCAGTTGATGGAGCCAGCCACCACCTTCTCGAACGTGTCTGCCACTGTCTTGGGGGAAAGGTAGCCCCCTACGACACAGCGGTCCCAGTAACTGCTTCCACGAGGAAAATATTCTGGGTTCTCCCGGCGAACCAGGTAGAAGCCAGGGACGTTCATGATGGTGTCCTCGCCAGGGACACACGACCACAGGTTCTGCTCCAGCACCAGGGGCACGATGAGCTGGATGTGGTCAGCTGTCACCACCTGTTGGAGCAGAAGTAAAAACGTGTCGAGGGATTTAATCTGCTCAAGAGACAAGCTTCCCCCGACACCGGTCCCACCAGCCTGCATTCCCCCATCAGTATGGGAAACTCCGAATTCGTTCAGAGCGAGAGTGAGGATTTGAACCCAGGTCTGTCAGAAAAAGGAGGGGGGGGAACCAAGGAAGAGTTTAAGGAAGATATGACGGGGGAGACCGCAGCGGGTAGAATTCAGAAGCGGTAAGACCTGAGACCACAGTCTTCCCGGCACGCCTGGGACACCGGTCTTCTGGGCCGATAGCACCCTTGAGAAATAGCTTCTTTTTTTTTTTAATGTTTTACTATATATGTTTTGTTTTTTTTTTGGAGAGAGAAGAACACCCTCGCACGCATAAATGGGGGAAGGGCAGAGAGAGAGGGGGACAGAGGATCCACAGCAGGCTCCGCGCTGTCGGCACAGAGCCTGACCAGGGGCTTGAATTCACGAACTGTGAGATGACCTGAGCTGAAGTTGGACGCTCAACTGACTGAGCCCCCAGGCACCCCTCGAGAAGCATCCTGGTCAGCACCCGACCCGACCCTTTGCGAGAACCACCTCGTTACCTGCAGGTCATCGTAGAGGCTGCCACTCAGGTACATGTCCCGAAGCGGCATGTCAGGCAACTTGGCCCGCAGGAAGCTCCGGAGCTCGGCGCATATGTCCACGGCTGCTTGCTTGGCCCGCGCCTGCTCACCCGCAGGGATGGCCGCTCGGTTCCGGTAGTAAGTAAGAAGTTTCTCCTGCAGGGACATGCGCAGTCGTGACTTCTTCAAGTCTACCTGGCCCTTCCTGGCCAACGGCTTGGGCCGGGGTGGGCAGAATGTATCTGCCAAGGCAAGAGAGAGAGGCACAGAGGCACATGAGCTCTTCCCGTGCTCGCTTCGTCCACGGATGCCTCAGGCCCGGGAAGGAGGGCTGGGCACAGCAGCGCCAGCACAGCGCCTGATGCAGTGCGCGTGTCAGCAACGTCTGCTGAGAGCGGGAGCAGCACTGAGTGCCCAGAGAGGGGTCCCGGGGTGGGTGGGGTAGGGGGGCCAGAGCCTCGTCCTCACCTGCGTCGAAGGCCGAGGAATCTGTGGGAAGGGTCTGCAGGGAGCGGCTCAGGCCTGTCTTCATGTCTTTATTCAGCAGTCGGGGTGAGCCCATCCAGTTGGGTTCTTCCCAGCTCCTCTTCCCCGAGTGGCTCAGGCGTGTGGGGCTGGTGGGGGCGCTGATCGCCCTATCGTACATCTGAAAAAGCAGAGGCCCCGCCATAGGAAGCTTCCTGCCTCCACTTCCCTTCTTCTCACCAATCTTCCCCTAGTGGGTTCGACTACTATTTTTCAGTAACTTTGTTGTACTCTAGATTAGGGAACACTGTGCCCCGTGCAGAAAATCTCAGGAAAATACTAAATGATGCAAGTGAGAAACAGAGCTACCATAAGGACCCAACCCAGACACGGCTGTGGGTATTTTGGTCTAGTTCTTTCTGGGAACGATGTATCTATATAATTGGATCCTACTCTACGTACACTTTCGAAACTGGATTTTTGTCACATATCATTTTTGTCACTTCTCCATTATCACTGAAAACAAACCAGCAGTCAACATTATGGTATCTTTTCTGACGATTCAGTATCGTACCTGATGAACATGCCATAACGTTGAATGCTGATTCATTTATTTAATCGATACTATCCCAGTGGCTGCTATGTGCCAGGCACTGTTCTAGGTGCCCAGGGTAAAGAAGTAGACCGAAGAGACCCAATCCCTGCCCGCATGGGTCCGCAGCGCACTGGAGGGGTACAGGCAATACATAATCAACAAGCTAAATGTGCAGTATGCGGTCAGAGATAAATATTAAGAAAAGTAAGGCGGGAAAGGGAAATGGGAAGTATGTATGTGGTACGAGTGTTGCTACTTTGAATCGGGTAGTTAAGGAAGGATATTTCAGTTATTTATCATTGTTTACTAACTGGGATAGACCTATTCATATCTCCCTCGATTTCCTCGGGCGGGGGGGGTGGGGGGAGTCCTAGAAGTAGATTTGCGGAGTCCTCCTATGGGCTCATCTGACACTGCCACATCACCAGGCTATGCCCCCATCAGCTCGGTATCAGAGTCTCATTCAAGGCAGCCTCACGGACTCTCCCGCCCCTGGCTGCACCCACTTACCCGCTTCACGGCCAGCGTGGCGATGCCCAGCATGGCTGCCCCGCCCACCCCCAGCACCAGCCGGGCGTTGGAGAGCACAAAATCAATGGCCGTGCCGATGCCATTGTCATCCTTCTTGCCTTTGCGCTCACCAGAGCCTGCCATCTCTCACCTGAGGACGAAGGCAGAACACAGCCATCACCACCTGGGACCTCGAGAGCCAGCCCTCCTCCCTCCCCTCCAATCAGGCCAGTGGGCAACAAGTATGGGTTATTCCAGGAATTCGGCAACTCAAACCCTCCTGCCTCTAGCACCGCATGCTCTGGGGTCAAGAGCGATGCGTGCTCCGGGACACATCTGCACGCAAGGGGGAAGAATGGATGGCACCGACCGTGGAAAAACATCTCTCCACCCTTCTGAGATTATAGAAATAGAAAGCCTTAGCTCGGCGTCAATCAATGCTCTCCTGGATTCGCACAAAGTACCCTACACCGTGTAAGTCTACCCTCTCCCTGCCCCTCCCCACCAGTGTAACGCAGACTGTGTTTTGATCCTTTGGCCACCACTTCCTGTAAGGCGAGACCTGAGGAGGTCTAACTGGACCGATTAGGTTAGGAGATGCTCATCCAGTCCCATGGTGCCACCTCACACACAGGGAGGTGACTCGCCAGAGGTCCCAGAGACAGGGAGTGGCACGGCCATCTGCAGGAGGCCGGCTCCCGGCTCCCAGTCTGATGTTTTCCCCACCATGTCGTGTTTACCCTGCACACAGCCAACTTACCTATTCTACTTTCTGCAAAAAAAAAAAAAGTAAAAAAAAATATCATGGATCAAACTACTGCTCACAGAGATAAAACCTCAAGTCCACACCTGAGCAAGGTGCAAAGGGAGAAATAACTCTCTGCGGGCACTCCCACTTGACAAATGCTTTGCTTCTTGGGGGAAGTGTGCGGAGAGGGCGGCGGGGGGCCACAAGCAGCTCAGGGGAGGCTGACGCTGAGTGTAAACCCCAAGGACGCTGCAGACTTGTCTAACTGGAGAAAAAAAAAAAAAACACTCATCTGCGCACATGCACTTGGAAAATGAACTAAAAATGAGCTCATGGGCTCAAAAGCAGAGGCAGCCTCTCATGCAGAGGGAGGCTCAGGCAAGGGGAGCCCACACTTGCTCCCCGGCAACAACAAAGTCGTCATGACTGAAGTTCCCCGGGTCCCCAGATGAGTCCCTGAAGCAAGAGCCCTGGGCCCGACGCAGATGAAGGACGGCAAAGCGGTGCAGATCTGAGCGCTGCTCTCAGTCCACTTCCTCCTACCTCCCGCGTCCAGCACACCAGGAGTCACAGGGAAAACCAGCTGCCTACCATTCAGGGCCCCCACATCCCCAGAATGGGAGGAGACAGAGATAGGATGCCCAGGTGCAGTTTCCAGTGTAAGTAACCTTTCTAACTCCGCTGCAACTAGGTACTGCTGGCTTCACCCTCTCCTGGCCCTTGTCTGTATCCTCCCCCCTTCCCCCAAGAAAGAAAGAAAGATTTCTGACTCAACTAATTCCAGCAACTGAATTAACGAAGAGTCACGGTCCAGTCCAAAAATATTTTTCCCTGACTAGAGTTCACAACTTTGGTGGCACTTTTCTCTACCCTTCACGGTCAATAGAAGCTTCGGGCTTCGGGCCATAATGGGAGACTTACTTGGTCAAGTGAAATACATTCCCACTTGCACAGAGCAAGCAAGGCCAGGGAGAAGAGTTCAACTATACATTACAGGTGGGGTCGCGAAAGAAGGCTACTCAGCCTCCCTCCAGTGGCCACTGCGAGAGACGGAGTAGATCAAACTCCGCCAAGGCCGCGTAATTCAATCAGGACAAAGTGAACTTGTCCTGTGAACACATGTGAACACACAAAGTGAACACACGTGTGTTCCCCACACGTAACAATGACCAGTGTTTTATTTTTATTTATTTTTTGAGAGAGAGAGCAGGAGAGGGGCAGAGAGAGAGAGAGAGAGAGGGAGAGAGAGAGAATCCCCAGCAGGCTCCGCGATGTCAGCACAGAGCCTGATGTGGATCTCAGTCCCACGAACCGTAAGATCAAGACTTGAGCCCAGATCAAGAGTTGGACGCTTAGCTGACTGAGCCACCCGTGCGCCCGTTTGATTTCTCTTAAACAATAAAAGAACCTTTGCTGATATATTTACAATAGACACACTGGATGCAGGCACCTCCTTGAATGTGAGGCAGTAAGACCAGAGAGGGGGCGTCCTCTACCTAAGCAAAAGCCAGAAGGAGCCTCCCTGGGCCATTTAGCCCGGGCCCCATCTGATGACTGGTAAGAACGAGGCAGTGATGTGGCATAATAGAAAAGAGTCTGAGTTTTCGAGCCAGAAACCCTGAGGATGACTACTTGCCATTGAGCCCTGACTTATTGGCTGAGTGACTTCCATAAGGTACTTAACCAACCACCACCCCAGCTATGAAAAGGGGATAATTATGCCTGCATGGCCCGAATCAGAAGGTTGTAATGAGGAGAAACCATCTATAAAAATACTGAGCGTGAACACTTGCTTTCGAGTTTCAGTTCTGCAAGATGAAAACATTTTGGAGATCTGTTACACAACAATGTGATTTTTTTTTAAGTTTATTTATTTTGAGAGAGAGAGAGAGAGAGAACGGGCACACATGAGCAGGGAAGGGGCAGAGGGAGGGAGAGACAGAATCCCAAGCAGGCTCCGCACTGTCGGTGTGGAGCCCGATGGGAGGCTTGATCCCAGGAAATGCGAGATCATGACCTGAGCTGAGATCAAGTAGTCAGACGCTTAACCAACTGAGCCACGCGGGTGCCCCAACAATATGAATATTCTTAATACTACTGAACTGTATGATAAAAACTGGTCACAATGTTTTTTAAAAAGAGGAGGACAGAAGAAGAAGGAGCGGCAGGCAGGGCTGCAGACGGAGGGTCTCGGCGCTGCTGACGTTTCGGGCAAGTTACTTACCCCGTCTCCCCAGATACACAAACAGGAACAGACACACTCCCTACCCCAAAGGAGCGAGGATGACACAGAACGGCTTCTTCCGAGGAAGAAGGCACAGAACTGTGAAAGTCCCAACGTAGTTTACTTGACAAAGTCACAGGCCTTGAACACATCTGGCTCGAGCACGCGTGAGACGAGCTGACACGCGCTGCGAGGGCACCATGTGCTGGGCACGTTGCACACACTAATCCCTGAGTCCTCACACCACCACCTCGGGGTCATGGTGTTGTCTCCGACTCACAGACGAAGAGCCAGAGGCTAAGTAACTGGCCCAAGGTTATCGTGTCCGTAAGCCGTGCAGCCAAGACTGGAACCCAGGGCTCTGCTGGGCAGTAGTTTAAGGGAGTCCTAAGTGGCCTCCACTCCTGCCTTGGTCACATCTATTAACCAGGAGACCTTAAACTTCTTGGGAGGCATTTTGGCACGCTACCTGCCATGTCCCCGGGGCCGGCACTGTTTGACCCACAGAATGTATCTGTTGCACAAACGAGCTATTAACCCCATGGGGTGATTTCTGGTTTTCAGAGGAGGCGGCGATGGCAATTTGTAGCCCAACTGACAATCAAAACGGATGAAGGACGCGAAGACTCGGTAACTCACGCCTTCTCTGCCGACCCACCACCCCTCCCTGTGCAGGCAGGCTCCCATGGGCATCACCCCTCCCCTGGCCCTGCCCTGCTCAAGGCGAGTCTGCCAGTCAACCTAAGTGGCCGAGGAGAACCAAAAGCCCTTACGTAAGGCTCCCCGCTCCCCCCACCCACACTCCCTCTCCACCCCAAACAGCACGCTCCCCAGCTGGCAGGCCTCACAACCTGGTGGTTATCCCTGGTTTTTTCTCTCCCCACCTCCAGCCTCAGCCAACTCGTCACCAAGCCCCACTGCTGCCACAGGGTACGCAAGCGCAGTCATGGCCACTGCCACGATCCCTCTTCTGTGCCATTGCCCTGCTTTCCAGGGCCGTGGCGGGCCCCCTCCTATCAGACGTCACAATCTCTTCACCAGGGAGTCGGTATCCTCGCAGACTTGGCCGGGTCTCAACTCCCGCCAGGTGCCTTACGGGCCGTTCTCGCCACAGCGGACTCGAGTTTCCAGACTACCGTTCCCACTGCCATATTTGCTCATTCTTGTCCATCTGCATAGAAGCTTCTATTCCTCACTGACCTCAAACGTCCCCTTTTCTACAGCCACCTATGATCCCCCATCACCGCCCTAAACAGGCAGAATTATGTCCTCCTCTCCAACTCCAGGCTCTTTACAGGACCCTCTAGGACGGAGCTGCTCCCACTGGAATTACTTTCTGTTCATCTCCACATTAGGCCGAGTCCCTTGATGGACCGTATCCTTCATCTTTACCCCAGAGCCTGCCAGATTATGCCAGGGCCATAGAAGGCCCTCTGGAAAAGTTGCTGAACTAAATATAGTCATAGGTTATAGAGGGACTTCTTGTTAACACCGGAATCAGGAGTCAACAGAGCTAACACACCACCTACTGAGCAGCATTCCAAGTGCCGTGTGTGCACGGTCTCACTGAATTCTCAAAATAACCGGACAAAGTAGGTACTGTTCTCTCCATTTTACAAATGAGGAAAGAGAGGCTTGGGAAAGGCTACTGATTTACCCTAAATCCCACAGCTATTAGCACTGGGATTTGAATGCAGACATGGTCCCTTGAAGTCTGCACACTATGCCTGCTTTATAAACTGTGTTGTAACAGAATACAGTCATGTTTGGGGAATGTGATCGGACTCATAAGGTAACTGAATCCCCTGAGAATGAGCCAGCCTGGAACTGAGCTCTAATACTTTTAACCAGTACCTTCTATAACATTTTCATATGTAAAATATTCCAGGAAATAAAGTGGTGATAATTTTATTCTGGCGGGGCTGGAAATGCAAGGCCTGCTTTTTCTCAATAGGGAAACCTACCTCTATTAATGTCTATAATTCCTCTGTTGATTTCTTTTTTTTTTTTAATGTTTTATTTATTTCTGAGAAAGAGAGAGGGGGGGTGAACAGGGAGGGTTGGAGAGAGAGGGAGACACAGAATCTGAAGCAGGCTCTAGGCTCTGAGCTGGCTCTCAGCACACAGCCCGACGCAGGGCTCAAACCCATGAACCGTGAGATCATGACCTGAGCCAAAGTCGGACGCTTAATGGCTTAACCGACTGAGCCACCCAGGCGCCCCTGTTGATTACTAATAAAGCACTATGGTCACTGAAAAGAAAGCGCCCCCTCTCCTGGTCCCCTGCATCAAAAACAAAACAAAACAAAAACAGAAACAAAAGAAAGAAAGACAAAGCTTGTAGGATTAAGTGTCTACCTACCTGAGGCTTCTTACTGCATCTGTGAGGTAGGGATGGGAAAGAGGAGTGTCTATGGAAGACACCTTTGAACTCTTTCCCTTGGAATTAGGAGGAGAGGGGAAAGGAGGGGATCCTAAATAATCCCCCCCAACTTGCTGTGGAGGAAGACCAAGCCCTTCTCCAGCTGCCTCTCCCGGGCCTCAGGATCCTCTAGCTTCTGATTTTTCCGGAACTCGCGGCGGATGTAGGCCAAGTAGAAGTCTCGATCAGTGTAGCGAAGCCCTCGGCCCTGGCGCAGCAGGGCCCGGTACAGACTGAGCACCGCCTCTCGGCTCCATGGGGCCATGGGGGACTGGCAGGGGCTGCGCGTCAAGCTATAAGCAGAAGGGACAAAACAGAAGCCTGGAATCAGAATGAATAATAGAAGGGTCTATACAGACTATCTAAAATTCAGGAGTTCTGAATCTGGGTCTCAGAGACCCCAAGGTCATGCTATGACTTAGTGGCAGGGCTAGGAGTAGACCCCAGCCTCTCGATCCCCTCTTCTGGGAAAGGACAGGTTATGCTGAAGGGCCAGGGCTTGAATCCTGGCTCTGCCATTTGCCGGGCACATGCCTCTGGGCAACGTACGTAACCCTTCTGCGCATCGGCTTCTTCAGCAACAAAATGAAGATGATATTACGTGTTAAAGAGCACCTGCCACATGGGGCTATTTTGAGAACTGCATGAATTAATGCACATAAAGCATCTATAATAAACTCCACTATGAAGGCTGGTCTAGGAGGGGGTGAAGGCAAGGACTCTCAGACACACTTGAATCCTGGCACCACCACTGATGCGATGATGACCTTGGTTAAGTTTCTTAACCTCTCTTGTACCAACCTCAGTTCTCCATTTGTAAAATGAGGCTCAAGACCGTATTCTGCCCGTGTGGTGGGTATGAGGATCCCGTGAGTCAATGTACGTAAATGTGTTTAGAATAGTGCTTGGCACATACAAAGAAGCACTCTACCAAGGACAGCTATTACTAGCGGCACCTAGCCTGGTCTGTAGGTGCTCCATAAATATTAGATTTAGTTTTGCAGAAACCGCCACCATTTCCTTTGGTAACAGTGAACCTTTACACAAGTACTGCGTGTCATTTATAAAATGCTTTGTCATCCATTGCCACATTTAAATTAAGGAATCCAAGAGGTGGTCAGGGGTCCTAACGATGACTGGGAACCCTTAACTGAGTGTCTTAACACACGTCCCGCAGACACTGAGTGTCTACTATACACCACAGCACATCCCGCAGAACGCATCTCTTTCTGTCAACGATCCCAGTGTCCTTATCCCCATTGTAAGTGGCGGAAACTGAAGCTCCCACAGGGGAGTAAGTGGCCCACAGGCACAGAGCTGGAAAGGGGGGCTGCATTCCCGACCCCAACTCTGCCTGCCTCTGTAAGGATAGTTACCATTTGCCGGCGCCTGACACGGGTGCTCTACAAACTTTCCCAGCACAGCGCTTGGCACAGATAAGGGCCTCAAAAAATAAGCTGATTGAAAGCAGCAAAGTCTCTCTGTGGGAGAAATGATCACCCCTATTTCAAAAATAAAGAAATGAGATCGAATGGGGCAGGTATTTGGTAGAAAGGTCTGAACTTTGGGCCCAAAGTCAGTAAGCCATCAGCGTCCGGCCTCACCAACTTTCTGAGCGAGCTGGAGCAAGCCACTGTCCCTGTCCTTTTTTCCTCAACGGTATAAGAGCTCCCCTCGGCCCCCAAGGGCCTCCCGGAATGGGAGAGATGAATCCAGAAAATCAACAGGAAAAGTGCTTTATGAGGTTGGAGGCGTTTGTCACGCGAGGTGTGTTACTGACAAGGTCGATCGGCGATTGGGCGACTGAGCCCGGGTCGGTCCCCAGTTCCTGCCTCGACCCTGGGGAGGGGGCCGGGCCGAGGCGGGATGGGGAGACCCCGGGAGGCTGGGGCGCGGCCCCGGAGAGGCCTCCCAGGGGAGAACTAGAGCGGTCTGGGCGAGACCCCCGCTTGGCCAGGTTGAGGGGGGCGCCAGCCGCGGCCCTGAGCAGAGGCTCGGCGAGCCCCGGGCCCCCGGCGCCCGCTCCTCCCCTCACTCACCCGCGGACTGCGCGCGCTACCACTCCTCGGGGTTCGCCTCTCGCCCGGTACCTTTCCCGGGGTCACCCACCAACATGGCCCCTTCACTTCCGGGACACGACCTTGCGCACGGAGCTGAGGGGAGGGACTGAAGGGAACGTGGGGGCGGACGGAGGCGGAAGGACTTCCGTTCTTCAAGTGCTAGGCCTCTCTCGGGGCGGGGCCAGGAGCCTCGTCGGGCCACGCCCCCTCAGGCGGGCTCGGCCCCGCCTCCGCGCGTGACGTCCGCTAGAGACCGGTCTGCAGAGGCTGTTCTGTTAGGGCCCCGCCCACCCGGAGACGAACGCGCCACGCGCGGGAGTGGGCGGAGGACTGGGACCTGGGTCGGCCTCGCGCGCCTGCGACCAGGCTGCGGCGGGTCGGCTCCCACCCGCCGCTAGCCCCGTAGCCCGTCAGGGGGTTCAGCTCAGACCCCCGCACCGACTGCTGATCTCGGGCTGGGGCCGTGGGGACACCTGGGGAATTCTGACACTGCTAATATTCTCTGTCGTGGCTTTCAAAGCTCCTCGAGTCCATTTTCTCAGATCGCCTTCTTGTCACCCCTCCGTGCGCCTCCTGCTCCCCGGGCCCTTCGGCTCCCAGCAAACTCCTACCCGTGAAGGTCCACCTCAAGTGTTGCCTCCGCAAGTCTTTTCCAGCACCTTCCTCATCGGGTGTCAGGCACAGGCGCCTCCTTTTGGCCGCACAGAAATGTCTGCGTACTGCTGTTGGGGCTCCTAACCCTTCCAACCACAAATCCGTATTTAGTGGCCGCAGTTATTTGCCGGGCACCGCTGTGTAATGTATCCGTGTGCTTCTCTGTCTCTCACCAGATCTGAGCGCACGACCCGACCCACGCCTTATGGAATCCGTGAGGCTCCTCCCCACGGCGTCTCCAGGTGCCGAGTGAAGCCAAGGAGCCTGGGGACCCCCGGATCCAGCTGCACCACTGACAGACTTTGGCCCGCTGGCAAGTTTCCTAACCTCCGCCTGGGGCTGCTGTGAGGACTAGAAGGCATCCAGCAGGAGGGGGTGGGCACTCAGGAGCAGTTACCTACCCACTCACTGATTCTCACAAGTCCTCATTTGGGGTCCCTAACGTGCAAGGCACTGCCATGGGTATGGCAGGGACCAGAAAGATCAAGTCGTGTCTTCTAGTGGGGGGCTGACAGGTGGTGAGGCGAGCTGGGAGCCCCGCTGCGGGTGCGAGGATGCGGGGAAGGGAGTGTGGTGGGAGGGAGGCCTCCCTTGCACACGGAGTTGGTGACATGTGGATCTTCTTCATTGTGGCTGTGGACATCATTCCTTCTTGGCCTTCAACGCCTTTGCTTTAGCTTCAGCTTTAGGAGGAGCAGGAGCTTTCCTCTTCCCTTTCCGTTCCATCTTCACGAAAAGGGTCTCTGAATTCCATTGTCTCAGGGTCAGTCTAGCTTGAGAAGAACCGCATGCACCAAGCGCTAAAGGAGGGGGAGTTGGTCAGGAAGCTGTAGCAGACCCCGGGGATGGAGGGACAGGGGCTCAAGCCCGGGAGGCGGCAGTGGAGGGAGGAAGTGCTCAGATCCTGGAAGTCTTCAGAAGTAGAGCCACTGCTCCTGCAGGGTGTGAGAGAGAAGGGCCCCCATGGCTTCGGGCTTCTGCCTGAGCCACTGTCCTGCTGCCTCCCTGCTCCGGCTTAGTTAGGAGAATGTTCCACGTGTTCCCGGAGAAGCCTGTTTTTCAAGGGGCTTAAGGTCTGCACTCAGATGAAGGAAGACTTCCCTGTGATATGGGGGGCCTGGCAGCACTGAAGCCATGGTGAACCCCTAAGGGCTTCTGGGAAAGGGAGGGCCCAGTTGGGGGCCTCAAGGAGGGAGGCTTAAGACAGGAGCAGTGGCGGCATGGAGCCTGGGCTCTTAGGCTGGGTCTCAATCCCCCAGGACCGGCTTGCCAGCAGTTCTCTCGCCCGCACTCCCAGTGCGGCAGCCCCGGCACTCACAGCCGCCTTTATAAAGCACCTCTGGTGTACCAGCCATTTGGACTGACTCCTTCACAAACACTGTATAATGTTTACTCCCAGTGGCCCTGCTTGGTAGGCATCGTTATCCCCGTTTCATAGATGAGAAACCCAAGACTGAGAGAGGTTTGCTAGTTTCTCTGACGCTGAGCCAGGCAGCTGAGAAGCTCGCGGTGCAACCCGTGTGTCTTACACCAAAACGTGTGTTCTTTCCACTCTTCCAACCTGCCCTACTTTGCTCGATAAAGAAATAATGTTGTGACCCAAATAAATCTAATTGGTGACATTTCCAGCTGGAAGACCAGGTGACCTTTCAACCCCCTCCTGACCCTCCTGCTCTATAGAATATTATTTTTAGGAGGGAAGGGGGGAGGCCCCCTGAGAGCCTGCCTTTCAGATGAGCTTCCCCAGACTCTTCTGGGTCTTTTCTTTGCTTCCAGACTCTGAGCACTCATTCCTGCTCTCAGTGCTCCCAGGACAATGGTGGGGGGAGGAGGGGTGGAGAAGGGGAGTAGGCATCTGGCACCCACTCACATCCATGGTGCCTTTGTAGGCCTGAGACCCCTGGCAAGGAGCACTGACCCAAATGTCAGGGCTCCGCCAGGTGGATGGGATCGCAGCTTTGACATAACTCCCAGGAGTTATGTCTGGATGTTGGCAATGGTGTATTGTGCGGTCATGGATGGAAGGCAAGAAAGAGGAAAGCCCTTGTTCATCACAGCCTTGACTCATACCAGCCGTAGACATTTAATTGTGGAATGAATGGATGAATGAATGGATGTTTTCCAGAAAGATAGAGGAACTAGGAAAGGGAGACCATTTCCCCAAGTCAGAGGTCAGTCAAGTCCAGTTGAGTTTGAAAGGGGCAGTGGGGTGATGATGGGCATGGGGCAAGTGATTTAAGCTTTGTGTGCCTTGGTTTCCCCATCTGTGAGCTGGAGATGGAGAGAAAAGGGCTGCCTCCTTGGGCTGTTGAGGATTACATGTGAGAGGGCATGTAAGTGTCATGGGGAACTTGCCACATGGTAAGCATACAGTAAGCGATGACTTGTATTATCATGAGGGGTCTCTCTCTCTCTCTCGTGCGTGGACAGGTACACGGGAATATTGGCTCACAAACAGACTTTGGAAACCCAGAACACCAGTTCCACAGTAGAAATTCAGGGAGTTTCAAGCTAGCCCCCCACCCTGGCCCTGGAAAGCCTCGGTGGTCAAGGGTCTGGGCCCCCAAGGGCTAAGGCAAGATACAGGAACAAAATGAACACAACATTTTTGCTGAATGACCATGAAAATCAATGCTGTGTGTGGTTCAACATTTAGTGAGCACCTAATATGAGCCAGGACTAGAGGTGGGAACGTAGATGTCAAACACGCAGGTCCTGTGCCCAACAAGGCCAGGGTCCAGGGTGGGGAGCCAGATAGACAGGTACGCAGATGAGTGCTGGAAGAGAAGCCTTCACACGTGCTCTCGAAACCACAAGATCCTGTGATCCAGTGAAGAAGAAGGTTGGGTGAGCACCAACTGGCTAGGGAGGCTGCAGAGTGAGACCCAAAGCTGGCCCATGAGCGCGCTAAGGTTTCCCGGGAGGGAAGTGACAGCCTGCGAGGTGTGCTTCAGGCGCTGGCACCATTAGTCTGGAGTCCGTCATGGGTTCAAATCCCAGCTCTGCCACCTGACCGCTGGGTGTCCTTCAGCAACGTTCTCGACCTCTCTGAGTCTTGGTTTCTACACTCGAAAATGAGGATTGCTTAAAGTACCTAAGCAATCAGGCCTTCAGACTGACTCATGCTAACTGAGATGGAAGGAGAGGGGAGCAGTGTATATCTGGGTATATATTAAGTGTATGTCTGCAATGAGAATTAAAACTATGACTAAGGCCTTAGCGAGTTCAGGTGATGGTGGGGGCGGGGGGCAGGGGTGATCCAGGCAGAGGATGGAGTCTCGCCCATTGCAGAGCTCAAAGGACACTGAGAGGGTAAGTACCAGCAGCAGCCTGGGTCTTTCTAGCCTCAAGCCCTCTACTTTGCCCAGCAGGATGCCTTACAAACTTGAGACCCTCTTTAAATGCTCCTTGCTTTGAACGGGAGGGAAATGGCTACTGAAGGAGGAGACAGAAAGCTCACTCCAGCCCACCCCCCACCTCCCAACCCTCCATGGCGGAGTAAAGGTGCAGACACTCCTTTTACCTGCGCTGATGGAGTAATGGAGGAGTTGGCAGTAACCATAACTGCATCACGAAGCTCCGGGATGTGAGCCTACCAGGGACCGGAAATCACTCTCAGAGAGAGCCGCCTCCCTCCTAATGGAGTTTGCTGTCATCAGATGTTATCGATCTTGTATTCACCAGACTAAAACCTGATATCCCAGGACAGGAGCGAGGTTCCCCCATTAGCCTGTGAAATCTTTGGTGCCCATGTAGTGCCAGGTGGTGTTGAAAACGGGCCAGGGGCTGTAAGCTCGTTCACCGAGTACCCTCCCCTTGGCAGGCAGCAGGAATAGGGGCCGGGCCTGGCCCATGTGCAGGCTTCGAGCCCAGAGCCCAGCTCCCCAGCTTCCCATGTGTGCCACCTCTGTGAGGTTCAGAACGTAGAAGGGTGGGGAGGCTGATACAGTGCCCAGCCCAGAGCAGTGGCTCAGTAAATGTCCGTCATGTCCCTTTACATCCTTTATACCCATTGATCCCATTGGATATCAGTGACCCACTTTACAGATGAGGCTGTACCACTCGGGCTGATTATGGTCTCCATCTCCTCCAGGGGCCGACTGAGGCCTGTAGGCTGGCCTCTTCTCCTCGCTCCACAAAAAGCTTTGTAAGACCCAGAAAATTATGAGACAGCTTTCCAGGTTTGCTGAAATGCTTACGAGATCCGGCAGCATTCGGTTCCCCTCTTCTGCTAAGGAGCAGCTGCTACCGTTGGACAAATTGCGCAGCAGCCTGTGTGGGCTGGCGGAGCAGTGGTCCTGCCAGGAGGGTGGATTGGGCTGGGGAGACTGGCAGAGGGAGAAGGGAGAGCAAGGTATGATTTCTGCGTTTCCAGGTCAGAGTCTGGGGCGTATGGCAACGTGGTGATTAAGACAAGATCTCTTCCAGAGGAAGCACAGAGCTTGAGATGACCCCGAGTGTGGTTTAAAGGAGGACTTGTGATGTTTGCACATGTTCTTGATCCTCTGAGTCTTGGAACTTGACCCACCAACGTCCTTGCGCTGGGCTGATCGACAGAACAGCCTTTCCTCCCCCAGGAGTCTCGGCAATCCTATAGCCAGCATGGGCTGGAGAACGGGAGGACTCTCTCTAAATACGGCTCTGTTATGGGAAAGCCATTCTCACATCAGAAGATGATCAGAGGAGGAAATCAGCCAGAAGAGCAAGCAGAAACAGGCAGCCCGAAGCCCCTCTTCTCAGATCAGTGAGGTGAAACCCAGAACCATCCAGGTCTGTGTTCAGTAACTTCTTTTTTTATATAATATAATATATGTAATAATATATTAATATATAATAATCAATAATAAATAATTAAATAAAAATAAAATAATATAATATATAATATAATATATAATGTATATAAATATATAAAAAATATTTTTCTTAACATTTATTCATTTTTTGAGAGACAGAGACAGACAATGTGAGCAGGGGAAGGACAGAGAGGGAGGGAGACACAGAATCCGAAGCAGACTCCAAGCTCTGAGCTGTCAGCACGGAGCCTGATGTGGGACTTGAACCCACAAACCACAAGATCAAGACCTGAGCCGAAGTCAGATGCTTAACTGACTGAGCCACCCAGGCGCCCCTATGATATTTTTTTAATGTTTATTTTTCAGAGAGAGAGAGAGAGAAAGTGCATGTGGGAGTAAGAGAGAGAGAGACAGAGAATCCCAAGCAGGCTCCGTGCTGTCAGTGCAGAGCTTGATGTGGGGCTCGAGCCCACGAACCTGTGAGATCCTGACCTGACCTGAAATCAAGGGTGTGCTCAGTAACTTCTAAGGGTGTTGACGACACCCATTGGCAAAGCCTCCCACTGACACAGAGCGGCGGGCCTCTGCCCTTGGCGACTCGGAGGGGGACAGACCTGGTCTGCCAGAGTGAGGGGGTCTTTGGGGCCTTGACGGCGGACGTGCCGGTGGGTGGAAATCAACATCCCACTACTACTGATGCACGTGAGGCCTGGGAGACAGCCGCCTGAGGGAGGGCGAGTTGTTACACGCACACCACGTCAGGTTCAGCGGGGGTTCAGGGCCTGGGCAGAGTGCCGGGGACACAAAGGTGAGGAAATTACACCCAGCCCCACTGAGCGGGCAACAGAGGCTCCAGAAGTGTTCGTCTCCCAAGCTCCGCCATGTCGTGTGCAAGCTCTGGAACCTTCGTCTCCTCATCTGCAAAGGGGAGAAGAGCCGGGCACCACAAGTCTTCAATGGTAGGCCTAGCATTGCCTTCAGCATTTTGTGTATTTCCTAGTCTTGCTTTTCTTCTCTCTCTATAATGTTCTGTGATTCTATTTTATATATTTACCCCCTTCCATTCTGCGGCATATACTTTATATGCTGCCTCAGATCCCAGCTGGTGTCCGGTTGGAAGAAAGAAAGGAAGGGAAAGTGGGAAGGCAGGCCGGCACCTCCAGTTGCGCATGCCTGGCTCTCCCACTAGGAGGCAGCAGGGCACCGTGTGAAGGGTGGTGGGGAGGCCCTAGTCCTAAATCCCACGGGGAGCTGTGTGCCTTTGAGCAATTTATACCCTTGATCTCCCCAAATCCTAGCCTCCCCACCCCCACCAACTTGCAGCCTGGTAACCACCCCCCAAATACCATGTAGATTACATGAAGTAATGGGTGCAAAGTGCCTGGCATGTACACAATAGATGTTCAATGGCTGTACACACCTATCGTCGTGGTCCTTAACCTTGGGACCGATTCCGCACTCCAGGGGACATTTAACAATGTCTGGGGACGTGTGTGGGTGTCACACTTGAGGGAGTAGACTCGTCTCTTAAGTAGGGGCCACGGATGCTGCTAACACCCTGCAATGCATAGGACAGGTCTCCAACACACAGAATTATCTGGCCACAATGCCACTAGCGCCAAGGTTGAGAAACCCCGGCCTACGTGCACATCGATTTTGAGCTCCTAGAGGGCAGCAGATGTGTCTTCTCCATTTCTGTATCTTCCCTGGGGACTGTCACACAGCCTGCAGTCAGTGAGTGAGTGCAGGGTTGAGCTGAAAGGTAAGTAGGGGCAGAAGAGGAGACATGGATATGGGGGGTGGGGCTAGGGGTGACAAACTAGAAAACCTCATTGTCATGAAGTGGGGTCGGGAGCCTAACTGCATTAGCATGAGGGCTTCCTGAGAGATGAATCTGATTTGCAGCAATGAAATTGCTTCTAAGCATCCTAATCAGATTGCTGTAAATGCTGGAGATCATGGGAAACTTTCAAGAGCTCTCTACTTTTTTTTAATGTTTATTTTTGAGAGAGACAGAGAGTGCAAGCAGGGGAGGGGCAGAGAGAGGGGGAGACACAGAATCCAGGCTCTGAGCTGTCAGCACAGAGCCCCCAACACGGGGCTTGAACTCACGAACCGTGAGAACACGACCTGAGCCAAAGTTGGATGCTTAACAGACTAAGCGACCCAGGTGCCCCATGAGAACTTTCTAGAACTGAGTGCCCCCCTTTGGAGTCTGCCTCAGGACGCTGTCACAATGGGCTGGAATGACGGGAGCCAGGAAGTTTTCTGCCTCCTACAAATCTCAAGAATTTGTTGTTTCTTCTTTCCACCACCAACCTGCACCCCAGACCCTGGCCAATGTTTGTAGAACCAAATGGCAAAGAGTCTAAAAGTCCTGTTACTGGACAGCAGTGGACTGGCTAGCAGAGCAGATCAGGGAATGGAGACAGCTATTTTTGACTAGCTGATGGATGGTCACATGGATAAGGGCCTAGCCTTGTCCCAGGTGAACTTCTAGAAGGCAGAGCATCCAAACGGGGGCCTGGCATGAGGCATGCTGGGTCTTCAGAAAGGCCGGCAGGCTGGACATGCTGAAGGTTCTCATTACAGCATGAGGACTGATCCAGTGTGATACTCAAAGGAAGTGGCAAGTCTTGGTCAAGCCAAGAGGCGTGGTCACAGCTAATCCTGCGGGCAAGGCCCTGCAGGGGAGGAAGTTTGGGCCATAGAACACCTACTGCCCTCAGATGGACAGGTAGGTTGTATGAGACAGAACCCCAGTGCTTGGGCAGGCGTTCAGGGGGCAGGATCTCTGGGAAGTGGGGGGTATTGAACAGCATAGGAGACAGTCCTGGGTTCAAATCCCAGTGCCTCCACTTATTAGTGGCAATCACTTGTTGCTCATTCCCAAAATAAATGTTGAGTTGTGCCAGGAACTTTGCTTCCAAGTGTGGGAGGCAACACACAAAAGCAGGCCAGCCTAAGACCACATGGAAAGGGCAGCACTACAGACATCTGAGAAATAACGGGACCCCAGAGGATCAGCGCCTAATCTGGGTGTGGGGAGGGAGAGGTGGGGGTCTTCCCAGCAAGGCCTCCTGGAGAACCTGACACGTGAGGGTGAAAGAGTGAGCAAGCGTTAGAAACAAAATGGCGGCAGAAGGTTCTGGGACAAGAGAAGAGTATGCATGAACTCATGAGGTTTTCTTGAGATGAGTTAGAATGTTTTTGGTTGTAAAGAGCAGAAAGCCCAGCTCAAATCGTCTTTCACAAAGAGAATGTATTGGCTCGTGTAATTGAGAAGTCCTAACGGTGTGGGTTTTTGGTGAAGTTCCACACCAGCCCATGCTATCAGCTGTATGCTCCCCCATCTCCTTTTATTTCTGGTGATGAGGGCTCTTTCCTCATCATTCTTTTTTATTTTTTTAATATTTATTTTGGGGAGAGCAGGAGAGAGGGGGACAGAGGATCTGAAGCAGACTCTGTGCTGACAGCAGCAAGCCCGTTGCAGGGCTCGAACTCACGAAACACAAGATCATGAACTGAGCCGAAGTCAGACACTCAACCGACTCAACACTCAAGTTGACTGAGCCACCCAGGCGCCCCTCCCCATCATTCTTGAAGAAAGAACTTCTTTTCCAGAAGCTTCCAGCAATTTTTTTCTTCTGTATCACTAGTCTGGAATGGGCCACTTGTCCATCCCTAAAGTAATCACCCTGACCAGGCAATGGATAAACTGGTGGAACCTTTCAGGGCTAGCTTAGGAGCTGGGTGTGTGCATGTGTGAGTGTGCACGTACATGCGTGTCAATCCCCACCAAAACACACAATTAAGAAATTCTGGTAGGAAGAGATGCCGAGAAGAGGAACTGTAAATGTCCACTGCAGCCAGCATTTACTGAGTGCCTACTATGTGCCCAGCTCTGTGCCAGCTGCTTTTCATGCATCTTTAAAGCCCCACAGCAACTAACGCTTTGAGTAGGAGTCATCAAAGGCTTAAGCCTAAGGAACACATCCAGGGTCAGGTGATTATCAAGTGGGGATCTGAGATTTGGGCCCTGGGCAGTCATAGAACACAGTCTCTGGCATACAGTAGGCACTAAATGAGTGGTAGCTACTATTAGGGAGAATTCAAGGATGGCTCTCAGACTTCCAGCTGTTGCATGGGTAGATGAGGTGTCATCTATGGGATGGAGAATACAGAACAGAGAGAACAGCCCTGGGGGCAGGGAAGCTTGGGTTCATTTGGTCACATGGTGTTTGAGGTGACCTTGACACCTTGGGAACCAATCTAACAAGTAGTTGGATCCATGGGGTGGATGCTTAGTGGGGAGGACTTTCTGGAGAAACTGAGCCAGCCTTACCTCTGCAGAACAGTAGGCAGAGCCGGGGGCCCAGGATTAAGCCGTGGGGAGTCCCCTTATTGAGGGGGTGCATGGAGTAAAAGGATCCCAGGAAGGCAACCGAGAAGGGACATCAGGAAGGAGGAAGAGGAAGTCACAGAGGCTGGAGAAGGGATGCGTGACCCGTGTGTCAGACGCATTGAGGAAATGGATGGTGCGGCCATAGTCATGATGATGATCGCTCCCACTTTTGAATTTTTTTTAATGTTTTATTTATTTCCGAGAGAGAGAGAGAAAGAGAGGCAGAGTGAGCAGGGGAGGGTCAGAGAGAGAGGGAGACACAGAATCGGAAGCAGGTCCAGGCTCTGAGCTGGCTGTCAGCACAGAGCCCAATGCAGGGCTCGAACCCACAAACCGTGAGATCGTGACCTGAGCTGAAGTCGGACGCTTAGCCGACTGAGCCACCCAGGCGCCCCTGATCGCTCCCACTTTTGAAGCTCTCCCGATTCTCCAGGATCTGTTCCAAGTTCTGAGCGCCCTCACAACCGCTCTAGAGGTCTGTCCCATGAAGGTCTTCATTTCGCAGATGAGGATGCAAGAGATGGACTTGGCCAGGGGCTGGTGAAAGACCTGATGGAGGCAACTAAGGTTGCGCCAGTGGTGTCCTCGGTGCCCCACACTTCTTTTGAGCACCCTCCTTCCTCTGGTAGGTAGAGCCAGGCTAATCAGCATATTCACCCATCCCCTCTCCAGTCTCCAGGATTGGCCCAGGGACGATCACATGACTTTCTCCAAGTCAATGAGATGGGGGCCCAGGACTTTTAGAGGAGAAGAGCTCTATGTCTTCTGTGCTAAGTACCCAAGATGAAATGCCGTGAGGCTTGGAGCTGCTGCAGCCATCTTGCAGGCATGAAGGTTAAGGCTGTCTGAGAATAGGGACAGCACAAGATAGGAAGTGAGCTGACCTGAGCCACAGAGAGGGCTGGACGACAGTGTGGCAGTGAGCTCCACCTCCAGCTGTACCTGAAGCCTTTCCTGTTACTAAACTAACCTGTCAGCAAGCCAATAAACCCCACTGCTTTCTTCATTTGAGTTGGGTTTTCTGTCATTAACTGAAAGCAAACTGTGTCAGTCACCTATGGCCACAGTCAGGCTGTGTAACAAACCAGCCCGAGTGGCTAAAGCACTGACTGGATTTATAAATCACGAGACTGGATTTATGTGTGGGCTGAACTCGGCCGGGAAGCTCTTCTGTTCTTGGCTGGGCTCATGCAACATGTTGGGCGGCCGGGATGATGGGGTCAACCAGGACATGTGCTATGGCCACGGTGGCACTTGTGACACTGTTGATGTGTTGTCTCTAGTAGCTCTCAGTGTTGGAGAGGCGGTTTGCGGTACCCATGTAGGGCTGGACTTTTCCTGCAAATGCAGGAAATTAGGAGCACACGAGAGGTCAGGTTTGGGGACAGATCATCCCTCCATTTGAACTTGTGTGATGCTCCCTTGAGATGAGAGTCAAGCAATGTTTTTGTGGCAGAAGACCTCAGCGGTGATGTGAGGTCCTTCCCAAAGCCTTGTCTCAGTAGGAGCGTTTGTCTTTTTTTTTTTTTTTTTAATATTTTTATTTATTTCTAGGAGAGAGAGACAGCGTAAGCAGGGGAGGGTCAGAGAGAGAGGGAGACACAGACTCCGAAATAGGCTCCAGGCTCTGAGCTGGCAGTCAGCACAGAGCCCGATGCGGGGCCCGAACCCACGAACTGCGAGATCGTGACCTAAGCGAAAGTCGGACGCTTAACCGACTAAGCCACCCAGGCGCCCCATGGAGCGTTTGTCTTAATGCCTCGCGCATCTGTTGCAAAAGCACTGACTGGCTGACAGGCTCACTCTTTTGTGAATTATCCCTTCCTCTGTCCCCGATAAATCAGGTCAGGCCTGACCAGGTGGGCACATCCTTGCAGCAGCGGCTGCCCATGAGCTGCTACACGGAACTGTTTGGCTGAGCCTAGATCGAATCGTGGAACCGTCAGCAAATAAATTGTTGTGCCGCCTATTAAATTTCAGGGCGGTTTGTGTTGAAGCAATAAATATTTGATAGAGTAAAGTACAAAATGAAACTTAAAAAAGTGATTGTAATTGAAAAGCGTTAGTTTCCTGCTATAACGGAGCGTCTGGGAATTCCCTAGAACAGCACAAGAGGGGTCAAGGATGCTGGCCAGAGAGCTGGCCCCCGGGGAACGCTTTTCACTGCTTTGAACTGTAACTACAGATGCATGGACATCCCGTGATGTGGGGTGCCCGGGTGGGGACTCCCAGTGGGCTCCGGGATGACAGGCTTCAGGATTTGCTTTTAAGTTTATTTATTTTGAGGTGGGGAGGGAAAGAGAGGGAAAGAGAGAATCTCAAGCTGGCTCCACACTGTCAGCATAGAGCCCAACGCAGGGCTCACACTCACGAATCATGAGATCGTGACCTGAGCCAAAATTGAGTCGGATGCTTACCCGACTGAGCCACCTAGGATTTAGGAGTTTGCCCACAGCTCAAGCCCCAACCTGCAAGGCAATTCTAGAAGCACTTCAATGGTTGTGTTGCCCAGTCACCGGGCTTGCTCTGGTCTCCCCATCCTGATGGAGCTTTACAGGTTGTAAACCACTTGCCTTTATTTTATGTTATCCTCTGGATGCCGTAAAGCTCTCTATGGACCATTTTTTATAGAAAGATCGTGTCTGGAAAGAATATGAGCCCCCTCCAAGGCCACGGAGCCCACCAGTACCCACATACCTCCCTGGATGGCCAGTTGAGGGAGACAGTCACATCTGATGTTCAGATGTTCATGGCCCGGCTTCCTAGGCTCTGATGACCTCACGCCAGCCCTCACCTCACCGTACTGAGGTGGCACTTAACTGTTGGTGTTTCCCCACTGATGGCAATCCTCCTGACAGCAGGGACTGTCTTCACTCAGTGTCCCTCACCTGGCACCACGCCTGGCTAGGTTAGGAGCCCGGATGGTGTTTGAATATCAGTGTGGACATCACCACCATCCTCATGTGTCCTGCCTTCTAGAAGCCTTCTCCCTGCCCCCCCTCCCCCCATGGATGGTGACAGTGTGGCATTCACTGCCTTAACATGTCCAAGCCTCTCTCCCCACAGCTGTAAAATGGGAATGATGGGGAGGGAGATCTCTTAGCCCAGAGTACAGCACAGAGTAGACAATAAATAACATCTGTAAATGTCTGTGGTGAGATGATTCACTCTGGGACATGATTTAAGGGTTATACATTTGGTCTCAAATGGCAAGGGGTCACCATCACCCTCTTTTGGCCAGGTGGGATGTCTGCACCTCCTCCACTCTTTCCCCAACCTGTGGAATTACACTCCCCACCCCATCCCACCTACCCCAAGCACCTGCAGCGGGTGCCTTCCTGGGCTTTGGGAACGTGGCCGGAGTCCACACATCTGAGTTATGCAGGTGACACACTGCGTACCTTGTGGCTGCTCAGGGGACATTAGCCCCTGCAGCGGCCACTGACACCTGTCTCTCCTCCCTGTCTCCAGCCTCAGTCTCCCCCTCTAACAGGGCGGCTACACAGCCACCCCACGGGGCACTGAGGTAGAGTTCAAAGTGTGTCCCCTCTCATCATCTCTGAGACTGTTCTTAGAAAATACCCACAGGGTTCCTTCCCGAGAACAATACCATTGTCCACGGGCCTAGATGGAAGGCTCCAGGAAGGCCCTCACATTCCATGGCCCCGGGCACCATCAGAGCACAAGTCCAGGGGAGAGACAGTGCCATCCTCATCTGCCCCAAAGGGCTGGTGACAAGACCAGTGTTGGGAATCCAGGTGCGGTCCCTCTTCTGCCAGCAAGTGGCTGTGTGACCTTAACCTGTGACAGGGAGCACCTGGATGGGTTAGTAGGTGGGACTTGCGGATCTTGACCTTGGAGTGGTAGGTTCGAAACCCACCTTGGGTGTAGAGAAGTAAGGGAGGGAGGAAGGGAGGAAAGGACGGACCTGGGACCTGTGACTGGCAAATAGGGGAAAAGCACTGAGGCAGGAGGGTCTGTCTGGACACCTGGGGTCAGGACTGAGGGAGAACCGCTCCCCTAAGGGCGGAGACATCAGAGGATGTCATCCAGCCTTCATCCGGAGCTCCGATGACAGAGGTCCACCCAGGAGCGGGGGCGTGGGCCGTTCTGCGGCCCTCCTTCGGAGAAGCCGGAAGCCAGTTCCACCAGTGGGGGTGGGGAAGGGGAGGGTGCTCCCCCGGTAGTGAGTGGGTGCGAGCACGTGTGGGTGCGCGTGCCTCCCTCAGGGCAGGGGCTCGGCACGCCCCCCTGCTTCCCAGCAGCCTTCCCTCTGCGTGAAGGCTCACACCCCGTGGGCCCAGCGCTGGCAGCCAGGTAGTGTTTAGGAAGACCAGAGCCCCCCCGCCCTCACCCCGCATCCCTCCCTGACCCAGAGTGCCCCCAAACTGGCCCCGCACGCGCACCTTTCAGACTTTGTAGCTGTTTTTATTATTAATATTATCTTTTCCTTTAAGCATCCCTTTAAGGGTGAAATGAAATCCAACCATTTACAGAGAAAATGATTTCAGAATGTACATATTGATTTTCCCTTACAAAAAAAATAATACTATTATCATTGGCGTCCTTAAATTATACATTTCCCAGGGCCCTGCCTTCTGCTTGGGGAAGTCCTGTCTCCCCTCCCCCACTGTCACCTTTGTCCCCAAAGCCCTCCCACTCCTGCCCCTGGGAACCGACATGACCTGTGGGCCAGCTGAGCCTCACGAGCCTAGAGGTCATAGGGCCAAGTGGTTCCCAGGGAAAGACACCTGGTTATGGCGACAGGGCCAGCAGTGTACTGGCTCCCACACATTCACAGTTTGGCTTCCTTTCATAATGGAGGAGTGGCCCAGGGCTCCCCTGCCCACCCCCCAAGAATTCCCAGTGTATGAATGTGAGTATACGTGAAACTCTTCAACCCCATGACTCAGCCCCACCCCACACCCCTCTGATGGCTGCTTTCTCCACCCAACGGTCAGGTCTCCATTTGGCAGTGACCACGAACAGGGTTCTGGGTCTAAGAGGGAAGGTGGGGGCTGGCAGAGCTGAGCTCCTCCCCTCTTCCTTCTCCCGCCCTGGAGCTGGTGAACTGGAGGCCAGAGACCCCTGCCAGCCTGGGGAGGGGGCATCCCCATAGCAGCCGAGGGTACCAGGGGCATGAAGTGAGGGAGCCCTCCAGGAGGGAGGCCCTGCGCTGAGACTCAGGCACGATTCAGGAGCCCCCCGCCTGGGTTGGACCAGAGCCACAGGCACATCCTCACCTCTTTTGCCACTTCTCAGATCCAAGAGGGATTGGGGGGCTGCTATAACTCCAAAGGAGGGTTTCCCTCGGGGCACCCCAGAGACTTCCCTGGGGTGGGAGAGTGGAAGCCACCAGGCCCCTCCACCTGCTTCCTGCTTGCCAGCTCTGCGGCCGGCTCCTCAGACCACACCTGAGCCAGACATTTCTCTGGTAGAAGAGACACCCTCCCCTCCTGGCCCATCAGGAAACCCCAAGACCCCCGGAGAAAGTCCTGGCTGGAGGCTAGGTGGCATGGGACGGAAGGACATGGTTGGGATCAGAACAGGCTGGGGAGGTAGTGAGCTCTCAGCTGTTCAGCCCTCAGGTCAGGAGGATTCTCATTCCTTGGACTGAAAGACAGACAGACAGACAGACCCCGCATCCCCTTGAGCCTTGCTTTCTAGGCTCCCCAAGGGCTTTGTGCCTCAGTCACTTTGGGGGAGTTGTAAGGAGCCCGGGCCACAGGCCCCAGGTCCTAGGGAAGGGGAGGCCTGGGCCCTGCCCCCACACCCATACAGAAGCATATATTTACAAGGACACCCCAATACAGACACATACAGGTACACACCAAGCATGCACACATGCCCATAAATACACACACGCACACACAAACATGTACCGTCCACAGGCAGGCTCGCATCCTGGCATCGTTGGGTGAACATCTGTGGGGGCCTCAGGAGGGCGGTGTCTCACCCCTCCTTCAACCGCAGGCTCTCACTGCCCCCCAGCTTTGGGTTGGCAGTGGACGGGGGCAGGACAGGTGCGTCTAAGAGCTCTGAACTTGAGAGGAGGAGCCTAGGACTGCGTTCGTCATTCTGCTGCTCTCTCCCCATCCCCCTCCCTCTGTGCCAAAGATGCTCCTGGTCTCCATTCTCCTCCTTCCTTTACTGAGGGAACTCTGAAGCTGAGGCTGGGCATGTGGCTGAAGACTACCTTTCCCAGCGTCCCTTGGAGCTGCTTGTGACCACGTGACTAAGACCTGGCCTGTGAGATGCGATCAGAAGTGACCGGCCATTCTGGCTCATGCCCTTAACAGGAAAGGACATGTGCTTCTCTTGCCATTCTCTGCAGCTCCCAGGCTGGGACGCACACGCGAGGGTGGGAGCCGAAGCCACCACTCTGTCCAGAATTGGAAAGTGTGTATAAAGGAAAGCAGGGCTGCTCTACTGGATCTGGACCATCTCCCTCCAGACAGTTAAGCCAGAAACAAGCTTGTCTTGCTTAAACCACTGTATTTGGGGGCCTCTTAATGACAGCAGCTTGGAATCTAACCAATGCCTCCCCTGCCCCCGTGAGATAAACTAAGGGGAATGAGATGACGTACAACCAGCCTTAAAGTCCTTCCTGGTCCCAGGCAGCCTCGTGGGTGCTTCCTGGCTCTGGCCAGCCCCAAGGCGGGGACACAAGGGTGACTCCACCAGAAACGGTGGACAGCTGGGGCTGTGGGGTCCAGTGGGAAGAGGTGATGGGAAGGACCTCTGCCTCCCCCGGTCCCCCTTCCAGGCCTGACCTGTGAGGCTGGCTGATGGCCCAGCTTCTGCCTCCCATCCCACCCTGAGAGCCGGACTCTCGGCCTTACGAGGGCTGAGTGGGCAGCCCACAGGACAACAAAGAAAAAGAAAGAAGGTCAAGGCCAGGTTTTGAACCAAAAGGAAGACTCCCCGGGCTTCCGCAGACTCCGGGCTCCCCTACCACGGGTGCTATCCAGCGCAGGGGTGCCCTGCGGGGCAGGGGGCAGAGCTCTCTGCTCCCTCTGGCTCAGCTCTTCTGAGAACTTCCTCCCAGCCGAGTGCTGCTTTACACCCCCTCCCACCTTGGTGTCCCCTCTTCCTCCTGGACCCCAAATGCACCTGTGGACAGAGCCCCAGGCCCTCCTGGCATGCCCACTTCCCCGCTGCAGGTCCAAAGAAAGCCCCAGGAGGCCAAATGGCAGGTTTCTCCCTGGCGGGGGCCGCAGCTCCCACAGAGCGGGCCTGGAGAGCTCGTGCCGCAGCCTCCCTTCCCCACCCCTGCCCGCCCTCCCCTGCTACCCAGGAACCATCATGCACTCTCCGCTGGCACCTCCCGGCCACAGCACTCCTGGTGGACCGAAGGGCTGGACTTCCCTCTCCTGATGAGGAAGGATGTTTTGTGAGCTCACAGGCCTGACCCTCGGTTCCCAAGGGCTCGAGGAGGGAAGGCTCCTCCACCCATCCCCACTCCCGGTCCTTTCAGGAGCCAGCCGGCAGGCAGAGGGGGGCAGGGAAATAACGGGAGCGGCCGCCACCCCCACCTGCCACCGGCTCTGGAAGGTCACGCAGCCTTAGCCTTCGACCACATCCAATTTGCCCCTGGCAGGGGCCCTTCCCTCCGGCCCCCTGTTCCGCCGCCCACCTTCCGCTGTGCTCTTGGGCTCCTGGTAGGGGTTATCCAGCAGGTAGCGGAACTGCGCGTAGTTGTTGAGCAGGTACTTGGGGGCATACATGTGTTCACTGGGGTCCGCCGGCGGGTACTCCTGCTGCGTGCCGTCAAACCAGCCCCCGGTGCGGATCAGGCTCCGGATGTAATTGAGGTCCCGTTTGTCCTCGTAGTCACCCCAGCGGGGGAAGTCGCCGTTCTGGGCGGACACGAGCTTGAAGTAGATGCCCTCGGGCGTGAAGCACCAGGAGCAGTGCCAGCCGGCGAAGTGCAGGGGGCTGCCCAGCGACCACTGCACCAGGATGTGGCCGGTGCGGTTCTCGTACTGGCGGAAGTTGGGCATGGTGTAGTACTGGCGGCGGCGCAGGCGGATGCCGTCCAGCCCGTACACCGTCTGCAGCATGTCCACCGTGCAGCCCGACACCACCTCCAGGGTGCCCGGCTGCTTCCAGAAGAAGCCGTACAGCGACTTGCGCATGTGGAAGGCGAAGGGCTCCGTCCAGCCGTCGTAGAGCTTGAGGAAGAGCACGCCGTCGCGCGCCGGGATCTCGTCGGCGTCGTCGATGATGAAGACGTCGTCGGGCCGCAGGTTGCGCAGGCGCGACACGCCGTCCTGCGTCAGGAACGTGCGCAGGTAGTCGTCGGCGATCCAGCCGTCCTGCCGCCCGCCCAGCGGGAAGTGGTCCAGGAAGACGTAGAGCACCTTGTGCCGGATGTACTCGAAGGTGCCGTTGGTCAGCATCTCGCGGAACTTGAGCGGCCGCGGCTCCCCGTAGGCCGTGAAGTTGGACTCGCACACCACGAAGGCGTCCACCACGTCGCCCAGCTCGTGGAAGCGGACGTCCAGTAGGTCGAACTCGTGGTTGACGTTGATGGCGTTGATGACCCGCCGCGGCACCTCCCGGGGCACCAGGCGCTCCTTGGTGGGCAGGTTGGAGTACTGCACCACGGTGGGCACGCCGCAGCTGGGCCCGTGCCAGCCCGGGAGGCACACGCACTCCACCCACTTGCGCCGCGCGCCGCGGGCCCCCGGGCGCTCCCGGGCGCTCAGCAGGTGCCGGGCGGGGCCCCGGGCCGAGGAGCCGTCGGCCCCCTCGGCCTTCTCCTCGGGCCGCCCCGAGGGGGGCTTCTCCAGCATCTTGGTGCCCGGTTTAAAGCACACACCTCCAGCCTTGGTGCGGACGAAATACTCAGTGGTGTCCTCGGGCAGCACGAAGTCCAGCCGGTGGAGTTCCTCGGTGGCCTTGCTTGGCGACAGCGGCTGGAGCAGGGGCGAGTGGGAATAGAGCGGCGTTCGCAGCAGGTCCGGGCTGCCCGGCTCCGGGCTGGCCTGGGGTGTGACGGGGGCATTGTTCCAGAAGAAGCTGGACACGAGGTTCGGGCTGAGGGAGGCCAGTTCTCGGGGGAAGGTGACATAGGACAGGGTCTTAAAGAAGTGCAGGAAGGAGATGAGGCACAGGCCGGCCATACAGAACATGAGAAAGAGCTTGTAGCGTCTCATCTTCATCCTGCAGTGAACAGGGAGAGACGGGTCAGGGCGTCTGCAGACCAGGGTGAGGAGAGCCAGATGCCCCTCTCCTTAGGAAGGGAGCCTGAGGAGGCCTTTGCTGTCACCAAATGTCCTGGCCAGTGCCTGGTGCCCTTGCATGAAGTCACCCCCTGTCCCCCAGGAGTCGAGACCGTGAGTCCTACTCACTGTACCAAGTACCTCCGGGAGCCCCGGCATCAAGGAAATTCCCCTCCAGGCTCAGGACCTCTTCCCTGCTCGCTCCGCCCTTCCCCCCAGAGACTGCTAGGTCAAAGCCCCGCTCCCCCCACCCCCTGCGCTGCAGTCTGATCTTCCACCCGGCCTGCCCACCCAGACCGGACCAGCTGCATTGCCAGGCTTTGCTCCAGGAATAACACGCAGCCTGGGAGAAGCCCGACCCTGTGGTGCTGAACCTGCCCCAGGGGGGTCCCAGGCCCCAAGGGAGGGAGAGAGTATGGGCTGCTGGCTGCCAACTCGGGTCCCCTTCCCGCACTGCCTAGGGTGCTGCTCTCTTTTTTAATTTTGGTGTGGATGTTGACACATCCAATTCCTTTTCACTGAAAAATAATTCACAGGCCTCAAGGGAACACATTTAACTCTAACACACTTAAAAGAGGGAGTACCGGTTTCCCTTTATTACCCCTTTACTAGACGGGTCTCCCCACACGAACAGTCCGACCTGTCTGCAGCGTGTTGCTGGCTTCTATATGTAATATTTCTGTTCTTGGTTTCATATTTTTCATAATGGTGCCATACTGGGCACTAAGTACGCTCAAGTTGTTTTCCCCAATCAATGATAGATTTAACAGATTTTCATATCAGTAGTAATCAATCTACCATTTCCTTTTAAATCCCACATAATATTTGAATGAATATTCAAATGAATGAATCACTCTCTATTCATAAGTGAGTCGTGGCTATCATCCTCAATTCATTTATGCAGTTTGATTTATCGATTCATCTATTTTTATTTACTTATTTATTTTGGAGAGAGAGCACGAGCAGCGGAGAGGGGCAGGGCGGCAGTGGGGGTGAGAAAGAAAGAGAATCTTAAGCAGGCTCCTTCCTCAGTCGGGACTCTATCCCATGACCCTGGGATCGTGACCTGAGCCTAAATCAAGAGTCAGACGCTTAACCGACTGAGCCACCCAGGTGCCCCAACTTTATCAGTTAGTTTATGGCTGTGGAATGGACAGCCTTGTATGGTTTTTTTACAATTAAAAAAAAAATTTTAAACATCTTTTCAATTTTAAGAGAGAGATACAGTGCAAGTGGGGGAGGGGCGGAGAGAGAGGGAGACACAGAATCCGAAGCAGGCTCTAGGCTCTGAGCTGTCAGCACAGAGCCCGACGCGGGGCTGGAACTCACGAGCAGTGAGATCATGACCCGAGCTGAAATCAGACACTTTACCGACTGAGCCACCCAGGCGCCCCAATTTTATCAATTAGTTGATGGCTGTGGAACGAACAGCCTTGTATATTGTTTTTTTACAATTTAAGTATGTAATTGTAATTTGTAATGTCCTAACCCTCCTCACTCGGTCTCCCCTAGCGCTAATGTCAGATATAACGGTACATCTGTCATAACTAAAAAATGGGAATGGCCACATTACTATTAACTAAAGTCCACACTTTATTCAGATGTGCTATTTATCTCATGAATGAACCTGTGTAGCGAGAGTATTTCTGACTATAACCATCCAGCTCGCTTTGTCGTGGGGCCCAGGGGGGCGGGCAGGCGGGCTGGCGGCTCCACCCATTTGGCCAAGTAGGACCAATGACTTGGTTGGATGACCTACTTACTAGTCTTGAGTCTCGGGAGGGGCTGGGACAGAAACCGGCCTTTGGCATCTGGAGTCTTCATTTCCCCTTCCCGTAGATCCCTATGAGTGAGACGCTGCCCTTCCACCTAGAACATTCTTTCCCTTAAAATGTTCCTTTCTGGGGCTTCTCTTTCCTTCTCCGGGTCATTTGGGTGCTTTCCTGCCCTCCACTTCCTAACTCTGAAGACAGCAGGGTAGAGTGGAAAGAGGCACACTTGGCTTCAAACTTCTGTGACCTTAAGCAAGGCGCCTCAGTTTCTACACCTGTGAAATGGGTACAGTGTTCCTGGTGGGCAGCAGGTGCTCAATAAACTTCCATCCTTTCAATGCTGGAAGATTCCAACATTAATTTTCTCTAAGCTACATGGTCATAAGGTACAGAATCATGACATGTTTGACCTAGAGAACATTTCAAGAATCATTTCCTCCAATCCTTTAATTTTACAGAGGAGGAAACCAGGACCTAGGGGGCTTCAGGGACCTGTTTGAGGTTACAAAGCTGGGGCAGGAACCCGGGTGGCTTGACTCCTGTGCTACTTCCCGGCCTCACCTCAAACTAGTGAGGAACAGTGGGGTCACCAGTCCCGCTGGTCAGGGTACTTCTGCTGTCAAGTGCAAGGGAACCCGTGTCCTCTAGTCTGAAGGCCTGGCGCTCCTGGAGCCTGCCCAGGGGTGTGGCCGGCACAGCCGACTGCAGACGGTCAGGCATGACAATCAGGGCTGGGGGCCTGACCTCTGCTAAATGTAGCTTGTCCGGGGGAGGGGTCTCCACTGGCTTTTGGGAAGGCAGGAGGGAGGGGCTGCCCTTGGCAGTCTTTTGAAGCAGGTCTTCTGGGCTCCTCTCTCCGCCGTGGATTCCAGCTCTGCTCTGGCAAAGTGAGACCAGGTAGGCCAGGCCAGCAGGGTGAGTGGGGGGGCAGAGGGGCGAGGCCTGATACAGGCGGGCAGGCAGGAGTTCCTGGTGTGGTGGACACGGGGCATAAGGCAATGCTGAAGACCAACGGCAGCCCAGCAGCAGCCTCCCCGGTGACCCGCCAGGGGGCGTGGAGGACCCAGTCAGGCAGCCCTGATCCTGGTGGGCTAGTTTCCCCCACTGTCTGTGGGACACCCCCCGATCCTGGCCCCTGTTGGGCTGAGCTGGACCGTGAGCCATGGTGGGCAGGGCCAGGCTGCCACTCAGACCAGTTCCCGTAGGCGAGGTCACACCGACCCAGCTGCCCCTTGGTTCCCTGGCCAGGCCGGCTTTCAGGATCTCATTACACCTGGCCAGATGGGCCCTTTGGAAGACAGACTCATCTGTGCCTGGGATCCCCCTTTCACGGGAGCTTTCAGAGTGCGGCTCCCTTGATAAGGCGGGGCCTGGCTTGCCGCAGGGAATAAGGAACTGAGTGTGGCCCCCTTGTTGCTCTGGCTGCTTAGGAGATTCGAACCACTGGTGCTTGGCCTGGAGCAAGTCTGTGCCTCGCAGACCAGCAAGTCAGCGCCTCGCAGACCAGAATGTCTGGGGCATCTTCGCTTCTGGCTTCACTCTTACTCTTCTTGTCCTGATCCCTTTTTATCTTATCTTCATGTATTTTGCTAAGTGCTCCGAATACATTTTTTTGACTGAGCAGCATATAAACAGGAAACTGAATAAATAAAGCATCGGCACCTGCGGTCTCCTGTAAGTCTCATCCACCCTGGGATGCTACCGAAACCACCTATTTCACAGATGGGGAAACAGACTCAGAAAGATGACAAGGCTTTTCCCAAAGGACATTAAGAAGTCACAGCATCAGGACCTGAACCCAGTTCTGCTCCCAGGCCAGCACCTCTCTCCCTCCTGACAGCCAAGGCTGCATCCCTCCAGGTGGCCCAGTTAAGGAACCAAATTAGGCCCCAGCTGGCAGCATTCCTGCCTCCGTTCGAAAGCTTCACTTAGAAACAACCAGGTAGGGGCGCCTGGGTGGCTTAGTTGGTTAAGCGTCCGACTTTCGCTTAGGTCATGATCTCGCGGTTCGTGGGCTCAAGCCCCGCGTCGGGCTCTGTGCTGACTGCCAGCTCAGAGCCTGGAGCCTGTTTCAGAGTCTGTGTCTCCCTCTCTCTCTGACCCTCCCCTGCTCACGCTGTGTCTCTCTCTCCCTCCTAGAAATAAAAAATAAATAAATAGGGGCGCCTGAGTGGCTTAGTCGGTTAAGCGTCCGACTTTCGCTTAGGTCATGATCTCGCGGTTCGTGGGTTCGAGCCCCGCGTCGGGCTCTGTGCTGACTGCCAGCTCGGAGCCTGGAGCCTGTTTCAGAGTCTGTGACTCCCTCTCTCTCTGACCCTCCCCTGCTCATGCTGTCTCTCTCTCCTAGAAATAAATAAAAACATTAAAAAAAACAACAACAACAACCAGGGATAACAATAAAGCTGGCGGTCACCGACGCTTACAAGCCAGAGACTGTCCCGGGCACATTACACACTTGACCTCACTGGATCCTCTCAACAGGAAGCAGGTGCTGTTGCCATCCCCATATTACAGATGAAGAGACTGAGGACAGAGAGATGATATAACTTGCCCCATGTCACACAATTAGTAGGGGTCAGACTCTGTGGGATCAACCAGTGGTAAACCTGTCCTGAGCCCTCTCCATCTGTCACACTCAACCCAAGCAGGGTGACACTCATGAAGAGCCTACTGGGACCAGCGAAGACAACCCAGTGAATGGAACACGCACCTTCGCGTTTGACCCACACAATACCCCACAGGCTGCTCACCCAACCCATATCACCCATTCACCCAGCAACTGCTTATCCCGAGCCCGTTATGTGCCAGGCACCGTGCGAGGCCCTGAGAACACAGGGGATGAGGCAGACGAGGACTCCCATCTCCAGGCAGCATCCATAGGGGTGAGTAGGGCAAGGGACTGCAATAAACCAGAAATAAATGAGTCAAGTTAATACTTTAGAAAGAGTAGTGCTCTGAAGAAAAAGCAGGGTAAACGATAGGGGGTAGAGTGGCTTCCCTGACAAAGGGTGGTCAGTGCAGGCCTCACTGAGAAGAGGGAGCCTTAAGGAAGAGAAAGACTTGAAGACAAGAGAGCAGGGGGTGAAGGTTCCGGGCAGAAGGAACAGCCAGTGCTCGTGAGGGAGATGGATGCGCCCAGATCACACAGACCCTGGGGCCACAGCAGGAAATGTAGCTTTCACGGGAGGATTCTGAGCAGAGGAGGAATGTGACCTGACTTTGGTCTGGGTAGGCTCACTTGGGCTGCTCCTTTGAGAACACACCGTTGCCTGAAGAATGGCACAGGGGGGTGGGGCGCCTGGGTGGCTTAGTCGGTTAAGCGTCCGACTTTCGCTTGGGTCATGATCTCGCGGTTCGTGGGTTCGAGCCCCGCGTCGGGCTCTGTGCTGACTGCCAGCTCGGAGCCTGGAGCCTGTTTCAGAGTCTGTGACTCCTTCTCTCTCTGACCCTCCCCTGCTCATGCTGTCTCTCTCTCCTAGAAATAAATTTAAAAAAAAAAATTAAAAAAAAAAAAAGAATGGCACAGGGGGAATAACGAAAAGGCCCCAGCACTGTCCAGCCAAGGGTGGCTCTAACCAGGGTGGGGGACAGAGCTGCAGAAAGTGCTCAGATTCTGCTGGATTTGTTGAAGACCTGGATGTGAAGTGCGAGCAAGGAGTCAAGACCTAGAAGGATGGAGTTAGTCTTTGACTGGGATAGGGGTTACCCCTCAACAGCCGTCATGGAGACTGCAAACGGCAGAGCTGGGCTTCGAGACGGGCTGTCTCTGCAGGGTCCTCGCTCTAACCCTCACCATGGCATCCTGCCCAGCAGATGCAAACACAGAGGCTGAGTGAGGGGCGTGGCCAGTCACGCAGCTGGCTAATCGCAGAGCCTGGCTGTTGACCTTGGTCTCTGGATCCAAATCTCATGTCCTTCCCATAGTATGCTTGTCTAGAAGCATCTGGGTTGGATGGGAGTGGAGGTGAGCAATACTTTGGATCCAGGAGTAGGAGCTGGGTTGGGGGGCACCATCAAGCTTATCACTCTCCAACCCCTACTCCCACTTCCTGGCATGTTTCAGTCCCTCCAAGAACTCAGGACACCAAGAGGGGTGGTCAGGACTTGCCTGGAGAGGCAAGTTTAACTGAGGAAGGACTTGGGGTCTCTAATGGGCTGGCCCGTTGCCCTCCAAGGCCCTAGGCAGGCAGCTCCTTGAGGACAAAACCCCTGTCTGGGTCCCTCCTCCTACAGAGGATGATCTTAGGCAATTCAGAAGCCATAACCTAGGCCCTTACTCATCTCAGTGAAATTCACCAAATATTTCTCAGGTGCTTGCTGTGTGTCAGGGCTGGCCTCCCTTGAAACCAAGTGCCTCGGTCCCAGGTCAGAACCTGGAGGGACCATCCTGAGCTCTCACAACCCTCATCCCAACTCCCTGCATCAGCCTCTGGGTTCATATAGCCAGTGTAAGCCCGAGCCTCAACTCCCCCATCTATAAAATGGATACAATCATTTCTGTCCTGCCCACTTTTTTGTTTTTGGCTTAAGCAACAGAAATTTATTTTCAGTTCTGGAGGCCAGAAGTCTGAGACCAAAGTGTCAGCAGACTAGGGTCCTTCTGAAGACCATGAGGGAGAATCTGCTTCATGCCTCTCCTCTAGCATCTGGTGGTTTTGCTGGCCATCTCTGGCATCCTTAGCCCGTAGAAGCATCACCCCATCTCTGCCTTCACCTTCCCAAGGTACCTTCCTGTGTGCACATCTATGTCTAAACTTCCCCTATCAGGACACAAGTCATATTGGATTAGGGGCGCACTCCACTCTAGTATGACCTCATCTTAATTTAACTAATTATAGCTGTAATGAACCTATTTCTGTCCTGCCCGCTTCAAATGAGACACCAAATCGGGGAGACCAATCCACAGCCCTGTCCTGTTCACAACACTCCCCATGCTGGGCTCACCTCCCCTGACATCTGTCTCCCCAGCTGGACTACCAGCTCCCCGGGGCAGGGAGCTGTACACAGCAAGCTCAACAAAAGCACCCTGCATTGAGGTCTCGGTGCGTTCATCATCACTTCCGTGCACACAGACTCTGGAACCAGACTGCCTGGTCCAAATCCTGGCTCTGCCATCTCCTATCTGTGCCGCCTTGGGCAAGTTCACAACTTTCCTCCTTTTTCACCAATAAAATGAGGGTCCAATAATAATCCATGTAAAGCACCTGGCACATAGTGAGTGCTAAATAAACTTCAACTCTTCTTACTCCCATTGCTATACACCAGCCTGGCAGAGAGCAGAGAGAACCTTTGGGTAAGGCTGTGGCTGGAGCAAAGGATTGGAGGTGCGCCGTTGGCGAAGCCTGGGCCCTGGTGGGTGCTGTCCTATCTCAGAGGGGCAAGGAGCAGAGCAAGGGCTCAGTAAGCAAAGCCTAAACTGAACCTGAGCCTGACAGTGGAGGGGCTGAGAAACAGCTCCCCACTTCCTGGGATGCTGGGGAAAGGAGGGAAGAAAGAACTTCTGTCAGGCTCCCTAGGATCCTCCCCAGGGGGTACACCCCCCCAACTCATACAAACATACTCCATGAATTGTACCCAGCCCAGGAGCCTGGGTCTCCTGCATGAAGTTGGCGGGGGATGGGCTGGATGCTTCCTGGTAGCCAGATAACCAGGGATGGGGGAAGCTAAGGCTGGTCCTGACCCAGGATCAGCCCACCCTGGGCCTTCTCTTCTTGTGCTGACTTGCGGCTGTAGCCATGCCCCAGAAGGTGCCCCTGGGCAGGTTTTCTTCTTTCCCTCCCTCTTTCCACTTCTTCCTTCTCCTTGTGCCTTCTTTCTTTGGGCTCTGCTTAGAAGGTTGATTGGGTGAGGGAGGGATCAGATGAGCCCAACCCCCACAATCCAGCAATAACCTCAGGGTCAGGGCTCAGGCTGAATCCAGTGGGGGCTCTTGGCCAGAGAGCGGACAGGTGCTCCCTGGAGACCTCAGGCTATATCTGTGGGCTTTCCTAGGCTGGCAGCAGCCTCCTGGGTGCCGACACGCCCCCACAGCCGTCATCGGGTCATGGGAGGTTCCCGTGGAGCTCTCCATGGTCCTGAGCTTGACTGCGCTGACCAGGGTCCTAGCTCAGCCCTGGGAATGCCCTCTGCCAGCCTCCTCCGTGGTTCAGTGACTCATGTCCTAACGGCCACTTTCCTTGCCTACCATCCTCTGACCCACTTCCCTGCCTGCCTCATGACACCTGATCTCTGGTGTCCTCAGTTCTGGAGCAGCCATGGGGCACTCAACTCCTACAACTGGAAGAAGGGACCAGCTGCGGTCTGTGTCCAGCAGCAGAGAGGTCTGACACCTAGTAGATGTTCAGGACACTCTGGAAAATATCCACTGCAGAAATCTTGGAGGTCGCACAGCCCACCGTATCTCCACTCTTGGGTAGGAATTGGCCCATCTAAAACCCCCAGCCCAAGAGCACCTTTGAATGCACCTTCACTGCCTCTCCAGGAATTAGTCCATCTGCTTGAAAGGGCATCTTGATTTTGAGCCAAAGTCTGTGCTGGCCTCTACCCCATTCCAGGCTTACCCCATGTGACCCAAGGGCTCCACCCATCTGCATGAGGGAGGCAGGAGGTATATCTTGGCATCAAACTGCCTAAGACACAGGGTAGGCACAGTGGTTGCAATGTCAGATCTGAACACTGCCTCTGACTCTGACAAGTTATCTTACCTCTCCCTGCCTCAGTTCCCCTTCTCTGTAAAACGGAGGTATAACGGTCCCTACCTCATAAGGTTGTTTTGAGAATCAAATGAGTTGATCCATGCAAAGGACTAGTAACTGTGCCTAAGCATACAGTTGGTGCTCAGTGAGCAGTGGCCTCCCTTGTTACTGGAAGTCAGGAAGATTTCATTTGAATCCCAGAGCTGTAATTTACTGTGTGCCTTTAGGCAAGTTACTTAGCCTCTCTGAGCCTCAGTCTTAGATGAAGAAGGAAGATATCCTCTTCCATGCAGTCCTGTGAGAGATCTGGACGAGCCGTGGTGTTCAAGCGTCCCGCAAGGAGCCTACAATTGGTAGATGCTCTAGAAATATGCCCGTTTCTTTCTTTCCATTTGGCTTTCCTTCCAGACAACCAAATGTAGGTGATACAACGGAACATGCCAGGCCTCGCTCCTAGCCAGCTTTGTTAAAGGACTGGGCCAATTGGAAGGCTGCTTGCTACTGACTGGCACCCAACACCCTACAGGGCATTCTCAGTGACTCATCTGGCTTTCAGAACCCAGGGAATGTGGAGACCCACAGAGGTTCAGGCTCCTCTCCCAGGGTCGGAAGGGCCCTGGAGTAAGAGTATTGTCCGCACGCTCATCCGAGGCCAACACCAAGTGCCCATCTGGCCACTGCTTGTCCGATTCTTAGCACCACCCATTCCAAGCACATTGGGCTGCTAGAAATCTTCCTTCTGTTGACCTAAATCAGCTTCCCTGAAGCTGCCGCTACTGCTTCCGGGTCCTTCCTTGGGATTAAGCATAGCAAGTCAGCGCCGGAGGGATCAGAAGACTCTGGGACTAAATAAGGGTCCTTGCAATATGAGGTTCCACGATCCCGCAAGGGGAGATGGGCAGAGGAGGCAGCTACGGAGTACGACTTCTGGAGTCCTGGGAAGACGTGAGAAACAGCGGACGCTGTATTTATTTCTTTCCCTCTCATCATTTTATTCATTTCTTCCGCTCATGTCCATCAGGCAGAGCTCCATAAGGGTCAAGTCGACATGCGAGGGGCACCCTACAGCCAGCACATCATCCAGGCCACTGGTGGACATTTACCAGGAACTCGCAGTGTGCCAAGCACTGCCTGCCGCTGGAATGGCTGGAGAAATTGGGGCCCGATTCATGGGGCCAGCCCTGGAGGAAGGTACGTGAGTCTCCATTTTGTAAATGAGGACATGGACACTCGCTCAGCTACGCAAGGCTTGTGGGGATGAAGCAGATGGAAACCAAGATTCCCCAAGCACCCTGCACCTGCTCACAGGTAGACCTGGGACCCAGCAGGGCTACAGGTTTGGGGATTGTGCTCCAAGCTAAACACAAATGGCTTGGCTGAGGGAGGGGTCTGGTGTACCGTGAGCCCCCGGACCTCTACTCCCCAGTCTCTCCAGAGAGAAGTCAACTTAAAGGGCCAGCCCTAGCCAAGGACCCCATCTGCCCAGCAACTAGAAAGTCCTGGCCACTCTGTTCACCATGGGGCACGTGGGAGAGCTGTCACTGCTCCCATCCAAAGAAAAGTAAACCAAGGTGCAAAGGAAGAGGCACAGTTATACTGGGAGCTGGTTCTTGGACCAGCCAGATGGGGCACCCAGGCCACTCCCCTGGGCCCAAGGATCTGGGCCCTATCCTTTCTGCAGGCTCAACTCCAGGGCAGGGGCCCAGCTGAAGGCTCAGCCCAATGCCCATGCCCAGGAGCTCTTTCCATGATGAACCCCACCCCTCCCCCCTACTCCACAACCAGCCAGCGTGCCCTGGCCCTCTCTCCTTCCTCCAAACCCCTCCCCTCCCGAACTCCGACTGGTCCCAGCCCCCTGCCAGCTGCCTGAGAAGTTTCCCACGGAATGGTTAGCATGTGCCTGAGAAAGCCGGCTCCCAAGGCTAGGACCCGCCCTCAGCGACCTGGGGCCTCCTCTTTCCCCACTGGTCATGGGTAGTGAAGATATAGAGCATTTCCACGATCCCAGGATGTTCTACTGGATAGCACTGAGGCTAAACAGATTAGTCATCCTCAGGCATCAGCCAATGGGGTGACTGTGCTCAGAAGCCTGCAGTGGCTCCCAGTGTCCAGCACTGAGGCTCATGGCTGTTGTGACCCCCACCTCTTGAGATCTGCCCTGCCCTTCCTTATTCATGTTAACATGATGGTCACCACTTATCACATGCTTAAATATGCGCCAGCTGTCGGCTAGGGGTTTTACACATACTTAACCCTCCCAGCCATCCTTGGAGGTGGGACTTATTATCCCAGCTTTACAGAGGAAGAAACTAGAGCTCAGAGGGCAAGGCAACTTGCAGAACGTTCCTCTGCCCACCCGTGCACACTCACTGCTCTGTAGGGCCTGAGACCCACATACAGCCCCCCACTCATGGGGCGCGGGGTGCAGGTGACATTGCCCTCAGCCCCAGGCCACTGAAGGCTCTGAGTAGGGCAACCCCATCAGCCTGTGGCGGAGGGTGGCCAATGTCAGCTTCCCAAGCTATCCAACAGCACTGTCCAACACACCCGCCGCAGTTAGCCCCATGTGGCTACCGAGCACTTGAAATTGACTGGGAGACTGAGGAACTGATTTACAAAGTAGCTTAATTTGAATTTTACTTTAATAGCCACATGTGCTAGCAGCTACTGCATTGGAGCCGCAGGTTTGGAGGAGACTGGGGAGAACAGAGCAGGGAGAGGGGCTGACAGCACTGGTCCTGTGGAAAGGGGGGGCTGGCCATGGGAGGGGGCAGTGTGAGCGGAGGGGAGGGTGCTCATCAGGACAGCTGTGCTGCAGGAGGTGAGGAGGTGGCCCGCGGCATCCGGCCTGGGGCACAGGGCCAGGGAAGGGAGTAGCAGTAAGCTGCCGTGACAAAGTAACAGAGGCAGTGAGCTGAAGGAGGGTCACAGCCTCAGGGGCTAGAGGTGGGCTGGAGGTGGGACCTGGGGAAAGTCTGGGAAGGAGGGAAGGGGGGAGCAGCAGAGCCACAGGGGGGGGGGGAGGGTTGCTGGAAGGGCCTGGGCCTCATTCTGCAGAGGCAGCTGAAGGCAGTAAAAGGGAGCTACTACAGAGTTCAGGTCACAAGACTGTGGTGAAGATTTCACTTTTTTTTTTTTTTTTTTAAGTTTATTTTGAGAGAGAGAGCGGGAGAGACAGAGAGAGCGCGCAGCAGCACACGTGGGTGGGGGAGGGGCAGAGAGAGAGAATCCTAAGTAGGCTCCAAGCTGCCAGTGCAGAGCCTGACATGGGGCTCAAACACACGAACTGAGAGATCATGGCCTGTGTCAAAACCCAGAGCCAGACGCTTAAATGACTGCACCACCCAGGCACCCCAGGACTCCACTTTAAATAATAAGTGCCCGGAACACAGCTCGGCAGAGTGACCACCAGGTAGGTCTGTGGGAAACAACATCTGTCTGGTGAGGGGCACGCGATGGACGTCTGTCACAGGTGGGAGACTGAGGCATCTGTCCTCGGGAAGCAGAGACTCCTGGTAGGTGGCTTTGGAGAGGAGAAGACAGGACGAGACAAAGACATACACAAATATCGCACGTAAAGGGCTAGGTGGGCGCTGAGAACGGGTGTTCCCAAACCAGGTTCCATGGAACCTCATAGGGTCCTCCTGGGACCAGAGAATGAGGTGGATTGAGAAGGGAGAGGTAAATGAAGCCAGGGGTACCTCCACCCCCCCAAAAAAATCAAAAGATGCTCTGAGAACTTCTCAATTTCATACATTGGAGTTCCTCATAAGATTTGGTCTGCAGAAAAATTTCTAAACCAGGAAACGGTCTGAAAACCCCAGCCAGCAGAGAAGGAACTGATCTGAACCTCAAAGGGGCGGAGGACAGATGAATGGCCACCACGGTGGTGGGCGTGCCCTTCAGAAGGGCCCTGAGGGCTCTGACCACCTCACACACACAGCCTGGAAAGGAGAGGCACCCACTGGGCCTGGAGGAAGTCCCGGGTCCAGGGAGGGAATGTGGACGCGTGCCAGCAGGGGTGCAGGCGCTGCTGGGGCAGAAGCCCGAGGGGCAGGTGGCGGGCCCCCAAGTATGACCGCCAGCCACGGAGCCAGCGGCCGTGTCTCCTCCGACCCCTGCTTCTGCCCCGTCACAGCAAACCTCAGCAGCGATCGGTCTTGTCCCCTTGCCCTGTTCGTTCCGTTCCCACAGCGCGCTCTCCAAGTCAGCCTGACCCTGTGTTCCCAGTGCTCAGCACGGGGCCCAGCCCAGACGGTCACCGGATGTGTGAGACGAGCCAGAGGCATGAGCACTAAGGTGGAACTTCGGGCACAGAGATCCGACTGTGTCGTGTCTCCGTCAGCCGGGCCACATCCAGTCACGGACTTGAACTTGGCCGGTGAAGAATCAAGGGGTACAGCTGCCCTGCTGGGGGCTGGGCCAGGGTGGAGGGAAGGTGCCCAGGGGCTGCGGTGGGGGGAATGGGGGGACCACAGTCGGTCAAGGTGCTTCTGTCCTTCCCTAGGGTGGGCAGAGGGAGCAGATGGGTCCTGGCTTGGTGCTGGGGGTGCAGCGAGGAACGAGACCCACAGATAGGTCCTCCCGAGACTCAGTCCAGCGGCGGGACAGAGGACAAATGATGAAAACGAACAACGGATGCCAGGTGTCGGGGGGGGGGTGTGGAGGGAGCTCCCGAAGACAGGACTTTTCAGCTGAGACCCAAGAAGCAGCCACCTCACAGAGCTGGAACAGCGTCTCAGGCAGAGGGCTGACAAAGGCCTGTGTGTTGGAAAATGCAGTGGCAGCAAAAGCCGGGGGGGGGGGGG
>NW_024080636.1:118254-355719 GCF_003009895.1 Hyaena hyaena | reverse complement strand
GGGGGGGGGGGGGGGGGGGGGGGGGGGGAGTGTTGTCTGAGTCTGTGAAGAGCGTGTGGGGGCCTAGTGGGGTGACAAGGACACCCCGCACTTCAGGGACTGCTTGGGCAGAAGCCTGGGCACCCCTTCTCACCCCTCTCGAGTCAGTAACCTGGATGCAGGCAAACCGTCTAACTGGGCAGGGTTGGACAGGACTGGGGAGCAGTGGGCCCGGAACATTCCTTCCAGGAGATGGCGCCTCCATCATTATCACCTTCTTCATGGCAGCTGCTTGCACTGAGTGGCCTAGGTGCCTTCCTCCTCTGTCCTCACGGCCGCCAGGCGGTGAAGAGACGGGCACAGAGGGCTGACAGACCTGCCCGAGACTCACAGCCCGGAGCAGCAGGAGGCACGCCCACTCACCACTGCTGGGGGCCCTCGCTCAGGAGGCAAGGTCTAGGCTGCGGTGTTCAGCCTTGCCCAAGGCAAGGGGCCCTCTCACCTCCACCCTAGTCCCCAGCGGGAGCCCGTGGGCCTGCCATTTGTCAGCTGGGTTCTCGAGCAGGTGACCGGATCTGTCGTGGCGGCAGCGCTGGGCCCAGGAGAGCCACATTGCCCAAATCCCCTCTGTCCGAGGCTCCCCTCCACCTGGGGCCCCCCAGGGCAGCACTCTGGCTGCAGATCAGGCTGCAGTGATGTGAAACCACAATGCCCAGGGTTTCCAGAAAGGCCACAGGAGCCCCAGGACCCCTTCCCACCCCCCACCCCCCCACCTGGTGAGAGCAGAAACACATCACCCTGGACAGTGATCAGGTACTGGTCGGGATCTCCAGTACCATTCTCTCAACAGTCAGGAAATCTCCCTGGTGGGGCCTGGACTTCAGAAGGCTCCAGGGGGCCTGAAGTCCCTCTAGGAACCGGCTCATGCCTGTACTGCACACCCCGCCCACGTGTACCAGGACCCACATCTTTTCCCTAGTCCTGCTGGCCCAGATTTCTGGAATTCTCGATCATCTCGAGAGGGTGCCACGCCAGCTGCACCCATACCCCAGGAACTTTCTGTCTGCTGGCTGTTTGCCTGACCCTGGCCTCCAGCTGCCTCTCAGCGGCCTGTCACCACACAGGGGGAAAGAGGAGGGTGCGCCCTAGGCCTGGCCCCGTGCTGCCCTCTGGGGTGACAAGAGCTCACAGCTTCAGCTCCCTTCTCCAGTTCCATCCCCGCATCAGCCTGCTGTTACAGACCAGGAACCAGGGTCAGAAGGTCTGAGTGACAGCCTGGCTCGCCCCGTAAGGGTCAGCAGTGTCTGCCCCGACCCTAGGACCTCCTGCTCCCTACTACACAACCCCCACCCCCGTACCCGCCTGGCCTCTCTCCCTGCCTGGGCCCATCTTCGCCTCACCTGACCCGGTACCCGCCTTGGGATCCCCGAGGTGGCACACCGCAGGTGAGGCCCAGCGTCCCGTCCCTGCTGCTGCAGCCCGTGCCTGGCCGTTGTGGCTTGATGACAGCAGTTTCCTTGCTGGAGGCGGTCTCCTGCCCCCTCAGGCCGAGCACAGGCGGCAGTTCGTTGGCTACGCATAGGGACAGCCAAACTTGGCCCGGCCCCAGCTCTGGCCTTCACCTGGGCAAGGCTTCCCACCCCCACCTCTGCCCAGCTGGGTCACCTCGCTCAGGGCTGTGGCCTCCTGTCTGTAAAAACAGGTAGCCCAGTGGCAGTAAGGGCAGCCCCACCCTGCTGGAGGGTGCGGGGGGGCATGGGTGCCGGGGAACATGGGTGCCGGGGACGTGGGCGTGCTCGCAGCACAGGGGCCTGTCGGTGCCTGGCGCTCCGTGAACCACGCGCTTGTCTCCTTTTGGAGTCTCACCTGCTCCCTCCGGGTGGCAGGTGACCGTAAACAGTTCCCATACTCCCAAGGGACTGCTGGGCATTTTTGGTCGGTCACGATGGGAAATGGAGGAGTATGGTACAGGCAGAAAAGGGTGGCAAGTGCTCCCTACCGGGGGAACCCAGTGTCTCAAACCCAGTGTGGGCGTGGGGGGCTGGGAGAGGGCCCTGAATCCTGACTGTGCCTCAGAAACCCTGCCCCATTCACCTGCGAGTGGGCTCAGTACTCACCAGCCCTGGGGGTGGCCGTGGGGGGTGAAGGGCTCCTTGGGAGTGGGCACAGAGGCTGGACTCTGTGTGGCAGGCCACAGATGAGAAATTGGGGGCCCAGAGGAGACCCCCAAACAGTTATTGAGCAGCCTGGCCCCATGCCCAGTCCACCATTGCAAGGCATTCATTCTTTGTGGTGGGAATCACCCGCTCCGGGCTCCTTCTGAAGAGGGTGAAGGCATAAATCAGAGCCTGGCCGAGAAGAGCGCTAGGTGTCCAAGCATCCAGCATTCATACTGCTGGGGGAGGGGTGCATTCGGGGTCTCTGGGGGACTCCAGCTTAGCCTTTGCCTCCCCTGGGGCGCCGCCCTCAAGCCCAGCCCACTCGGAAGCCCCCCATCAGCCTGGAGAGAAATGTCCTGTTGGCCAGTCGACCTCCCGTGCAGGCTGTGAGGGCCCAAGTCCCGCTCCCGGTGCCTGACCGTGAACGTCAGTGTTCCGGGGTCTACGGCAGGGAGGGGCACGGGCGGGGCTGGGGTGCCAGGATGGAGAAGGAAGGAGAAACAGAGGAACACAGAGTCCAGCCAGGGTGAGGCTGAGGAAGCAGGAGGGCAGCATGAGCCTGTAACGACTCACTGGGCAGATTATTAATTATGAGCGGAGCAGCCAATGAGAGGAAAAGTCAAAAACGCAGCTTATTCTAATCCATGAACAGAATATGGTGCCAGTCCTTCTGCAAAGTGGACCGACCCAGACCCCATGCAGGCTCACTGCGCACACCCCCGTGGGGCCTACTGAGGCTCCCGCACTTCTAGCTTGTGGCTCCCAGCCTCTCAGCCTCTACCCCACGCTGCGGGTGAGAGCGGACAAGGCAGGCATGCAGGGGCAGCAGGGGCTGAGAGTAGCTCTGCCCGCCCCTGCCCTCCTCCCCTGCCACATCTGTGGACTGGTGGACTGGAGATCACCGTGAGATAAGCAAGGCCGGTGAGGCTGGGGCTCAGCACGGTCGGTCGGTCGGGCAGTGGCCTCGGAGAGAATGGAAACTCCCTTGAGGGGCTGGCGGGGGAGGTTGCTGTGAGAGAGTCCCCAGCCCCACCTCTCAGGGGGTGGAGGCGGGCAGGGCACCAAGATGGGCAGCAACTCCCTGGAGTCTGGACTCAAAGAAAGCTGGATTCAAATCCTGCCCCTTCTCCACCCCCCCACCCTCCATGCGATCCTGGGCAGGTCACTTAATATCCCTAGGCCTCTGAGTCCCCATCTGCGCTGTGGGACCATCCGAGCCCCTCACCTCATGGCGACGTACCAGGGTCACATCTAAAGAGCCTCAATATCGACCAGTCCTCTAAGCTCCTGAGCCAAAAGACGCCCTCCTCCCACCCCCCGTTGCCCAACTGTGCCTGGTGTCACGTGCAAGGCCCACTGGCGTGTTCTTCCAAAATGCACTCGGAACCCAGCCCCACTCCCCTCCTCCTCACTGGCCTCCCTCCTGCCCCCATTTTTTGTCTTGAAATTCTTTATTTTTGAACAAGAGTCCCTAGACTTTCTTCATTTTAGCTTATTTTATGTTTATTTTTGAGAGAGACAGAGACAGAGTGTGGGCAGGGGAGGGGCAGAGAGAGAGGGAGACACAGAATGTGAAGCAGGCTCCAAGCTCTGAGCTGTCAGCACAGAGCCTGACGCGGGGCTCGAACTCATGAACTGCGAGATCATGACCTGAGCCGAAGTAAGACTCAACCGACTGAGCCACCCAGGTGCCCATATTTTATTTTGAGAGAGAGAGGGAGTGCACACAAGAGTGGGGGTGAGGGGCAGAGGGAGAGAATCTTAAGCAGGCTCCACGCTCCATGCTGAGCTAGACGCAGGGCTCAATCCCATAACCTTGGATTCGTGACCTGAGCCGAAATCAAATCACACACTTAACCCACTGAGCCACCTAGGCACCCCTAGGGGCCCTACATTTTCATTTGACCCTGGGCCCCACAAATTCTGTCACTGCAAAGTCCCCACCAGGCCATGTTCCCCCGCCCTTCCCCCACCCCACTCAACCTCCTCCCACAAGACCCTCCCCCTTACCCCACCCACACCCCATTCTCGCTCAGAACGAGATCCAAACTCCCATCTGGGCCCACAGGCCCCGCCAGTCTGGTCCCCGAATCTTTGCTGCCCTCGCCTCCCTCGGTCTACTGGGCTCCGGTCACAGTCCCCACCTTTCCGTCTCAGGGTCCTCCCACTGGCTGCTCCTCTGCCTGGAATGTGGCTGCCTGCTCAGAGGGGGCCCTCCTGGCCCGCCAGCTAGAGCGGCTGTCCCCTCCCCAGCGCTCACGGCGGAAGTTAGCTGTCTCCTTGTTTACGTGTTAGTGGTCTGTCTCCCCCACCCACACCCTGGCGCTCAGAACATCAACAACAGGAGAGCAGGGTCATCGTAAGCCTGTAAGCCTCAGTCTCCGGTCACTGCTGCTCCCCCACCCCCACCGCCCCACCGGGACAAAGCCCGGCCCCAGCCCGGGCAGACATTCCGTAAACAACTGTTGCGTGACGACGGAACTTGCATGAGAGCTGACGACAGACTCTGAGTGATAAGTACCTAAGTACCGTCTACTCTGGGGCGGCAGGCCCGGCCAGTGCGTGCCCATACCTAGCAGGGTGTTCTCCCTCCCCCCACCTCTGTCCTCAGTGCTGCTGAGACCAGCGCAGGGCGTCTGGCAGTTCCAGCCCCTCCCACCGGGCTCCCCCAGCCTCCGGGGGGACAATGTACAAAGGGCCACTTCAGCTCGGAGCTTCAGCTCCATCTCTAGCCCACAGGCCTGAGGTGGGGGGAGGGAGGGGAGGATGCGCCCCAGCCCTCATCTGTCTTCATGGGACGTTCTCTAGCACAGGGCAGTAGGGTGACAGATTCAAGCTGTAGTGGAGAGAGGTTTTGTTCCAGGAGCCGCACCTTGAGGGGACGGGGAAATGCCCTTGCACAGCAGCGGGGGGGGGGGGGGGGGGGGGGGGGGGGGGGGAGCAGATGAGATGCATCAGCGCACGGGGTCTGGGTGCCTGTGCAGAGGTCGGTCCCCGTGTGCCCAGGCAGTAGGAGTGGAGTGGCGCTCCCCGATGTGTACGGGGCACAATTGGGGACATGCAACCCTTCGCTCAAGAGGCTAAAGTCCCCGCAGGGTTAAGGGAGAGAGAGGAGCAGACCGGACAGGATCTGAGCCAGGCTGGAGGGCAGAAGCCGGGGCTCAGAGTCTGCTCCCATCCTGCCTGGGACGCTCCGCCGCAAAACCAGGCACAGAGAACGCGCTCACACAGTGGCTCTCGAAACCTGAGCTGATAGCCTGAGACGTGACCATGGGAGTCATCCTGAATCTTCCCTCCTGCTGACCTCGCACTCCCCATCGCCAGGCCGGTCTACTCTACGGCTTGTCATCCTACCCGGTCCCCTGTGCCACTGTCCCGTGCCGCCTGAGTCACCACCCATGCTCACCTGGACAAGAGCAGAAGCCTTCCCAGGGAACGGGATGCCCGGCTTGAGACCCACGAGCCAAGCAAAAGCCACATCCGGGGCTGCTCTTCCCAGCTTGGAACACCTGCCCTCAGGCTAAAGTCCACATCCTTTAGGAGGCTCCAGGTTTCTGTGTGATCTTCCACTCCCTGCGCAGGTGGCCTCAGCAGACCACACTTGCCCAGGCTGAGGAAAGATGGGCTGCCTCACTCCGGCTGCCCCCCACCCCCCACCCCGAGCTCCTCACTCACACACTCCGCGGTGCTGCCCGACTCCCCTGGGGAACCCAGCACAGAGCCTGATGCAAAGGAGGTGCTGACCTTGGCCTGTTGAATGAATAAATGACCCCCTCAAATCCACACACCTGCACCTGCCGTCAGTGCTGCTGGGCTCTCGGGCCTCATCTGGGGTTTGGAAAAGTCTCGTCCTGCCTGGGCAGGGCACATCCGGATGAGGGGGCTCATGTACGTGAACTTGACGGGTCCCCTGCAGTGGGAGGGTAGTGGTGGAGAGCGGAGACACGGGGAAGGACTCCCGCCTTCAAAGCACGCTGAGCAGCAGGATGGCTGATGGTCCGGAGGAGACACAGGAAGGAAGGCGGGGAAACACAAGGTGACTGTGGTTCGCCCCCCCGGGTGCTCAGTGCCCAGCACCAGGCCTGGATGCTGCTGGGTAAAAGGAGGGGCTGGAAGCCTGGCTCTGCCCCCCCACAGCTCTGGAACCCCACTCTCTCAGAGGCAGAAACCAGGAGGCTGGTAACGCCCGTTTGCAGGGGCCTCGCGGGGATCTGGGGAAGCGATCTGCTCCTGGCCCAGAATCTGCAGCTCCGGCTCTCTGGGAACCCGGACAGCGTCATCCACCGCCTGCAGGAGAGGGGGGTCTGGAGCAGGTGCACCCGGTGAGCCTCTGTGGTGCGGGAACAACGAGCCCTTCCTCCTTCCCCTTCCCAATCCATCTCTGCCCACCCCTGCCTGCGAGCACCTGCAGCGCCCTTGGGTCAGGACCTGACTGTCTCCACCGGGGGGGACCCTCAAGAAGCCCTCACCAAAGAGCAGAGGGCTCCACGCAGGGCTGGAGGCACCGGGCCCCTGCTCCTTAATCTGGAACCGCCAATCTGTTCTTGCTCCTCTAATTAGTCTCTTCCACCTGGTAGATCCAGAGAGCATTCCGGAAAAGGGCTGCAAGGGCCCAAACGTCCCACTGAATGTGGGAAAGAAGAGAAAGGAACAGCAGGGACCAGGCCGTCACCATGAGGTGACAGAGTCATTCAGGGGCCAGGTGGCCAGGGTCCAGGCCACTAACTTAGCAATGCCACTAACTTCCCGGGAGAGCCTGAGCACCGAGTGAAGTGCTCCATCACATCTCACCATCACATGGCCATTTCACTGGTGGGGAAACTGAGGCCTGGAGAGGGGACAGGCCTTGCCCGAGGTCAGGCAGCAGCAAACTGTGGGGAGGGCCTGGCTCAGCACAGAGCAGGTGCATGCCGACGCTCAAGACCTCCCTCCTCGTTCCCGCCGGACCTCAGTTTCCCCACTGACCACCAGGGGCACAGACTTGATCTTCCAGCTTCCGGCCGACTTCGAACGTTCCAGTTTCCGGAAGGCCCACATTCTAGGTCTGCTGCTCTGTTTTCCTCCTCTAAGTTCCGTGATCCCCCTTCTCGGGTCTGGATCACAGGGTTCTACTTTCTGGGTGCTGTGTTCTGGTGCCTGGCCCCCAAGTTCTCCTCGGAAAGGTCTGGAGCCCAGGCCCTCCTGCCTGCCAGGTTGTGTTCTCCAAGCCAACACACTTCATTTTCATTCCCTGTGTTCTTTCCCTGCCCCCAGCAGTCGGGCGCCCAGCCCATCCCCTGGGCGCCCACCACCCGGAGGTGCTTCAGATCATCAAGCAGATGGCCAGGCCGCAGGGGATACTGGAGAGCATCCTCACAGCTGGGCAGGAACACCCTTCCCCATCCTTCCCCGTGTCTCCAGGACCACCTTTCCGACCACTCCCGGTCCCGCGGGCCTCTGCCCTCACCACTCTGCACTTGGCACTTCCCAAGGACAGAGACCTCGGGTCATCTTCCTGTGGGGTCAGGGTCTGGTACCTCCTTAGTGGGTGTCTGATAAACACTTGCAAGAATGAATTAACCAGGTGTGCCCGGGGTCTCGGCAGGATTACACACTGTCACAGCCTCAAAGACGAGTGTTCACATACGACGGAGATGCTCACGCTGCGCGTACGCGCAGGTGCTGTGCACAAAACACGTGCTCAAAAACACAGACACATCACACCCTGAAGTCAGCAGACCCGTGCCCCTGGCACCTAGCCTGGGCCCTGGCACTTGCTGGATAACAGCTGAACGAATGAACAAGAGCTCTATACGAGATACACGGAGGAGACGGAGACTGAATCCTGACCCAGGACCAAGGCTCAGCTGTGATTACCAAGACCATTTCCACAAGGTCGAACTTGACTCCATTGTAGGAGGACCCTCTTAGAAGGGCACTTTGGGGCCGGAGTCAGGAAGGAAGGCAGTCACCAGTAATACGCACCCGCTGGGCACCCGGATGGAGGTGAAGCAAACAGCCCCAGGGTCACCTCTGGGTGGGACAGGCGGAGGGCGGGGTGGCTTTCCAGGGAAGGCGAGGGCCCTGGGGCCTAACCCACACCACAGGAAGGACGTCAGAGGTTTGCATGGGGTTCTCAGGATGTTAAATCCCTGTAGCCCCAGGTCTGGACTCTTGCTGACCCAACTTTCGAGAATGAGAGACACCCAAGCTGTTTGCCAGAGGCGCACCTGTTCTGTGGGCTGTGCCTGGGACCAGGGTCCCTCTGGAAGCCACCCACACGTGATGACCCCTGAGCTCACGAATGGGGAGCTGGCTGTGCTCAGGGCACCTTTTCTTAGACCTCTCTCCTTTACATCATAACCACTTTTCTGGTTATAAAGGTTTCACCTACGACCCAGGGAATTTGAACATCACAGCAAAAGCAGGACAATATCACCCACCATCCCCGGGGCTAACGTTCCGCCCTAAGTTCTCACAGACTTCTTTCCCTGCGCGCCTTTTTACTGGAATGAACTATCAATGTGGATTTCCCGCCAGCTTTTGGACAGCAAGCATTTTCTCTAAGGAGCTTTGTCCACATGGGAAGGGAAGACAGAGTGCAGACCTGAGCCCTGGGGACTTTGCTCTCCTGGGCTTCTTCCCATTCCCTCCCCCCGCCCCCTCCCGGACCTGACCTGGATCCAGCAGAGAAATGCTTCAGCTGGGGACCCGAGTGGGGGAGGGGTGCAGCCACAGAGCCCCAGGGTGTCCTCTTATAGGCCACAAAGGGACTACCAGCCACTCTCCGTGGTGCTCTAGGTCAGGCCCGAGCACCTCGGGCCTCAACGTTCCCTCTGTGAAATGGGCATGTTTGGCTAGCTATATGGCCTCAAGGCTCCCCAGCCTGGTCCACTCCACTGGCATCTCCGACTGGGCCCTGCATTATATAACCAGCCCCTCAAGGATCTCAGCATCCTGTGAGGCCGACGGATGAAAATCCTGGCAGGGTGGATCGGCCTGGCCTTGACCTGGGAGGCAGGCAGGACTTCCCAGAGAGGTCTTAAAGGATGAGCCAGCACCTGCCAGGAGAGGAGGGGAAGCATCTGCAAAGGCCCGGGGGCAGGGAAGGGGAGGGCCTGGTAGGCGGAAAGCCAGCACCTGGATTTCCAGTCTAGATTTCCCCCTCCCCAAGCACCAGTGCCGGGAGGCAGACCACAGATTCTGTTACGCACCCCCCCCCCCGCCCCACTGGTGGATGTAGGACCACTGCTCATACTCAGATACGCCCTCGAACACTTGTGACAGCAATAACATGCCAGGCCCTGCAGCAGTCCCGGACCCCCCTGAGAGGGGGCTTGGCTGGGGGTCCTTTGGGGCCAAGCCCTGCCATTTAATGGTTCTAACAGTGGTCATCCCTCACAGACCCACTGCCCCCTTCCCTGGACCTCTCAGCCACAGGGGAGACTTACACCCTCTGCTCTTCACCTTGGACATGGCAGGTGTGACCTTGGACCCATCACCTACACGCTGTGGGTCTTGGCTCAAAGACTGAAGACTGATCTGGGCTGTTCCAAGGCCCAGATGGGACCAAAGGGCAGATGGCTCTGCCTCCACTGACCAAAGGGGCTCCCAAGAACCTACTATGTGCCAGAGCCCCCAGCACGTACCTCTTTGTTTCTCTCTCCCGCCAGCCTAGAGGAGTGATCTCTTCCCATCACTGCCCCTTACAGACACAGAGAGCCCCTGGGGGCAGGTTTTCTGACTCCGGGATGTGGGCATAGGTGAAAATGTAGAGCCAAACCTCAAGCTTCTGCTAGAAACAACTGAGATCACGTGTTATTGCTTTATAAACTGTAGAGTGCACCCATTAATTTTCTCGTGTAACGGGCAAGGCTCCATCCTGTAGGACCCCTCCTGGCTGTGTGACCCTAGCAAGTCACCCGCCCTGTCTAGGGCTCAGCTTCCATTGAATGAAACAAGGATTACATTAGCACCACTTCCCAGGGCTCCTGAGATACTGAGATGAAATCAAGCAAGAAAGCAACCAGCAGCTCGCTCCCATCCCAGCCATAAATGAGTTCTGACCGTGAATATTCAGTCCTCAGAGGTGGCTGGGAAGGAGCCTTCTCAATCTTTCACCCCAACCCGCCAATCTGCACTGCTCCCAGAAGTGGCCCTCACCCATCACATGCCCGATTGCCATTCAATAAAGTTAAGAAACGGTTATTGAATGCCTTTTCCATGTTAGGCAAGGTGCCAGCCCCCAGAGAGTGCCTGTGTGCCCGGCCTGGAAGTCCACCTGTCATCGGCAGCCCTCCCTCGTCCCCCCTTCCCCGGCTACCATCGCTCACCCACCACGATGCACCCAGGCTGTGTGCCAGGCCCGGGCTAGCAAGAGTGGCGCCACGAGCGATTCGTCCCGAGTATTAAACAAGCTATGTGGGGTCTGTGGCCAGCTGGGACCTGCTTCCAGAAAGGAACAGCAGCAGCAGGTGCCTGGATAAAGGCAAAGTGGGGCGTGGGGGTCAACGTGGTGGGTGCAGAGCTGGGTTAGGGTAGCAGGGGTGGGGGAGCAGAGGCTGAGAACACAAGTGGGGCAGGGTCACAGGGATCCGGGTTCAGGGCAAGGGAGTCTATCAAGGCAGCCTGGACTCCACTGGGCGGGGCAGTGGTCCTGGGAGTTCGTGGGCCTCTGTATCCCCAGGACAGCATTTTAAAACCTGGGTTTCCAGCCCCCTCTCCCGAAGCGGGATTCTGACTCAGCGGGGTGTGCCGGGGCCTGGGAAATTTGTATTTTCCCCACGCCACCCAGGTGAGGCTGCTTCCAGAGACAGAGGCCCAGGACCATGGGAAAGAAGGGAGTGGCAATCAGGGCTACAAGGAGGGTGGCCTGGAGGCCAGGACACCACCAGTGACGTGGCTGTCTCAGGCATCTGGGCTTAAGAGACCACTCCCTTCTCAGTAACTGAAGGGCCTATCTGAGGGGCCCCATGAGGCTCTGGGGTCCTACAGACTGGATGCAATCCCAGCCTTGCCACTTCCTGGCCCTGAGCCCCGGGCCCCAGGCACCCTCAAACTGCCAAATGGGGATAATAGTAGTACCTACTTCGAGGGAAGTTAGGAGGCGTTGCTAGGATAATGCAGACAAAGTGCTTGGCCCCGCGCCCGGCACATAGTAAGTGCTCGATAAATAGCAGCAAATTATTATGACTCAGAGGTCGAGGTGGGGTAGAACAGCCTGGGAAGTCATCCATTACGGGTCTCTGTCAAGCAGAATCCTGGAGACTGCCTCTGGCTGCCCTCCCTCACTCAGACCCCCATCTAGGCTGCTGCTTCTGGGAAGTCCCCAGCCTGCCAGGAGAGGCCACCTGGAAGGCAGGACCGAGGAGGTTCATGTCAGCGTGGCCTCGGGCCTCCCTTCCTGGCCCTCCCCCTGCCCCTCCCCGGGGATTCCTACCTCAGTGGGAACCAAAGTCTAGAGCCAAACAGGCTCTGAATTCATAAAACAATGGAGATTCGGTGCATGAATGATTCTTATCTCCGACTGTATTTTTCTAGAAATAAAAATGAAAATAAGCCGGCCAACAGGGGAATTTCCACTTGAGGTGGTGGAAGAAAAAGTATTTGGGGACCTTGTTAACTTCCTGGGTTACAGGCAGGGCTGTGGGCCCATGTCAGCCCCACTCTAGACCACAGGAGGGTGGCCCACTACTCTCCTGCCAAGCCTGCCTTCGGCGCCGCCAAAAGCCTCACTCCCCCTTCCGGCAGGCGTGGGAAGCGGGGTCCCTGTGACCACCCCTCACGTCTGAGGCTGCCCCCTGAAGGGTCAGTCTCCTCCCACAGGGACGGATGGTGGGGAGGAATGAGTGGAAGAACAGGGCTGCTCCCTAGGGCTGAGAGTCATTCACTCATTCATTCATTCATTCATTCATTCGAGCTGCATGAAGCAAGAGAATAGAACCTGGTGTTTCAGACCCGTCTGGACCATTTCTCAGAGCTCTGTCAGGCTAATGCTTGGGACCCAGCTAGGTCATTCTGTGCAGACAGCCCAAACGAGGCCAAGGTCAAGGGGATCTAGAGCAGGAGTGACGCAGGGTCAGAGGTGCAGAGATTCCCAGAAAGGGAGAACACCAGCCCCCCTTCGCCTCTGCCCTCCATCTCACCCTGCGCACTTATTCACAGTGGTCTCTCATCCTGGCTTCAGCCTGTCCGATGCCGCCCTCTCTCAGCTACAGTATGGCCTGGCAGCTCCCCAAGTCTCTGGAGCCTTCTCTCCTTATTCAAGCAGCATTTATTAAGCACCTACTGAATGCCTGGGTGCTAAAGCTGGCAGGTACCAGCTCCCATTGTGAGATGGTGAAGCTGTCGGTAGCCTCAAATGAGCCTCGCTGGGAGATTTAGACCATAGAAATCTGCCAACGCTGTGTATCAGGTACCTTTTCCTCCCAGAGAGCCTGCTGCCAGTACACCACTGCCCCCTGCCCGCGCAATGGACACAGAAAGGCAGGCACCTGCCTATAGGGACTCACAGACAGAAAAGGAAGAACAATAGCCTACCGGAGAAGGCTGTGTAGTCTTCTAGGAGGTAGAGGTGAGCTCGGAGACCCATTCTGGAAGAGGGGGCGTTAATGCCCACTAGAAACTGAACCAAGCTATTCAGGTAGCTCTAGTATGCAGCATTCCCATTTTAGAGGCAAGGAAACAGAGGCACAGAGAGGCAGAGTCGCTAGCCCACAGGCACACGGTAAGAAGCGGAAGAGTTGAGACTTGAACCTGGGCCACTGGATCTGGAACCCTTGCTTTTAACTTCTGCATTTGACTGTCCTCTGGTGCAATTATTGCAACGCCCCCCAACCCCCTGCCCCAAAGCAGCCAGCCCGGGGCTGTGCAAGACCATGGATGTCCGGTGGTATTTGCTGCCCAACTAGATTCCATTCTCCTGGGGGTCAGTTCTGTGTCCTCTCCACCCAGCTGCCCACAACAGTGACCCTCACAGGAGGACACCGTGTTTGTTGGTCTCAATGTCTGAGGAACCTTCTGGAAGGGAGCCCTGGTCCCCATGTGCAGGGCTAGAGCTGACTAGAAGGAGGGGGTGCCTCGTGCAGTATGGAGAACAAAGAGGCTTTGGCTTTGGGGAAAACAGCAGGGTCCGTTGAATGCCATGGCTAAGGTGCCCGTGGGGGCACACAGAGGCTGTCTGTGCAGAGCACCCTGCCCCAGCCACTGCCCACTGCTTCTCTCTTCTTCCAGAATAGCATGAGGACACAGACATGCAGTTCCCCCAACTCTTGGCTTCCCCAGGTCCCATCCAGCCCTCACAAGATCCTCACCACCACCCAGGAAAGTGAGCCTTGCCCACCAGCTGACATCAAAGTCCCCGTTTTCCAGGTAAAAATGCCGACACAGCAGCCCAAGGATTTCCTGAGTCCTTCTCAGGTGCTGGGCACCCTACACTCACCATTTCGTGCAGACCTCTCCACAACGCTCAACAAATGAGGAGCCTCCCCATTTGACAGATGTGGAAACTGAGACTCAGAAAGCGGCCTTCCTGGGGGCGGTCCAGCCACCAGCAGGTGTGGGCCAAGCAGCCCTGACCACAGTAGAGGCCCTGGGCAGACTCAGGAGAGGCTGCCCAGCCAGATGGCAGCGCTCCCGGCCCCATCAGCTGCTCACTGTCCTTGGGAGCTCGTGCCAGCTTGCTGGGATGGCCTGACAGCTCACCTCCACCTGGCCCTCCTTCCCTTCAGCTCTGGCACTGCGGCCACCTCACTGTTCACATGGGTCACTCCCGTGCTTGGCCAGCCCCCACTTCCACCTCTCCGCCCCGACCAGGTGCTCACCCCTCTGAGCCTCTGCTCATGCCATTCCCTCTCCCTAGAGTGCCCTTCCCTCCAGTACTGAGCAAGCAAACTCTTCCAGCAAGTTCTCTCTCCTCCTTGGGCTGGCAGAACCTCTTCCAAACTTTCGGAGGTCCCTGTGTGTATCTCCTTAGCACTGGGAGGCCTGGATCTTCAGTACCTGCCCCGAGAGAGGACCCACCAGTGTCCACAGCTCCCCATCAAGGCAGGTCTGGACTGGTGTCCCAGGAATGGCAAGGAGTGCTATGGGGATGGGGGCAGTGCCAGTTCTGGGGGACCTTAGAGGGATCTCTCTGGGGTAGTACTCCTGCCCACACGCCTTCCAGGGAGTCTTCCAGAGCCAGGAGTGTCACCCGACCTCAGGCTACCAGGGCTGGCGGAGACCCATCTCTTGCTTCCCGTGGCACCCCAGCTCAGGCCCACTGTGCCCACTTAACACCCAAGCGCACTCCCCTCCCCACCCCCGCTTCCAGAACTCACTATTTGCAGATATTTATAGCGCCCTCCCCCAGCCAGGTTCCCTCCCCCGCCCTGGGCAGTGCAGGGAAAAGAGCGGGAGCCTCCCCCCCCCAAACCCCGCCTAAAGGACTAGGGGTGCTCTCCCCACGCCCCTCAGCCTGGTCCCCACAAGCAGCCACAGTCCCAGCCTCCGCACCCGCCCCGCTACCGGACAGCGCCTGGGCCTCCGTAGCCGCAGCCCAGGGTCTGGGGGTGGGGAAGGCGGGCGCTGAGGCCTCCCACCCCCAGCCCCGCGCCGAGCCGGAGGTTTGGGGGTGGGGGCACAGCGCACAAAGCGCCGCCCGAGCCCCGCGCCGCGGGGACGCCCCCCGCCCAGGCCGGGGGAGGGGATCGAAGGGATGAGGCTTTGCCCTCCGGAGCGGGGGAAAGCTCCGCGGAGCAGCCGGGTTGGGGGAGGGGGCGCCGGAGCTGAGTAGCCTCCCCGGCATCCCGCCCCACCCCCGTCTCAACGCCCTCCAAGCCCCCCCACCCCGGCCCAGCGCTCCCGCCCCTGTCCCTAGGGTCACGCTCAGGGAGGGGGCCGTGGGAGCCGTGACTGGGGGCGCCGCGAGCGCGGAGGAGGCGGCGCGGCGATGGAGGCGGAGGGCCCGGAGCGCGGGGATGGAGGGGCTGCGGCGCGGGGCCCCCGGGACGCCGGGGTCAACTCACCCATCGCCCGCTGGGTCTCAGCAGCGGCGGCAGCAGCGGCGGCGGCGGCTCCGCGGCCCCCGGGGCCCCCGGCGGGGAGATGCTGGCGTCCGCCGCAGCCTCTCGCCCCATCCCGGGCTCCGGCGGCGGCTGCGGCGGGCGCCCGGCATCGCGGGCGGCACTGCCCCGGCCCGGCCCCGATCCCCGCCCCCCGCCCCCACCTCCACCCCGTCCCGCTGGCCCGGCGCGGCCGCCTGGCTGCACCCCGGGGCCGCGGCGGGGGGCCGGCGAGCGGACGGGCGCGGGGGAGGGGCCCCCGGGAGGCACGCGGGGTAGGGGTGCGGAGGCGAGGCCCGAGCGCGGCGCGCAGAGGTGCCCGCTCCCGCCGGGCTTGGCGGCTCCGGCCCCCGCCCCACCCCCACCGGAGCCCCCTCCCCTCCGCTCGCAGCGCCGCGCTCGGCCGGGGGGCGCCTCCGGCCGCAGGCTAGGGCCGCCGCTGCTCCTCGCCTCCCGCGTGTGCGATCGTGTGTGTGTGTGTGTGTGTGTGTGTGTGTGTGTGTGTGTGCGCGCGCGCGCGCGCGCGCGCGCCCCTGCCTGTGACCATGCGTGCGCCAGCCCACGGCCGGGTGCGTCCTGAGCCGCTGTGTCTGCGATGAGAGGCGGGGCGGGTCAGAGAGTGTGTGTATGCCTGGCGTGTGCGCGGGTCCGCGTGTCCGCTTCTGTGTGCTGTGCGTGGATGTGTGCATGGGACTGTGTGACCTACAGCTCCCGGGAGTGCATGGGCGTGTACATCTGTGTTATGGTGTGTGCCCGGATCCGGAGGCTGTTCCTGCGTGTACCTGAACCGTGATTGTGTGCACATATCCGTGGCCGTGTGGAGAGGCCTCTGGCGCCTGGGTGCGTGCAGGGCAGCTGTGCTTATGTGTACACCCATCTATGCTCGTGTGCAGAGGCCTGGACTTCTGTTGTGGTGCGTGCACAGCACCACACCGCGTCTACACAGGTCTCTGTGTCCGTGCGGGTCGCCAGTGTATACCGCCTGTGGGCCACGGGCGTTTGTCCGCCTGTATCCTTCCGACTCCCTCCATCCCGCTATAGGCCCAGAGTCATCGTAGTCCCAAGGTCCGTAGCCCGGCCCACCTCTTGAGTCTCCTCTCCTGGCATCTGGCCACCAGCGGTTCTCCAAGCGCCCACCACTTCACACCCTGGATTCTCATGGTCTTGCTCCGGGCTCCCAGGCGGCCTCCACGCGCTTCCCGCCCTTCTGGAAGTTCCTTCCGCTCAGGGACTCCGGCCTGAAGCAATCACTTCCGCCCTGCGTGCGGGGCACCCTGGGTATACAGCGAACACGGCGGGCGCTGAACCGTAGCGAAGGTGCATGGGGAAGGCAGGGAGACGCCTCAGAAAGCCAGGTCCCGTCAAGTGTCCTCAAGGGTGGTCCCACTGGTCATTGCTAGACCTCTGGAGCTGCCTCTGGCTGGGCTTCCTGCCCTACGTGCCCTATACCATCTGTCCTTGCCAAGCAGCCAGTGACTCCTCTCCAGCGTTGATCTGAGCAGGTCGAATTCCCCATGACCCCTCAATGGTTCCCATGTGCCCGCAGCTTAAGCTCAGTGCCTGGGTAGGGCAGAAGGAGGCCCTGGTGACCTGGCTCTGTCCCTTCTGCAGCCTCACCCCCACCTCTCCTCTCCCTGGAGATTCCCTCTAAGCCAACAGGAGGCAAACTATATTCTGTAACGACCAGCTAGTCAATACTTTAGGCTCTGCTGCCCTCAGAGGTTTCTGTCTCAACGACTCAACTCTGCCCCCATAGAAGAAAATCAACCATAGACCATATGCAAAGGAACCAACGTGGTGGTGTTCCAATAAAACTTTATTTAACGACGCGAAATGTGAATTTCATGTGACTTTCCTGTGTTCTGAATTCTTCTTCTTTCTTTTTCCTAATCATTTAGGAAATCACTCCTAGCTGGCACCTCTCGAAACATATCCCCGTACCCTTTGTACTGTCCGTATGACTCACTTGCTTCAGGTATTGTGTCACTGCCTGCAAATGCCATCTGTCCTACCCCCAAATGTCAGCATCTTCTTCCTTACCTGCTCCTCCAGCCGTCTCTCTGCCCTTTCTTCTCCATCTCCAACAGAATCCTCACTACTGCTCGCACAGGCTTACCTCCACCTCTCCATGCCTCTCCCTGTGCCTCTGCCTGGGGAGTCTTGTCATCTGGAAAGGACCATCGCCAAGACGCTTTCCTTGCCCTTGACTTCCCCCGGGAGAATCTGCTCTTCCTCCCCTGGCCTCCTGCAGCAACGCAGGCATCGCCCCCTGGCCCATGAGAGAAGCACTGTTTCAGGTCTGGCTTGCTCTGGGCGTCTCCGAAACCTCGACGCTGACCCATGAGCACCAAGCTGGGAACAAGGCACCATAGCCCTCAGTTTTCACAGCTGCCATCCAAGGGTGCCCGAGGTAACCAGAGGGAGGCCCTGGAGCCTGGAATCACACCCGGGTTGGCCGGACTCTCCCATTCGCTCTCTGTGCCAGGGTGCCCCCAGTGAGCAGCCGGCAGCATCCATCTCTCACCTAGTATGCATTCTTTCTCCCCGTGATGAGCTGGGGCTCCCCTCCCTCCCAACACTATGAGCAGAGAAAGTCCTGATCAAGACCTGAGCCACAAATACGCCTTTTTGTCCCTTGACATTTTGTAATACATAGGTGACAGCTATACACAGGGCAAATTTGAAAATTACTGAAAGACGTCCAGTGGAAAAGTAAGCCTCCAGCCTCAGCCCCGGGCACTCATTTTCCCTCATGACATTTTTTTTTTTTGGATGCAGTTCATTTGATGTGAAGCCATTTTGTTGTGACCTAAAAATGAATCCATTACATTTATAGCTTGTCTCCCTTTTGTTTTGTTTTTTTTTTTAAATAAGGTGTGAAACAGATGTTTCCTCCCTTCCTTGAGCCTCCGGGCCCTGCCTGTGGTGTGGCGTGAGAAGTAAGAGGAGGGTCCCACCGCTTGGGGGTAACTGGGTTCAGGAACCAGAGAGATCGGGCTTGGGTCTGGGTCTTCTTGTGTAAATGGTTTATCTCTCAGTTTTCCTCATCTGTGAAATGGGGATAAGGAAGCCTCCCTTCTAAAGGTGCTTAGAAGGTGAAATGGGTCTCTGTACATAAGGTGCCCTCCTCAGGGCCCACCAGCCACACTGTCTTAGCACCAGGACCACAGGGCCACTGTCCCTGGAGCACCCAGTATAGGGCTGGGTCCCACGGAAGGCACTCAATAAATACTTGCCAGAAAAAAAAAAAAAAAAAAAGGAATGAATGAGGGCCATCCATGTACATCTTACCTGTCCTTTTAAAAACTACAACAACAACAAAAAACAGTGGCTGTTCATTTTGACCTGTCTGAAATGGCCACTTTAGGAAAGCTGTGTCCCCAGGCCCTGCTTCCTTCACTAGGGCACCCCCACCCACATGTGGGGGCTCTGAAGCCCGTGCAGGGGTAAGGGACGCCACAGGGCACTTGTGTAGATGGACAAGTGTGGGGTTGCCCTGCACTGCGGGGAGCTGGCTGGGTCAGACTCTGGTGGCCACCCCCTCGCACCCCCCCCCCCACTGTGCTCCACCCTCCCCCCAGCTCCGTCTTTGTTCTCCTGACCTTTCTAGATTCCAAGCTTCTTGTGAGGCCACAAGGGAGGCAGCCTCGGCGGAGCCATACCAAAGTCGGCCTCCGTCTGCCCCATGCGCTCTGGCAGTCTCACAGGGGTGGGGGCTGTGCGTGGCCAGCCTGTCCTCCCTGCCCCACAGAAATGATGACTGACTGGCTCAGTCACACACAAGTGGCCGAAGGCAAAGCCAGCAAACCAGGCCCCACGCCGCCACCCTCCCTATACCAGGAGCCCATCTCCGAGAGAGCTGGCTAGGAGGGGAGACACCCCTCTGTTTCTTCTCCAGCATTTAGGGAGGTCTGGCATCCAGTAGGTGCTCAGCAAGTGGAGAAGCAGAATACTGGCGTGATTAATCCAGCTCTGAGGTGTGCCGCAGTCATTTCAATGCCCCAAGCCTCCGTTTCCTTATCTGTAAAATGGGGATAATCACCACCCACCATCACGCTGGTATCAGTGGAATCCAGACCCCACCCTCCGCTCCCTCCTCTCTCACTTCTGGTCTATGTAAAGCCACAGAAAGGGATGTGGGGAAGAGCGGAGTGGGGGTGGGGGTGGGGTTGCTAGGTGGTCCTCCTTCCCCACCCCCTCCTTTAGGACTGACAAGGAAGCCAGTGGGCCCCTGGAGCTGAAAGAAGCCCAGATACAAGATTAGCCAGCTCGGGGCGGTGTCACCTTACAGCTCTGCAGTCCTTTCACCTGGGGCCGATTTGGCTCAGTGAACAATTGCTGGGTCTGTTATCCCTTTCGGAGGTTGCTGCCTGGCCCATGGGAACCACATTCCTCCCTCCCTGGGTCATCTCACTCCTGGCTGGCCCTGGGTCCCCGAGGTGAGGAGTCCCTGACCCCTGTTGAGGGCCAAGCGCCGGCCCTTGCCAAGGCTCCTGGCAGACAGGGAGCACGGCGGTGCCGCAGGCAGGGTGAGCTGGCTCAAAGCCTTTGGCTTCTTCATCTGCAGAATGGGCTGGAGGGTGGCCGCCTGACTGCACGTGGGTGCCAGCAGAGGTATTAGATACACGTTCGGTCCCCTCCCTTGTCTATCACCTGCTGGGCAAGTGCAGACCCGGCCTCCTGCCCCGCCCCCACCTTCACCTACCTGCACTCCATCCCCTCCTTCGTAAATGAGCCCTTCCCAAACGCACCCTCAGGCCGCTCTCCCAAATGCTTGCAGTTTCTCTGACCTTTCTCCGCCCTGCACCTTAGGGTATATTAGCCTTCCTGCCCAGAAAGCCTTTCTGGCAAATCTACTCATTTGACCCAGGCGTATCCTCCCCTCAGAGGCCACTCTGACTTCTGGTTCCCACGGGGCTCGCTCAAGCGCCGTTTGGAGAGTTCCCACCTCGAGGCTTTTGCTGCTCCCAGACTCTGCCCGCAGGGACTGTCCCAGCCCATCTTTAAGTATTCATTCCATCGTCCCAGACTCCAGCCCCTGTCACCCGGGGCCCTGCAGGGAGGCCCAGAGACCCAACGGAAGCACTCGGGATCCCAGCTTCCTTCCCCGCCCCCTCTGGCCCAAGGATGAGGTGGGGTTTGCTCTGGCGCCTGGCTCAGTGCTGGGAGGCAGAGGGCTGTGAGGCCGGGCTCCCTGATGCTCCAGGCTTGTCTGGGCCGGGTTCTGTGGGGCAAGTCCTCTCTCCTCCTGTACCTTGGGCAAGTCTCCCTCTCTCTGCAAGCCTCAGTTGCCACAAATGTTAAGTAGAGGGGATGGATTAGACAGGGGGCCAGGAATCTCTTAAAATGCCCAGTAGCGTGGCATCCTGTTTGTGAGCATGTGGGCATGTACGTGCACACGTATAACATCAGTGTTAGTATATGCGTGCATGGATGTGATTGTGCACTTGCTCGTGGGAATGTGTACGTGCGCACACGCCTGTTTTTCTGGGAGAGGGTCTATGGTTACTGTATTCCCAAAGGGTTCAGAACCTGGGTGAGGGACTCCTGGGCTCTCTCCCACAATTCCTTGGTGCGCCTCCCTCTGAAGGGACTCCTGTGGGCTCCAGAATTGTCCGTTAGTCCTCCAGGGCCCTGGCCTGGATCCTTGTCGTAGCTTCCCTATGCCTGTTCCCCTCCCGCAGAGCAGTCAGGGGGAATCTGGAAAGCACAAGTCAGTCCACCTCCCTCCGCTGCTCAAATCGTGCTGTGGCTCCCATCTCACCCAAAGTGAGGTCAGAGTGCTGCGGGGGTCACAAGTCCCCGCCTGGTCTGGGCTGGTGCCTCCCTGGCCCCCTCCCTCCACACTCCCCGTGCTCATCAACCTACTGGGTGCTGGCTGGTTCCTCCATCTGGACCTCTCTTCCCCCAAGGACCCCATGGGGCTTCTCCTTTTTCCTCCACCCAAATGCAGGCCCTCCCCAAGCACCCCAGTTAGGTGCAGCTCCTCTATCCCTTCGTCAGCTGCTCCCCTTCTATCTCCAGAGCACTTTTCTCCATCTACATGGAGGGGAACTTCCTACGCTTCTTGTTCTTTTGCTTGTCTCCCCCCCAGAACATAACCCTTTCCAGGGTAGGGATCTGTCTGTCCTGGCCCCGATGCTGTCACCCCAGCACCTGCCATAGCCCGGTACATAGTAGGTGCTCAGTAAATACTATTGCATCAGACCACCTCCTTCCCTGGCTCTCATGCGTAGTGTCTACTGGAGGTGAGGGGGTGAGGGATGGTGGGAACCCAGAGAGAGAAGCACCAGCCTTCCAGGCAGGGGAGGCCTTGAGACCAAAACAGTCCTGCTATTCGGCCAGAGCTGCTGTGTGATTGCAAATAGATGTGACCCAAGGCGCCGGCTACCTTTGGTACCATGGACCTCACACTGAGCTGGGTCCTGGCAACCATTCCTAGAAACTCGGGAGCCGCTTCTGCCTTCCCCCCCACCCCAGAAGCCCCCGCGGGCCTCACGTGCTGGATCCCCACGTGAGGAAACTGACAGAGCCCACTCGACAGCTGAGAGGCAGAGCCGGGACGTAGACTCCAGAGCCAGTGCTCCGGCCACTTGTCCCTCGCGGCGGCCAAACCCATAGAGAGAGCGGAAGGTGAGCACGTGGTGCAGGGAGGTTGTATCCACCCATTGATTGAGAACCTACTGCATGCCAGGCTCTCGGCTCCAAGCTGCAACGGAGGCAGAGAAGACTGAGACTCACCCCTGCACCCAGGAGAACCCCGGGCCAGTGGATGAGACAGAAAGTCGGCAGGGAGGCGGCCACCCGGCCCATCTGGGGGACTGGGAGAGTAGAAGAGGCATCAGCCAGACCTGGAAGGTTGGGGCAGATTTAGAAACACGCAAAAGAGAGGAAAGGGCATCCAGGCTGCGGATGGATGGGGAAGGGAATAGTCATAGCTAGAAAGTGTGCGGGGCAGGGTGTTGGAGGGAGTGATTCAGCCTGAGGACCCCCACAAGCTCCAAGGACACCACAGGTGCTAAGGGATGGATTGAGTCAGCAGGTGGGAGCTGAGTACGTGGCACCCACTGCAGTGCGTGGCCAGACCAGGAGGGTGGCCCGCCGGAGTGAGGCTCGGGGGCTGGGTCCCACCGGTGATCACACCAGCGGGGAGAAGTAGGCACACGCACACCCATATGCGCGTGCACACCCCTGGCACGTGCATGGAGCTGGCTCCCACCTGCTGGCGAGCACACCCTTTGGGAGACTCCCCTCCCCTGGCATCTCACACGTGCTCCCTCTCATACACCCGCACGTGGAGCCAGGCTTCACGGGGCCGGCACCAAGGTGCCTCGAAACGCCATAAGCAGAGGTGAGGCGCCTGCACAGTGATGCCGACTCACCGCCTGTCCGTCCTACAGCGGCTTCGGCTGCTGGGCGCCGTCAGTGGGGTTCCGTCCTCCCAGTTGCTGGGCCAAGTCCTCGCCTGCGGCCCCGCGGTCACACCTCCCAGGCCCAGACGGTGGCCCTTGGAACATTTCGTCCGAAATCACTTGTCAGAGCCTGAAAGCCCCAGGCCCAGGGGTGATTCACGAGGGGGTCTTGGAGGTGCTTCGGGTCAGTGGGTTCTCGTCCTTTTGACAACCAGAAATTGCAATAACCCCTCGGTCAAGGTCCATGCTGTCCGGCTGGAGCAAGGCTGATGGACGGAACCAGAAGAAGAGAGACATTCGCCCACGAGGTGTGGGTACCCCCAACCTCTCAGGCTGTTGGAACTGCCAGGACGGGACGGACTGAGCCTCACACTTGTGACGTGGATGGGGCCCCAGGGACATCCCCTCCAGCGCCCTGGCCCTGCGGAGTGACACGTGACACTCACTCTTAACTGTGGGACAGCTCTGGCTCTGAGGAATCCCAGGTCCCGCCGCCTGGAGCCGGACAGAGCAAGCCAGTCCTTCAGGAATTTGGCGACAGTTGCTCTGACACTTCTGCTCCCAGGTTCTTCAGCGACTCCTCCCGTGACAGGGTTTCCAGGCCTTTCCATGACAGCCACTGTCCCTTCTGCTCCTGCCCTCCCCCAGGCAGGGTCTGACTGCCACAGACACACAGAGGGCCTCTCACGTCCCCTGGCTGGCCTGTCCTCTGGTTTACGCAACCTGCTTCTGGGGTAGGGTTTCTGGCCACTATTGTCCCCTTCCTGCGAGGTGGCGCACTTGGCTCTTGGGAAGGCGCAGGTGCCCCTCAAAATTCTGGTTTAAAGAGACTCCAGCCACCTTGTGGTATAGGACGTCGGATTAGAACATGGATTAAGAAAGCGGGGCTCGAGTTCTGCTATGGTTGCAGCTTTGGGCCATTTTCATCTCTCTGTGCCTCAGTTTCCTCTCTTGTAACACGGGAATAAGAACTGTCCCTACTGAGTAGGGCTGTTGTCAAGAGTAAGTAAGTTTAGACATGTTCAGTGCTTAGGACACAGTGAATGCCATCGCTGCTACTCCTCATAGGTGGTCAGTCTTCCCTTGGTAAATTCTTTTCCTTCTGGAATCTTCTAGTTGGGAAGACCATTAAGTTCCAGCCTGCTCCAATGCACCAGTGAGAAAACAGGGATCAGAGAGAGACGGGGGCCTGCCCAGGGCCATAAGAAACTAGCTGCTAGGATAAGACCCCATAACCATGGCTTTCAATCTGTGGCAGCGCACGTGGCCCAAGGCCCTGAGGCCCAGACCGCTTGCCTAGGCTCTGCACTGCCGCTCTCCAGAATGTCTGATCCCTGCCCGCAGCCATGACTGCAGCTGCAGAGGTTGGGGCCCCACAACCTAAAAAGGCCCTTCTAGCCCCGGAGCCTCTACAGAAGAGGCTTCCTACTTCTGGTACCTTCTCTGGAGGGCAAAGCACCCACCCTCAGCCCGGGACCAGGATCTTCAATGAATGCAGACTTTCTGGGGCCTACTGACCCTACATCTTCTGGGGGGAGGCCGGTGGCAGGGGCAGGCTATGGAGAGAGCTGGGGAAGGAGTCAGGAGCCAGAGTTCTAGAAGAGTCCATACCCCCTGACTCACTAAATCACTTGCACAATGAGGGGCGTGGCCCTAGGAATTCCTCAGAGGAGATTGGCACCTCCCAGATCACAAAGCCAATATCCAGAGGTGTCCCCACAAGAGGCTAGGGAAGGGGGATAACGGGGTGGCCATGCAGCAGGTCAAAGTGGGGCCTGGCTGAGCAGGGAGCCTCCGGCCCAAGGGTCTAACCCTGCTATCTATGGCTGTAAGCCTGCAGGCGCAGACACGTGCTCCACCCTGGTTCCTCACCCCTTCTGCCCCAAGGTAGCCTGTCCTGGCAGAGTGGTGTTGGGGGAGGTCAGAGCCCAGGAGCTGAGCCTGGGGCTCAGTGTCCAGGGGAGGGAACGTGGCAGACCAGGCTGTCTGGATTCCCGGCACCACGGCCCTGCCCCGTATGCCCCTCAGGAGACTCTGGACCACCTCTGCCAGCTCTTCACCGGGCCCTGCTGGGCGCCCACCGGGTCTGCCAGCATTCACCTGGAGCTTGGGGTCACACTGGACCCTGTGCATTGCCGGTGGGAAGGTAAAATGACACAGCCAGTGTAGAAAACAGTACGGCAGCTCCTCGGAACATTAAACGTAGAATTTCCATATGGATCAGCAATCCCACTTCTGGGTACATACACCCCAAAATTGAAAGCTGGGTCTTTACTTTTTAAAAATGTTTATTCATTTATTTTGAGAGAGAGTGAGTACGCAAGCAGGGAAAGGGCAGAGAGAAAGAGAGAGGAAGAAAGAGAGAATCCCAAGCAGGCTCCTTGCTGCCAGCGCTGAGCCTAACGCGGGGCTGGATCCCATGAACCGTGGGATCACGACCTGAGCCGAAACCAAGAGTCTGTCGCTTAACAGACTGAGCCCCCCAGGTGCCCCTGAGAGCAGAGTTTTGGAACGAATATTTATGCACCCGTGTTCATAGCATTTTATTCACAACACCCAAAATGTGAAGCAGCCCAAGGGTCCACTGATGGATGGATGGTCCGTACATACTTCGGAATACTGTTCAGCCTTAAAAAGAAAGGAAATACTGAACCCTGAAGACATTACACAGAGTGAAATAAACCAGTCACAAAAGGACAAAATGCTGTGTGATGCATTCCACTTACATGAGGTCCCTGGAAGAGTCAAGTTCATAGAGACAGAAAGAATGGTGATTGCCAAGGGTGCCTGGGTGGCTTAGTCGGTTAAGCGTCCGACTTTCGCTTAGGTCATGATCTCGCGGTTCGTGGGTTCGAGCCCCGCGTCGGGCTCTGTGCTGACTGCCAGCTCGGAGCCTGGAGCCTGTTTCAGTCTGTCACTCCCTCTCTATCTGACCCTCCCCTGCTCACACTGTCTCTCTCTCTCTCTCTCCTAGAAACAAATTAAAAAAAAAAAAAAAAAGAATGGTGATTGCCAGGAGACGGGGGAATTATTGTTGAACGGGTATGGTTTCAGTCGGGGAAGACGACAAGTTCTGGAGATGGATGGTGGTGAAGGTCGCACAACAGTGTGAGTGTACATAATGCCACAGGATTGTACGTGGTAAAATTTCTGTTGGGCGTATTTTACCGTAATGATTGAAAAAAAGAAGTAGGAGGCGGGAGCAGGCGCTGGGGGTCAGATACAGCAAGGGCTCTGGAATGGTGATTAACCGTGTGACCTCAAGCAAGTTACTTGACCTCTCTGTGCCTTCAACTCCTTAGCTGTAAGAGTGAAATGAATCACACACACACACACACACACACACACACACACACCACACTGGCCTGTGTTGTTGGGAGGATTATATATGCTGCTCGACGTAAAGCGCTTAGAACAGGGCTTGCATAGAGTGGTCACATTTGCCCTTCTCTTTTCTTCTTTTTTCAGATGAGGAAACTGAGGCACAGAGAAGTAAACCTCCAAGATCACACAGCTAAAGACTGGCAGGGCAAGAGTTGAACTCCAGAGCCTGGGCTGGGTGGCCACTGTGCAGTTCCTGAGTCCTCGGAGAGCAGAGGTGCGGGAAGGATTCGCATGATCTCCTCCCCACCAACCAGGGTATGCCATTATCTGGAGCCAACATTTTTTCGGAACTTGTGAGGCTGGGGTGGGGCTGGAGTGGAGCTGCTGGGAAGAAGTTTCTCCCCATCAGGGAGGTCCAGGGCAGGGCAGGGCAGACGGAGGGCAAGGGCCACAGCATTTTCTCTGCAAAGCCAAGAGGGCCCTTAGAGGGTTGTCACCAACAGGATGAGCAGGCCCGACCTGATTCCCAACTGAGGCTCAGCCTCCTTACCCCTCGTGGGCTGGGGAGAAGGGCAACTGGGCCCAGGGAGGAAAGGCCTAGAGGCCTGAGGAGACAGGCCTTCCCGTCCCACTGCGGCGCGTCCTGGGCCCTCCCTCCTCCGCATTCCCGCGGGTCACCATCAACTCTCCCGCTCTTGTCACACAGGAGTCTGTCAGCAGGCATTGGCCCACTCTAAGGACAGGATCCTTGGGCAGAAAAATGGCTGCCCAAGATGGCTGCCACCAAGGCTGCCCAAAATGGCCGCCAACAATCCCTCCCATAGCTGTGTCTCTGCCACACAGTCCACGATCTCGCCTCCCCAGGGTCTGGGTGGCCTGTGTGTGACTCTGATCACTAGGATGACTTGGAAGTGACTGAGAGATTTCAGGCCTAGGCCTTAAGAGGCTTTACAACATCCATTTCCCCCAGCTTCAAAGCCAGAGGCCATGGAAGGGAATAGAGGACCCCACTAGAGAAAGGCCACATGGAGGGAGGATCCTTAGAAACCATGAAGGGAAGAGAGAGGCCCAGCCTGTCCCTGGCTGCTGCGGCCCCAGACACGTGAGGGAGGCTGGCCGGGGGCCCCATATGACAGTGCATGCAGTAGGGACAAGGGGTCCCTGCCCAGCCCTGCCCAAACTGCAGAAACATGAGCAAACCCAAGCCTGGTGATTGCTCGGGGGCACTATGCCTGGGGTGTGTTTGTTATTCGGCATTAGATAACTGATACACTTCAAGTCCTGAAGTCTTGTTTCTCAAGTCTTAGGATCACAGCAATGTGACAGACCAGGTTCAAGTCTCACCTTCACCGCTGATCTGGGTAAGTAACACCACCTCACCCCGGGACTTGGTTACTTCTCCAGACAGGGTTACCGACAGGACCCACGTGGCTTGGGGTGAGGACGCAGAGTGAGTGACTGCGGTGAAGGGAACACGGACTGGCCTGGAGGTTGTGCCTGAGAAACGCGACCTGGGCCAGCGCCCCTGCCCCACAGAATGTTGGCCTCTTCCTGACTCACTGTGGCTGGTCCAACTGCTTCCCACCCCACCTGATGAGGTGGATGGAGTGCGGCAGAGGGTCATTCTTATCCCCCATCTCAGGGAAGTCATCAGGCCCCAGGAGTTTGGGTCTTTTGAGTTGAACAGGGCTCCAGGACTGAATCAAGCAGTCCCCTCCCTCCCCACCTGGCCCAAATCTCCAGGGGTTTGTAGACACCAGGGTTCTATCAAGGGCTGTCGCTGCAGGAGCTTCACGAACACCATGTCTACACATGAACGATATAATTCTGAACCTCCAACCATCTAGCAGGTGCCGTGGCCCCAACTGACAGAGGAGAAGGTTGAGGCCCAGAGACAAAGTGACTTCCCCAAGATCACAGAGCTTGTGACTCACCCTGGACATGGTGGCTCCACATCTGTCTTCCTCCCCACCCGCCTCCACCTTGGTCCTTTCCTGCCCTGGGACAGCTACAGATGAGTGAGTGGCCACCAGCCGAGGCTAAGAGGTTAATTGCAGGGGTCGCCCAAGGCCATCCGGTGTCATACTTCTGCCAGTGCCACCAGATCCCCGCTGCCCACCTGTCCCCCACTGGGCTCACTGGGGAGGGTGTGGACAGGATCAGGAAGTCCATAGAACCCGGGGTAGTGGGAACCCACCAGCCCAGAGCAGAGTGGCACCCAGCCCCCAGTTCCCCCCACTTAAGAGGCACCTCCCCCTTGCCCCACTGGCCTGTTTTCGGCTCTTCTGTTGGAGAAACTGCCAGAAAGTGGGGGCGGGGGTGTGTGCAGCTACTCCCGAGAGACTGTGGGACCAAATTTCTACACAAGAAGGGCTTGTGCAGGGTGGGATGATCTTAAGAAAGGGATGTTTTTGTTTTTAAGTAAGCTCTGTGCCCAGCATGGGGCTCGAACTCATGACCCCCGTGATCAAGAGTCGCAGGCTCTCCTGACTAAGCTAGCCTGACGCCCCAGGAAGGGATGCATCATCTTAAGCCGCCCTCTAGACCAAGCAAGTCGGCTTGGCGTCCACATCAACCTGCCAGCCCCGGCTTTGTTCTCCCCCTCCCCCACCCCTCCCTCCTTCCTGTTGGCCTGGACACACCCACTGCTCACTGCTTGATGTCTTCTGGAAATCTTGTCCCCATGTGCCTTTGGCAGTGCCTTTATCTTGTCGGTCATCTCGGCACAGGAAGGGGCCTGGGTGGGTGCCAGGGCTGCCTTAGCAGATTATGTGACTCTCCCCAGGGGGACGGGTGGTTCAAAGCAACTGGGTCCTCGGGCGAGCCCCTAGGGGGCCCGGTCCCTGAGCTATCTTCACAACCAGACCCCAAAGAGGAAGCAGAGGCCCAGAGATGGGGAGTGACCTGCTCAGGCCACACAGTGGGAAAGAGATGGAGCAGAGCCTAGAAGCCCCTCCAGCTGCAACCCACCCCCCAAGGCTGCTTCCTGACCGCGTGATCAGTGACTCACAGGAAATGGCTCCTCTGGAGTTTAAAGAGGAATTTGAGGTGCGCCCCCCCCACATGCTATTTCTAGTGGCCACAGCTCCTCTGCCACCAAGATGATCGCTAACTTAAAAATACTCATGCCCAGGAGCGGTTTGCCTACCATGATCTGCTCTTCCTGCCCTTTGGGGAGGGACCGCCTCTACTTTATAGGTGTGGAAACTGAGGCACAGAGAGGTTTAGAAGACCCAGAGCTGGCAAAATGGAGCCAGCCGTGGAACTTCAGGTCTCTTGCTTTCCTACCCTGTTCCCTCCGGCACCCAGCCCAGAGCAGGGAGTTTCTGTGAGCAATGGAACCAGCCTTGTCTGTTCCCTCTGCCTCCAGCTCTACAGGCAGATGCGGCACCGACGGTCACAGTGATGAGGTAGCGTGGGGCAAACCGAGGGCAAAGTATAGGCTAACAGCTCTCTCCCTGCCAGGTGGGATCTATGTGACAGTCCCGGACTCTCCCAGTGACCCAAGAACAAAGGAAAGGGTTTAAGGCAAATGTGGGAAACTAAGGCAAATGAAGAAGTAAATCCCCTTACTGCCTACAGCTCGTTGCTAAGTCCTTGAACCCAGGAGTGACCTCCCTCTAGGAGCTCAGCTGCCTCGATGATGACACTTTGCTGGGGGCAGAAGAGAATCTTAGCTTAACATTGCCCCAAACCTCTAGGACCCTGTAAGTCTAATTCCTTTATCTCAGCTGCCCCAGGACATGTGCAGGCAATCCGGCTCCAAGTTTATGGCCCGGATGTGCATCTGAAGGCTCTCATGACTGAGGTTTTATTCAATGGTAATAAACGGTGTTTCCTTAGCAACAGCGAGCCCCTCAAGTATTGGAAACCTTGCTTCCAAAATACCTTAGAGACATACTCTATCCGAGACCCCTTCCCAACCCGAGGGTGTGTAATGAGTTAGCCATCAGAACCCCAGAGCACCTCTTCGTGCCCATGGGTCCCGTCCCTGTGCCTTGATAAAATCATCTTTTTGCACCAAAGGCTTCTTCAAGAATTCTTTCTTTGCCGTCAGCTCTGAATGCACCACTCCCCCTCCTCCATCCCCGCTGCCCCCGACCTTGACCCCAAACCTTCATCATATGGCACCCAATTTGTGGGACTATGAGTCTTTTCATCTAGACTCTCAGCTTCCGTGCACATATGGTGAATATACTCTCTCTTTTCCTCCTTTACTCTTATTTCAGGGGCCCTTCGAGGAGTACGGGCTTATCGGACCACTTTCACATCAATTGCTCAGGTTGTAATCCTCTAACTTACTCTTTGGGGAGGAGAAAGCCTACCTTTTGGCGGGAAGTTAGTATCCTGGCCAGGATGGTAATCAGACCCAGATACTTGATGCCCTCTCTTTATTCCTATCCTGTACAAAGTTGTCTGTCTTGGGTGTGGGACACCCACCTAAGTCACCAGGATGGCTGCCAATCTTGACTCCCCTGTGAGGTTTCCAACTCATTGGTCTAACGTGATCCCCTCCACATCTCTGGTCTAGCTGCCTCTGGCCAGGAGCCTCCACTGAGAGCTGGAGGAAACTGATACCCGATTGAACTGACACCCAACCGGGGACCGTTTCCTAGGGAAGTTGTCTATAAAGCCTACATGTGTTGGAATGTCACTCACATCATGATGGATTTCTGTCTTTACTGCTTTGTCAATGTCCTCTGCTAACTACTACTTAAAATTAGGTAATTCCCCCTTGTAAAACGTTTCTAGTGCTTTCCATAGGTTAAAAATGACAGGTTAGGGGCAGCTGGGTGGCTCAGTCGACTGAGCTTCCAACTTTGGCTCAGGTCACAATCTTAATGGTTCGTGAGTTCAATCCCCGCATCGGGCTCTGTGCTGACATCTGGGAGCCTGGATCCTGCTTCGGATTCTCTCTCTGCCCCTCTCCCACTCACGCTCTGTCTCTCTCTCTCTCTCAAAAATAAATGAACATTAAAAAAAAATTTTTTTTAATGACAGGTTATTCAAGAAACTAAAGCATGGCTTCCGCTGAGTGCTCCTCAAAGACTAGGTAATCAGGGCATGACGACCAGGGAATGTTCTTCAAGGCACAGCCTTTTAGGGCACGGCTTTCAAGGCATTTTGGTCCATATGCCAGGCACCCACCTGTAGTCTAGAATGCAATGGGGAAGTGGGGGGACGCTAGCTTCCCTCTTTCAGAAGCCCTTAGTCGGCTGGTCATAGCAATTTCGTTCGAGAGATGCCTTGGGTCACTTTAACGCCAGGAACCTCGATCGTACCCTGCATGTGGGCCCCACATCAGAGGGGATTCTCAGGAGGTAATGGGCTTTCTCTCTCTCTCCTTTTCTCTCTATAGAAGGAGCATGAGAGCTTCTTTGGGGTCCCCAAGGACTCTCCCTTGGGATGCCTTTTTAACCCACTGGAAACAATTTGGCTTGCTGTATGTAGAAAAGACTGATCTATAACACTGCATGGCCTTAGTCAACAGAGAAAAAGCATGGAGGTACGCTAGGGCCAGGCCTTCAGGGCTACCCAGATCCCAGGGCCTCTTGCAGAACATATTTGGTCAGTAACCATGCCTGTCAACTCCACCTGATACATTGGATGGTAAGTGGGCCTCCTTCTAATAGAACCCAGGTTGCTGGAGGAAACAGAACATCCCTAACAAAAGAGGACGCTGACTCTCTCTCTCTCTGTTCTTCTGCCTAATAGATGTGAGAGCTTCTTCCTCATTCATTTCCTGGGGTTAACAGCTATAATTGGAGCCAACTGTGGTTAGTCTACCTTGGGACGGGGACTTTAAGGAATATGCCCGAGCAGCTGCTGAAATTCCATTTGTTTTGGGGAAATTTCCAGTCTTCTCTGGCCTGATGTGGACTCCATAGTTCCACTTTGGTGGAAAAAAACATGGCGCCTGCTCCTCTGTCTGAGCTAAGGTTTTGAATCGGCTTTTCCTTCTCTGCCTTCTGCTGGTACCTCGCCTCTTCTGCCTTCCCCTCCCCCTCCCGTTTCTGCACCAACTTGGGTGTGATCTGTACCTCTGGTTCCTATACCATCCTCAGTGCCTCAGGCACCATTGGCTCCTCCTCTCACCCTCGAGGTCAAGGAGCAAAGTGCACCCCCTTACCCCCTTGGACCACCCACTTCAGATACCTTCACTGGTGTCTCAGGTGAAAACTGACAATGGGGAATTTTTTTTTTTTGACAATGGGGAAAAATTGATTGACTTTTTTTTTTTTTAAATGTTTTTTTATTTATTTCTAGGAGAGAGAGAGAGACAGCATGAGCAGGGGAGGGTCAGAGAGAGAGAGGGAGTCACAGACTGAAACAGGCTCCAGGCTCCGAGCTGGCAGTCAGCACAGAGCCCGACGCGGGGCCTGAACCCACGAACCGCGAGATCATGACCTAAGTGAAAGTCGGACGCTCAACCGACTAAGCCACCCAGGCGCCCCAAAAATTGATTGACTTTTAAGTGGACGCAGGTGAAACATATTTGGTGTTTAAACGGATTTAAGTTTGTTGGACCTGGTCTTTAAAGTTATCAGCAGTAAATTTGAAACTTTCATTCTACCAAGGATGACTAAAGGTCAGATAAGCTCATGTTATCTCTTGCAATTTGTTAGCTAAAAGATTACTTAAAATGAGTTAATATTGTCCCTCTCAAAGTTTTCATGGGTAATTGTTAAGATAGCTTTCAAAGTCTTTGGTAACCTGAAACTTTAAAGTTTTGATTGCATAAGTGAGATTAACTTCATTGGACTTCTAGGTCTTTTCTAAATAGAGTGCTAAAGCTTTGATTACTGAACATAGGTTTGTTTTCAACTTCTTATTGCAGAGAAACTAAGGCTATTTGGATCTATTGGAAAACATGCTTTGTGCTTAATTGGTTCATGAATTTACCATCTAAAAAATTCTTGTGTGAACACCTCTCAACTGGGCACTAAGTCCTCAATTGGAGACTAAGGTTTCCTGAGAGTTAAAACTCTGCTAAGATTGATGGAAATCAGGAAGGCGACCCTGTATGTAGGAAAGTGGGAGATGCATACCTAAGAAGGATATAAGGGATGGAAATGCATTTTTTTGCTGAGGGTAAAAGAAAGTAATTTTGTCCTAAATGAGACTGGTTGTTTGGAGACAAATGGCTTTGGGACAACGTTTGAAGGCAAAGGAAAGTCGTGGATGGTTCATGAAGGGAAAGCTTTGGAAAGGAATTTTATGTATGCTCAGGATGGACTAAGGTTGAGATGAATGGAATTTTATTTTTTTATTTATTTTTAAAAAATTTTTTAAATTTATTTATTTATAGGAGAGAGAGAGAGAGAGAGAGACAGACAGCGTGAGCAAGGGAGGGTCAGAGAGAGAGGGAGATACAGGCTCTGAAATAGGCTCCAGGCTCTGAGCTGGCGGTCAGCACAGAGCCCGACGTGGGGCTCGAACCCACGAACCGCGAGATCATGACCTAAGCGAAAGTCGGACGCTTAACAGACTAAGCCACCCCGGGGCCCCGAGATGAATGGAATTTTAAAAGTACACTGGTATAAGGTCGAAATTCTGCTTTTCTCTCTGTTCAAAAGACAAAGTTTTCTTGGACTGTTGATCTGCTCTTGATAAGAAAATGTAAACAAAGTTTACAAACAGAGGTTTTTTTTCTCTTTTGTCTGCCAGGAAAGCCAAAGCTTTAGGTTTTGTCTTTATCAGGTCTTTGATCACTTAGTTAAAACTTCTCAATGTAGAGCTAGGTTTTGCTAACAACTATATGGTACTATACATTCGCCTTTAGGATCTTTTATTGCCATCATGGTTGACTAAACTTTTAAGATTTGTAATGATCAGTAAGCCTATTTAGGATGTACTTTCTAACTTTCTATGGTTTTAAGAAACTTCCTAGGATTTTATGGTAAATCAAATCTTTTTGACCAATTAGATCCGTTTGTCTGGTATGCTAAGTTACTTGGAAAAGCACAGTCACACAATGGTAAACCTTAGGTTGTATTGCACAGGTTAAATGCTATAACTGCCCAAATATATATGCAATTCCTAAGTTTTAATATTTTGGTATAAGGTCATCACTCAATATTCTGATTACTTGAAGTGCTATGTGCCACAGAAATAACCGAATTTCCTTGTCAATTGCATCATCATGAACTCTCATCAGATCTTTAACAATGTCCATTTCTGAGATGTTGTCCTTTATCATTGTTCTCATTCCCTCATGAAACGTGTTTCTTCTTCAAGGAGACTTATAAGAAGGACTTTTGAAACAAATACAGGTATGTGACATCTTAAAGATGAACACTAAAATGGGTAAGAATTTCCAGAACCAAAAAGCTGCATTCAAACGGAACAAGAAATAGGAACATGAGATTAAATGAACTGAGGAAGATTATAGTTTTGTGACTCTTGTTGGAAATATTGCTGGCTCTCTGATGTTTGCTCTTCCAGATTAAGGAAACTTTTCTTAAGATATCTATGATATACAGAAGTGTCATAAAGTGCTCAGCTGTGAACTGAAGCATTTATCTTTTCTCCCTACCTAAACCCTCTGAAATTCAAAAACTCCCAGTGAGTATTCTTTCTTTCATGGCAATTACAGTTGTTTGCATAAGGTCAATGAGAATCCGTTCACCTTGTAACAGGACACCATTGGAAATGCTGGTTATTTTACCCAGGCTTTGATTGGAATGCCATATTTGAGAGTGACATGCACAGACTCAGAAATGACCAGACAGCTTTAAGGAACTGAGGTTGACTTTCTGAAACAGGGAGCCATAAAGGCCCTCGGAAATGTTGGCCGGAGACCTGCTTACAGAGTTCCCAGCAGGAGGCAAATAAGGTCACTTTCTGGCAGGTGCAGAAACCTCAGGACATCTTGGGGACCTCGTGAAGAGAATTCGTCCGATTCCACAGGTATTGCAGGCCTGTCTGACGGGAAGTATTTGGCTTGCCTTCCGGCCTGGAAAGGCTACAAAAGTTAAGTCTGAAGATTCCTCATAAAAGGTTCCGGCAAAGCAAACTTTCAAAGATCCTCATGATCAATTACTATTCTCGCCGAGGTCATGTGAATAATCGGGCCGGTTTTGCTAAGACTGGACTTGTTCTACACATGGATTGGTCTCAATCTGGCCATCTCTGGAAATGAAGGTTTTTAGAGAAAAAAACCATGTTTCAATAATGCACCGTATGGATGTTAAATTCTAGTCTGATTGTCTTTAAATGTTTATTATTTGCCTAAACTAGACAACTCGAGGTAACCTTCAGAAAAATTGTCACATTATTTCATGTGTAGACAATCTGTGCTTGTTATTCTTTGGGGATAATAATAAGACGCCAGGGGAATGTGATTATTTAAACAACTGGAAAATGGGATGCATTCCCCAATGACTGTAGGCAAAGACTTTTCTCACCGTAGACTTATCAGTAGATCAACACTATTGTCTTTATTATTCACTTGAGGGCTGGTTAATTCATGCATCTCTAAATATACCAACCATATCCTCCCTAAACCGGATCTGAAAGTTACTAGAAACCCACCCCCATATAAACCCAGGAGATCTGGTTTATTCAAAGGATGGAAAGTCTAAGACAACAGGGGATTTAACTCCAAAATAAAAGGGCCCCCACTGGGTCATATTATGCAGTAAAGTTAGAGGAGCACACTTCACGGGCTCCTGTATCTAAAATAAAACCTGTACCCCCTTTACAGGAAATCCATGAGCAAACTAACGTGCCTTCTCATTCCCGGGTACCTGTGAAAGACCTTAAATTTCTCTTATCATGGTTGTACATTTCTTGCTCCTTCTCCTTTCCCAATTCCTACTAACAATTCCTTCTTACAATGGGCCGTCCAAAAGGGTCACCACAGACATTTGAGTAACAGACCAGAAAGATCAGTCGGATTCCTTCTGTCTGTTCCCACCCCCATCTGAGGAGGCTTCAAGCCTGACATTTAGCATCTCACTGGCAGCACTGGTAGACAATGGGTTTGTAATCTGCTGTAACCATTAGCCTATATTTTTCTTGTTTCTGTAAAAGTACCTCTTAATGACCTGATTGCTTACTAAACAAAACAGGGTGTACAGGATGGCTAGCACCACCTGTTACCCAGTTAAGGGCTTAAATGACTCTCAACATTGTATTATTAAATGCTAAAGTAACTCAAATGCATAGCATAGTTCTACAAAATAGAATGGCATTAGATGTTTTGGCTGCTACACAAGGTGGCATGTATACACTCATAAAAACCAAATACTGGGGGCACCTGGGTGGCAGAGTTGGTTAAGCACCCGACTCTCGGTTTTGGTTGAGGTCATGACCTCAAGGTTTCGTGAGTTCGCGCCCCACATCGGGCTCTGCACTGACGGCGTGGATTGTCTCTCTCCCTCTCCCTCTCCCTCTCTCTCTGCCCCTCCTCTACTCATGCTCTTTCTGTTGCTCTCAAAATAAATAAATAAACTTAAAAAAATTAAAAACAAAACAAACAAAATGCTGTATGTACATCCCAGATTACTGCAAAAATACTTCTGGATTTCTAACTGACATGAAATCCAGAAATTGGATAACTGACTCCAGTTGGCACTTCAAACAATCCCTCTCTTTCCTTTAATGATTGGTTAAACTCCCAGACCGGAGGATTTTTGTCACCTACCAAAAGACTTCCATTTGGGCTAATCTTTCTAGTTATTCTAACTATGTTTTGCTGTTTTCTCCCATGTCTCTCTCTGCCTGGTCCCAAGACTCCATCATTGCAATGACTTCCAGCCAACAGACGATCCTTTCCACTCGAGGAGGTCCATACATGTTGCCCATGTTGGATTCAGCTGCCTGTATGTTTTTGTAACTCCTCTCCATGTTCCCTGACTGACCCATATTGACTCATACAGGAAGGGACGTCACTATGCCCCTACCCAGCAGGAAGAAGCTACAGAAGATGAGACCCTCCACCTTCAGCAACTTGAAGGACTTAAAGGTCAAAACTGTTGGTGGGGGGTATGATGAAGGAGCGTGGGGCAAGCCGAGGGCAAAGTACAGGCTAACAGCCCCCTCCCCACCAGGTGGGATCTGTGTGATATTCCTTGGACATTCCTGGCCCCCCAAGCACAAAGGAAAGGGGTTTAAAGTGCTTGCATGGTGATGTGGGAAACTAAGGCAAATGAAGAAGTAAATCCCCTTACCGCCTACAGCCCATTGCCAAGTCCTTGAACCCAGGAGTGACCTCCCTCTAGGAGCTCAGCTGCCTCGATGATGACACTTTGCTGGGGGCAGAAGAGAATCTTAGCTTAACATTGCCCCAAACCTCTAGGACCCTGTAAGTCTAATTCCTTTATCTCAGCTGCCCCAGGACATGTGCAGGCAATCCGGCTCCAAGTTTATGGCCCGGATGTGCATCTGAAGGCTCTCATGACTGAGGTTTTATTCAATGGTAATAAATGGTGTTCCCTTAGCAACCGCGAGCCTCTCAAGGTCCTGGAAACCTTGCTCCCAAAATACCTTAGAGACATGCTCTATCCGAGACCCCTTCCCAAGTGAGGGTGTGTAATGAGTTAGCCGTCAGGACCCCAGGGCAGCTCTTCCTGCCCATGGGTCCCGTCCCTGTGCCTTGATAAAATCACCTATTTGCACCAAAGGCATCTTCAAGAATTATGTCTTGGCGGTCAGCTCCGGACCACTCCACCATCACCCAAAACTTCATCAACATGGCAGATCCTGAAGGGGTCTGTCATCTGGGTTCCTGGCCCCCAGGGAGATGTGCTGAGAGCAGGGCATCAGCCAGGCGTCTTACCTTTGTGTTTGTAAACAACTGTGAGATTCTGGGTCTCAGGCTCCGGAATCAGCATTTGGGCTGCTTCTAAATGGGGCCAGGACGACATTCACTTCCCCAGCCCTGGGCGGCCCCGTTCCAGCTGCGCAGGGGGGTTCTGGCCCCGCCGATCTCTGCGGTGTTCTCTCCCATAACCTTGAGCCCATCCTACAGGAGGAGAAGCTAAGGCTCGGAACTAGACTACATCCTGCCTGAGATCTCACAGCCACGTCATGTCCTGTGAGGGCCAAGTAGGGACTGAGGCCTGGTGAGGCCAGGCCTCGGGAGCACATCCCTAAGCTTTGTGACCTTGGGCAAGCTGCCCAACCTAAGGCTCCCTTTCCCTGAGGCCACACTGAACATGGCTTTCCTTTCATTGGGACCGCGGGGCGGCCAGACGAGGTACACCGCTCACAGCAGTCGTGAACAGGGCAACCTTCCCCAGAGGCGCTTGGAGCCAGGACTTATCTGAGAGCCCAGAGAAGGTGTCACAAGGACCCCTCCTGCCTATTTCTTTTGTTTTCCTCCTGGCGCTTGCTGCTTGCTGTCATATGATACACTTACCATTTCCTTGTTTATTGTCTAACTCCCCACCAGGCAGGGCCAAAGGTTTTTCCTCATCTGTGCGATCCTAATCAGGCACGCAATGCTATTCACTGAATGAGCAGCTGTGGGGTAGGACTGCGGGAGGGTGGGCAGAGGTCTACACCGAGAGAGGTGATGGTGGCCCGGCCAGGTGAGGTGGGGCTGGCGGAGGAAGTGATGCTGTCCGGGTGTCGGGGAGGAGGAGGGTGATGGGGGCTGACTGCTCAGCTGGGGGTTTGATGGGGAAGGCTGGCCCCTTGGCAGACCGCTCCCCATGGCTGGGCCCAGGCTGGGTCCCAGGTGTGACATCACCGCTGGGCAGAGCTGGCGCCTCGTCTCATCCCCCTCAACATCCTCTGGGCAGGGGGTTGGTGCTTAGCCCCGAGGTGTGTCCGTCTCCACCTGACCGTCCACTCCTCAAACCCCATACCCTTGACCCCCTCCTCCTGGAAGCCTTCCCTGATTCTCTAGCTTCTTGTCTCCTCCTGCCCACGAATTCCTCCTTCCTCTATGCCTGCATTCACTCACTCACTCACTCACTCACTCACTCACTCACTCAGGAAACTGTTCCAAGACTGGCCCCAGGCGCTGGCGCCACGGGGATGCAGAGACGGCCATGCCTCATGGGACATAAGCCTAGAAACCAAATCACAGCATGACTTCCAAACCAGGCAATGCATGAACGCTCTTTTAAGGAAAGTATTTCTCGTGGGTCCTGGAGGTGTCTTCCATCACTTTTATTAGAGTGTTTCTTTATTATTCAGAGACACAGAGCCGGGTGTAAGCCTCTCTTGCTGTGTCCACCCACGCCTCCGCTCGGCGCCCTCCCCCTGCCTCGTTCCTCAGAGGCCACCAGTGACTATAGTGTCAAGGTCAGTGCAAACTCAAACACATGGGATGGGGGACAGGATTTATTTGTTTTACAATTCTTTTTGTTTTTTTAATGTTTATTTTTGAGAGAGAGCACGAGTGGGTGAGGGGCAGGGGTGTTGGGAGCGGACAGAGGACCCGAAGCAGGCTTTGTGCTGACAGCGGTGAGCCCATTGTGGGGTCTGAACTCCCTTATCATGAGATCATAACCCAAGCCGAAGTTGGACGCTCGACCAACTAAGCCACCCAGGCGCCCCAGGATTTCTTTGGTTTCACTGTGGTAAAATACGCACAACTTAAAATTTACCATTTTAACCATTTTTACGTATACTGCCCGGTGGCATCAAGTGCATTCACGTGGTTATGCAATCATCACCACTGTCCAGTCCCCTGAACTTGCTCATCTTCCCTTTTACAACCCAGTCCTCATTAGGCGCTAACTCCGCCCCCCCCCCCCCCCCCCCCCCCCCCCCCCCCCCCCCCCCCCCCCCCCCCCCCCCCCGCCACCCCCGCAACCCCCTATGAACTTGGCTACTCCAGCTCCAGGCGCTCCACAGGAGAGAACCATGCAGTATTTGTCCTTCTGTGATGGGCTCGTTCGCTATAACGTCCTCAAGGTTCATGCACCTTGTAGCAGGAGTCAGAATTTCCTTGTTTTTGTTTTTTGTGTTTTTTTTTTTTTTCCAAGTAAGCTCAATCCCCAACATGGGGCTCAAACCCACGACTCCGACTCCAAGATCAAGAGTTGCATGCTCTACCGACAGAGACAGTCGGGTGCCCCAGAATTTCCTTCCTTTTTAAAGGCTGAATAATACCCTATTGTATGTGCACGCCACATTTTGCTGTTCCATTCATTCATTCATTCATTCATTCATCCATCCACAGACATCCGAGGCTGTTTTCACTTTTTTGCTACTGTGGATAATGCTGCTATACACGTTAGTTGATGAGTCTCTGTTCTAGCTGTTGTTCTAGCTTCTTTCAGGTGTGTAACCGGGCACGGAAATGCTGGACCACACTAATAGTATGTTTAACCTAGGAATTAATTCTAAGGTTATTGTTCAAGTGCATCCTAAATAGGATTATGGCCAGTTTATTTTTAATTCACAGATTCAACACCCACTAAATTTTAAACCCTCATACTTTGCAAGATTATGTCCTGAAGCTCCAGGGACACAGCTGCCCCTGTGTCAAGTGGGGTGAGCTCGAGTGGCTACAGAGCTCTGGAACCCCGCTGGCTGCATTTAGATGGTCTGTGTGCTGAAATACACGTGTATTTCTTTCTTTCTTTCTTTCTTTCTTTCTTTCTTTCTTTCTTTCTTTCTTTCTTTCTTTCTTTCTTTTCTTTTAAGTTTATTTATTTTGAGAAAGAGAGAGGGAGCATGTGAGCAGGGAAGGGGAGAGAGACGGGGGGAGAGAGAGAGAATCCAAGCAGGCTCTTCACTAACAGTGTGGAGCCCAATGTGGGGCGCAAATCATGAATCAAGATCATCACCTCAGCCAAGATCAAGAGTTGGATGCCTCACCGACTGAGCTACCCAGGCGCCCCAAAAGACACCGGTATTTCAAAGACTAACTATAGAGGAGAGATCTTGTTAGTAACATCTATGTTGATTACATGTTGAAATGATAATGTTTGGGCTCTCCTGGATTCAAGAAACTACAGCATTAAAACGACACTTGTTTTGTTTCACTTTTTAGAATGTGACTCCCTGGAGAATCTAAGGGGGCAGGTGTGGCTCGCATTGTCTTCCTGCTGGATGTTTAACCTAGCAGATTAATCCAGGTGCTTTCCCAGCCGAAAGGAGCTGCCTAGAGGTGGCTCTCTTATTTATTTTTAATTGAGGTGAAGTTCACATAACATACAATTAAGCATTTTATTATTTTTAATGTTTATTTATTTTTGAGAGAGAGACACAGCGTGAGCGGGGGAGGGGCAGAGAGAGTGGGAGACACAGAATCCGAAGCAGGCTCCAGGCTCCGAGCCGTCAGCACAGAGCCTGATCCCGAGCTCGAACTCACGAACCACGAGATCGTGACCTGAGCCGAAGTCGGACACTCAACTGACTGAGCCACCCGGGCACCCCAAACCTTTTTAAAGCGTACAGTTCCAAGCGGCACTGAGCGCGGTCACAGTGTTGGGCCACCCCCACCTCTGCCTAGATTTCGACTTCTCAACACCCCAGAAAAACGCGCCCATTAAGTAATCACTCGCCATTCTCCCCTCCCCCAGCCCTGGCAACCACCAGTCTGCTTCCTGTCTCTACGGATTTGCCTACTCTGGACATCTCATTTAATGGAATAATACAATATGTGACCTTTTAGGTCTGCCTTCTCTCACTGAGCAGAATGTCCCCCGGGCTCATCTGCATCCTAGTGGGTGTCAGGACCCGTTCTCTTTATGGATGAATACCATCCTGTGTGTGGGTGTGCTGCCCGGTGTGTGTGCTATCATCTGCCCACGTCTGCTCGGCTGCTTGAGTAACGCTGCCGTGACATTTGTGTATACTTTCTGAGCGGCTGTATTGTTTTCATTTCCTGGAATTGGAATTGCTGAGTCACATGGTAGTGGCTGGTTCTTCTTGTTTTTTTATTTATTTTTATTATTATTTTTTTTAATGGGAGATCAAGAAGATCCCTTTCCAGTTTTTTTTTTTAGCATTTATTTATTTATTGTTGAGAGAGAGAAAGAGAGAGCACGAGCAGGGGAGGCGCAGAGAGAGGGGGGGGACGCAGCATCGGAAGCAGCCTCCAGGCTCTGAGCTAGCTGTCAGCACAGAGCCCGATGAGGGGCTCGAACCCAAGAACCACGAGATCATGACCTGAGCCAAAGTCGGATGCTTAACTGACTGAGCCGCCCAGGCACCCCTGGTTTTTCTTGTCTTAACATTGGCCTCACCGATTTCTCAGAATTCTAGACACACACTGTCAAAGGAGCACCTGGTCCCGCAGGCTGTGTTAGAATAGACACTGATGGGAGTTTGGGGAGCACTTACTGCCCCCCTCATGTCAGTATTTCTAGGAGTTCACTCTTGGGAGGCTCTGACTCTCCAGAGAGGACCCTTCAGCACTCTGCCTGGAGGGTAAAGGCCTGGCTGCCGCCAGGGGTAGGGCAGGGGACAGGGCAGGGGCCCCGGCACTCAGAAGTCCCCGGCACTTGGCTCCCTGTTTTCAGAATGATGCCCCGTCCCCAGGCCGGGGACACCTGGTTTACTGTCACCAGACAGAGCTCCCGGCCTCTGCTGGGGTTGGGGTGGGTGACCGCCTGGCACTCACCTTCCAGCAGGGGATCTGGGTGTCTGCCTCCTCCTTCTGCCCCCACCCAAGGCCCCCATGCGGGGCTGCACCCCTCCTGGCTGCGCGGGGCTCCTCACGTGCGGCTCAGCCCTCCCTTCGCCACCCCTGCCCCAGCTCACGGGGGATGTGGCTCTTCTGAGCCCCTCTACGCTCGCTCACTTCCCAGCATCAGCCCTGACCGGCTGTGGTCTGTGTCCCACTTGCTCAGTCCTGTGTCTAGACCTTAGGGGGAAAAAGGAAAAGGGAAGAGAGATCCCTCTCTGGTCTTCCTCGGGTTTTAGGAGAAGGGACACTGGTGCCCGTGTTCCCTCTGCCATCTTTAGCCAAGCTGGGGACCAAACTAGCCTGGTGGTCCCAAGAAGCCCGCGTCCTTTAGAAATATTCCAGCCCCCGCTTTCAGAAGCTTCCCGGCACCTAGGCACCAGGAGGGGCCTCCCTCAGCCTGGGTTTCAGGACTCACTCTGGCTGGAGCTGGGGGCTGGTCTGTCTTCCCGCCACCGTGAGCCCCTCCAGCGCAAGAGTCGCGGCATTTCTGATTGCCTGCTCCTCACCTCCTGCACACTTTGCCGCTAGTGAAGAAAGGGAAGGGCCCCCAGGGAAGGAGATGCAGCCTGGGGTGAAGGCCGGGAGGTGAGGAGCAGAGCGCGTGACGGGACACCCTCTGCTTTCATCCCGGGGGCTGCTTTACCCCTCTTGAGCCCCTCTCCCACCTTCTTCCTGCGTCTCAGCCCCCAGGGGTGCCGGGAAGCTCAGGAAGGCTGGGACTGGGACTCAGCTGGACGCCACCCCGCTGAGCCCGGCCGGTCCCACCACACTTTTAGGGGCTCGCGGAAATAGTTTACTTTCTTTTCAATCAGAAAAGAAAAATTAACTTTGGGTTCAAAAAATGTTTTCGGTTTTTTTGTTTGGTTTGTTTTTCAGTTTATTCTGAGAGAGAGAGAGTGAGCAGGGGAGGGGCAGAGAGCGAGAGAGAGGAAGGGACAGAGGATCTGAAGTGGGAGGCTGCTTTGAATCCACTGTCCCCCACTCCCGCCCCTCCCCTGCTTGCACTTTCCTAAAACAAAACAAAACAAACAAACAAAAAGCACCTCTATTTGAAGAAAAGACTGGGGTCAGAGAGTTTACGGTCCTCGTCCAAGGTCACCGAGGGGCACACAGGTGGGACTTCCAGAAGCACCAAATCGCAAAAGGTCACATGGAGGCGGCATGTCAGCAGAAGCCTGTCTGCCCGGCCTCAGGTCAAGAACACCCAGTCTTGGTGGGTCCCAAGCTCATGGGTCTCCCTCAGGAGGTCCTGATTTGGGAGGCGAGGGTGGGGCCGAGGAATCTGTACTTTGAACAAGCAGCACTCTTGCCCCCCGGCCCCGATACGCGGCCAGGCCGGAGTCTGCCGCTCCACCCTCCCCCGGCCCAAGGGGTGCCAGGCCGGTGCAACCTCTCCTCACACGCCCGTGAGGAGGGCACACTCCTCACCTCCTGCAGGCAGCTGATGCGACAACGTCCAACGTGGATGCCATCGGGAAGCTCTTTCTGAACCTGAGCAGACACCTGTCTCCCAGGATCTCTGCCCAAACCCCTTAACCTATCTGTACTTTATTTCCTCATCTGTACAATGGGCGCAAACGACAGGATCCAGTAAACCTTCAGACACAAAGGCGTCTTGGGGTGCAGGGGGCACGCGGGCCCCCCTGGGGAATCAAGTCCTTGCAAACTTCCCACCAGGCACTCAGCAATCGGTGAGGTTTAGTAGGGCCACCTGAGCCCCTCAGCCTGGCCGCTGCTGGGGTCCTCAGGCTGTGCCACGGTCCACAAATGCATAGGACTGACGTGGTGCGCCTCCTGAAGCATCAATTTACTTGATAAGTAATTATAAATGCTATTTTTGAAAAAAAGTGGGGTTTTTTGATATTATGAATTTTTTTTTTTTAATGTTTTATTTATTTCTAGGAGAGAGAGAGAGAGACAGCGTGAGCAGGGGAGGGTCAGAGAGAGAGGGAGTCACAGATTGAAACAGGCTCCAGGCTCTGAGCCGGCAGTCAGCACAGAGCCCGACGCGGGGCTCGAACCCACGAACCGCGAGATCATGACCTAAGCAAAAGTCGGACGCTTAACCGACTAAGCCACCCAGGCGCCCCTGATATTATGAATTTGACTGCAGAATTTACCTAGAGATTCAAAATAAATTGAGACATCTAATTTCTTAGAAACCCCAAAACTCCGGGGGTACTGGGGTGGGAGAAGTTTTCTCTAAGATAACGGTGTTTCCTGTAGAAAAGTTCCAGAAGCTCTTCCCTGGGCAATTCATCGATCCTTCCACGTTCACCTGGCACTTCTTAGACTCTGCCCGTGAGGTGACTGGAGGTGAGTCTAGGGTGAAGGGGGCCGGGAGGGGGTGTCTCAGGGCTGGGGGAGAGGAAGGAACAAAGCATACACTCCATACATTCCCAGCAGGTGCCGGGAAGCAGAAGGCGGGAGCTATGGAAGGTTCTTGAGCTCAGCCCTGTCTGGACCACAGGATGGCTTTGCTGAGGTGACAGGCACGGGAGCTTGATCACAGAAGGTGTGGAAACAGTCCGGGGCTCTGAGGCCCAGCCCGTCCCTGCCCTGGCCCACGGTGTGACCTAGGAGGAACAAAGGCAAGAAAGTAGCAGACTGAACAACCGTCCCACAGCCTGGTGTCCTCTGATCTGCCCGAGGGTCTCAAGGGCAGGGGCGGAATCTGTGAACTGGTGTCACTATTCCTCAAAGCTGGCTGCCAGACTCAGCCTCTGTCCTGGAGGAGGCCGCCCAGGCTCCTGGAAATGTCAAGTGCCTGTCTTTGCTCTGGGCTGACATCACCGCTGCGTGGGAACAGAGCGCGTGCTCATGCCGAGCCCGTCCGGATTGGCAGCGATCTGGGTTCTTGTTTGGTTTCAAAATAGGGGGCCCAGAAGGCAAAGTCGTGAAAGATGCCCTTGTTGGAAGAAATGTCCAGGAGTCCAGCTGATAGCCTCCTTCTGGGCTTTGGCTGAGAAGAGGCAAGAGCCGCACACCCACTCCCCCAACGTCTGGGTTCCGACGGGAAGCTGGGAGACCCCAGGTGGAGTCCTCATTATACGACTTTATAGTCTGTGTGGGGGGAGGGGGGAAGGGGCGGAAATCTCAGCTAATGCTCTTGTAATGCACCCCAGTCCATTCCCACATCTGTAGGGCAGGGCTATTCTTCTCATAGCCTTAGGTGATCTTATTAAGAAGTCGGTTGGGGGCGGAAGGGGGGGGCGGCTGGGTGGCTCAGTGGGCTAAGCGTCCGGCCTCGGCTCAGGTCATGATCTCACAGTTTGTGGGTTCAGGCCCCGCATTGGGCTCTGTGCTGACAGCTCAGAGCCTGGAGCCTGCTTCAGATTCTGTGTCTCCTCTCTCTGCCCATCCCCTGCTCATGCTTTCTGTGTCAAAAATAAACATTAAAAAAAAAGAAGAAGAAAGAAGTTGGTTGGATCCTCATATTATAGATGAGGAAACAGAGGCTCAGCAGGATCAAGCAACTTGTCCAAGGTCACACGGCTCATCCCTCATTCATTTAACATATATGCGAGGGGCTACTCTGTGGCTGGCACTGACCTTGGGGCTCGGACCCCATGGAATAAGGCAGACAAAGCCCCCCTCCCACAGAGTGGGCCTGCTGGCGAGAGAGACAACACAGATGAACAAGCAAGAAACATCGGAGTTTCTGCGACGTGATAAAGCAGGGAGACGTGGCAGGATGTGGCTGGCGTGCGACCAGGGCAGGCCTCTCTCAGGAGGTAGCATTTGAGCTGAGGCCTAAACGACAGGAAGAAGCCAGGCGTGTAAAGAGCTCAATCAGGTGCTTATCCCTAGGGCGTTCCGGCAGCTGGAGGGGCCCCTGATGGGTCTCAGTGCCAACGTCAGCAGCGTGGGGATCCCCCCATCCCCCCAACAGGTGCATCATGGCACCGGCCCGAGCAGTTCAGCTGTGGGGACCAGATGACGGCCGGAAACACAAGGGAACAAATCCTAGTGAAGATGGTCCAAGAGGGTCCACGGAGCTCCCGGTGCTGCCGATGTCCCCACTCCCCGCCCACCTGCCCAGGGCCCCGGGATGAAGAGCAGCTCACGAAGGCCTGGCTCTTCTGGTCCCATCCAGGCCAGAGCCTCAAACAAGCCTCAGTTCTGTCCCACGAGGGGACCAGAGGTCTTCAAGGGACAGGAGGACACAGGGTGGCCTTCTCTGGTTCTATTTGACCTAAGGCCTCAGGGAAACTGAGTGCTCTTCCCAGGGAGGTGGTGGGAGGATGGTCAAGGCTGGAGTTGGGGGGCTCCTGCCGGCTCGGCTCAGCATGGGCCTTGGCCATCTGCCTGCCTTCTCCTCCTGGAAACGACCCCGGCCATTTCTGAAATCCTAAGACGGATTCCTCGACTACCCCTCTCTGCTTCGTGGCTGCATCCACCAAAGGGAACCAGGAGGCTGCACCAGGGCCCCCTTCGGCCCAGGAGGCAGGCTCAAGTGGCGCTGAATGACCCCAAAGGCGGGGGACAGGGGACACAAAGCCAGCAGGGCACTGCCCGGCCGGCACTCCTGGGACAGAGCAGGTGCTAGGGAGACCCAGGGGCCCGGGGGTTGGACAGGGCCATCTGGGGCAGGGATCATGGCCGCTGGTCTGTGCCTTGGCCACTCCCTCAGAAAAGGTACACCCACCAACTGCCTGTCAGGGTGCTGGCTGACACCGGACTCCAGAAGGACACAGGGGTCAGGGGTACCAAGGGCCCCCCCAGGGACAGCTGGAGACGCTGAGGAGGGGGACAGATCCCGAGAGGCGGTTCTGCAGGTGGAGCTCTGCCCGGAGCCCCTTCCTAGCGGAGGGGCGGGGGCCCCCGGGAGCTCAGATGCCACCATCCAAGCCGCTCTTGTTAGAGGAGGGCGTTCTGAATTCCTATAAAGCAGGAAGAGGCTGGTATTTAGGGAAAGTCCTCCACCCAAACAAAACCAAAACAAAGCAAAGGAACCCCCTGGAGATCCACTAACTGGTGATGGGGAGGGCTCTGTCCCGCTGACCTGAAGCTCGCAGGCCACATCACTCCTCGTCAGGAAGAGGGCTGCCCACGGGGCCTGGAGGAATGGCCCAGAGGAGGGAACTGTCACCCTCTTTGGATGTGCGGGGACAGGCAGGGATGCCGGACAACCGGGTGCTCTCCCCTTGGGCTAGAGGCTGGTGGCCCAGCTCTGCCACCACCCAGCTGGCCGAGCTGGGCCTCCGGCTGCTGAGCGGGACCAGGGAGGCCCCACCACCCAAGGCTGCGGCGAGTCCCCATGAGATCTGAGTAACCACACTTTTTTTGTTTTTAATTTTTATTTTTAGAGAAAGAGCGAGCAGGAGCAGGGGAGGGGGCAGAGGGAGAGTGAGAACCTCAAGCAGGCTCCATGCTCACCATGAAGTCTGACACGGGGCTTGATCCCACGACCCTGGGATCGTGACCTGAGCCAAAATCAAGAGTCAGATGCTCTACCGACTGAGCCACCCAGGCACCCCCAAAGCACTGTTAACACGCTTTGGGTAAGACCACCGGTACTTCTTCCTTTATTTCGGTAAAAGAGGGATTCTATTTCTAGAGACCAAACAGCATCACAGAGCCATTCCGAGAAGCCTGACAAGAAAAGAATGCCCTTTGTTCACAAGCCCTCGTGACAGACTTTAAACCTGCCCACCTGCGGGACAGAGACGGCTTAGGTCAGGGTCCCCGCAGAGAGGCGCTGGTCCTCTAGGGCACGGCCCCCTCGGAAACTGCCCCCTGCCCCCGAGCGCAGCACACCGGGCCCGCAGGGGAGCGCCCCCCTGCCCCGCAGAGTGAGCAGGGCCTCGGCACTGGCCCCTGACCCCCCTGAGTGCCAGGGCAGGAGGAGTCCAGGGAAAAGGTCTCAGTGGTCACCGGCTGCGGGAGCCGGGGAGTGGCGAGCCTCCTGCCTCTTCCGCCAGCGGGAGTGGCCTTCCAGGCCCAGGAGCTTGGCAGCAGCCTCTGCCCACCAACAGCAGAGGATACGTGTGAAGTGGTTGCAGGGCCTGGGCCTGTCACTTAGTGTCTGTAAAAGCGGCGCGTGGCTCTGAAGCCCTGGGTCACCCACGGCAGCTGGTATCCAAACCTCTTCCCTTCTGGACGTGCTTCCCCGTTCTTTCAAATGAGCCCTCAGGCCTGACTCCCGAGCTGTTTTTTCCTTACAGCCGCTAGAGACTGGTCAGTGGTAAAGATGGCTAATTTTAGCGGCTCCCCAGCCTGGGGTCTTCCTCAGCGCCGGTAAGAGAAAGACAGAGCAGGGCCAGCTCACCCCGATTCAGGGCCTCCCTGTGCCTGGAGGGGCCTGACAAGAGCGGCCCCTGTCCTCCTCGGTCTGGGTGCATCCTGAAGCCCTGCCCAGCCTGCCCCTCCGGGGCTCCAGAATGTTCCCTTTCATTCCTTTCCACTTGACCTGCCCTGTGCAGCCACCCCAAGCTCCTGACGCTTCCCATGTCTCCGTGAACATTTGCCCCTGAGAACTGCCCCCCACCCCCCGGGCAGGCCTGGGGATGCAGGCAGACTTGGAAGGTACGGATGCCAACCAGGGCCCTGCGCTGGATGCTGGAGAAGGGGGGAACTACCGCCCAGTGGTGAGGGGACATTCGCAGTGGTTACCGGCTCTTCCAGGGGGAGGTGGTGGCCTTGAGAAAGCCGAGGCTGCTGGGCTCATGGCGTGCACGGTCACAGAGAACTCCCGCACTTCCCCCGAGTGGCAGGCTCACCGGCCAGCGTGGCTCCTGCGCCGAGCCGTGCTTCTGAGACCGTGAGGGTCCTGGCTGAGCCTGCCCGAGGGAGTGGCCTCCGGGCCCTGTGCGGTGACAAGTCTGCACTGGTGCTCCCTGAGAGAATGTTCTCCGCAGCACCAAGCACTGTGGGCCGAGAGTCCAGTGCGGGCTCAGGACTGGGCACTCATTGGCTCCCGCGGCACAGGCGAGTGGCAGGAAAGGGACCACCCCGCCCCAGAGCCGGACCCCCTCGTCCCCATGCAAGGTCCTGCTCAGGGCCCCACTCCCCAGTCAGGGCTACGGTGCCGTCATCACGCTCTGCTCGCCGTGGTCCACGCTCCAGAGGCGGTAAAACTCAGCAAAGTCCACGTAGGGCTCGACCCGGCCGTCCTCGCCGGGCGGGAGCGAGTGGGCAGGCCGGGAGCGGAAGAGGCCCCCGTCTGAGCTCGAGCTGCTGCTCTGGGTGTGCGTGCTGGTGGACTGCAGGGTCAGGGTCGGGCTCTGGCTGTGGGCAGGACGGGGGAGACTCAGTCAGGGACCCTGGCTTCTACCCTGGGGACCAAGAGGCCCCTGCCCTCAGCCGGCCCCTCTGGTCACAAGAGCCAGACCGACCAGACGTCCCTAGGAGCAGATGAAAACATGTATTTTCCAAGCTCTGGCCGTGGGCGGCTATTGAAGTGGGCTAGAATGTAATAAAATGAATCACTCAGTTCAAGGGCTTGATGACCACGCATCCTAGTGGCTACCGTGTGGGACACGGAACACTTCCGCCCTCAGAGCCACGCTCGGCTACAGGTAGTTATTCCAGCATCTCTGAATCCCACTGATGCAGCCTGGAAGGGCTCTTCTCCCACAAAACCTTCCTCACTTGCCCCTTCGCTCCCTCACACTGGCTGCGTGGGGACCGGCCCCGTCGTCAGAGCTCCCTGGGCACCCCCCGTCACAGAACACCTAACAGCCAGGCAGGCGCCTAGCTTCGCCAACCTCTCCCCACCCCAACACTCCCAGCACCGGCCCGCCCACAGCAGGCCCCGACTAGTGCCAGATGCAGGGGCCCGAGGAGTCAGAGGCGCGGGAGGCCGGCTGGCTCTCCGGCGGGCTGTGACCGCTGTTGTCACACCCTGCCTCTGTGGGCACCGCTCACGGTTTCCTCTGGGCGGCCCTGCAGGGTGGGGGTGGGGCGCCCCACTGCACTCGGGGTACCTGCGGCAGGCAGGACCCCTGGGCGCACAGGGGTGGCAGCAGGGGCATTTGGGCGGGGAGAAGGGAAGGCCCCCTGGGAGGCAGCGGCCCACAGTACCACTCCCCCGCAGAGGGCTTCTCCGAGTGGGCTGGGTGTGGTGATAATAATCCCTATTATCCTGGGCCGGCTGGAATGTGGAAACCAGAGCCGGTCCCCTAGTGAGGAGGGGACGGGGGTGGACATTCCACGGAGGTGAAGGGGGCAGAGGGACACCAGGCCTGTGGGGCAGGTCTGCGGTGAGGAGGGGCCAGCCGGCTCACCCCTGGGCTCCGGGCCTCCTGCTGCCTCCACCTCTCCCCTTGCTTTCAACCAGATGACTCACTTTAGAGCTAAAATGAGACACTTTAGTCAGAGCACCGGCTCCGGCAAGCGGCAAGCTGGGACAGGCCAGACCACGTCCCCCAAGCACGCCGCCACCGCGGAAGCAGACCTGCCTCACACGCTCCAAGACGGGCGAAGACGGGAAGAGAAAAAAGCAGGAGAACCCTCCCGTTCAGTGAAAGTGTATCCGTTGGGCCCGCAGGAACCCACAACCGGCAGGCTGTCCGCATCAGCGGCCCGTCTCCTCCCAGCCCGCTGCCCCTGCTCTGCCCTGGAACCGCCACCCCTCCTGGGGCCCGCCTTAGGGGAGCTGCGGGAACCCGCGGGGCGGCCTGCTCCGGCCTCCACGCCTGGGGGAAGCCCAGGGAAGGAGCTGCGGAATTTGAGGGGTACGAGGCCCTCGTGCACCCCACCCAACGGCACTGGCCCGGGACTCAGGGCCGCTCACGGTCAGGTCCGAGGGCCCTCCGGGGAGGCAGGCCTGAGGGCGGCTGGGGCGGGGGAAGGGCTTACTTGGTGAGGGTGGGGGTGGCCTCGTCCAGGGTGGAGGCGCTGTGGGCCCCGTTGACCAGCTGGCCCTGGGAGGGCATGACGAGGGAGAGGGTGACGCTGGTCTTGCTGGTGCTCTGGGCGCTGGAGTACGGCACGGACACGGGGTACACGCGTCCTCCTGCAGCTTGGGGCGGGGCGGGGAGAGAGCGGTGGGCTGCAGGCAGCAGCTGGGGGGGGGTCTCTGGGGTGGTGGGAACAGGGCTGCTGCAGGGCCTGATGGGGACAGTGTGTGAGGTGCCAAGGAGGAGGCTTGGCGCCCCTCTTTGGGGACAGCAAAGGGGCGTCACACCCTTCCAGGCGGGCGGGGGAGGGGGTGTCCAGAGACGCCCCAGGGCGCAAAGCTGGGAGAGTGAGCGCTGAGCTGCCTCAAGGAAAGGGTCGCGGCCTGGCCTCCCATGACGGGTTTCGGCCAAGGGATAAGCTGAGGTCGGCCCAACGAAAATATGCATGCAAGGACAAGTCAGTGACACTCCAGCGACCCCGGCATCCGTGGGAGAACAAATCCACGCATGTGGCCTGCGCGCTAAGGCTGGCGGCTTGTTTGAAAAAAGAAGAGGAAACGCAGCCGCTCGGAGCCGAGGGTCTTGACGCCCAGCAGCACTGGGAGGGAACAAAGACCCACCACCAGCCCTCAGCCCCAGCGAGCCGCCTGCAGAATTACGAGGGCGGAAAACCAAGCGTCTCGCCTCACGCAAGACACGGCCCAGGGTCAGAGCCCAGCTTTGGGGTCCCTCTGACCACAGGCCTGACCTTGCCTCTGTCTCTTCCTTCCAGAACCTCAGTTCCTCAGTGGAAGGGGTGCCTTCTGTCTGTAGGGTTGTAAGGACTGAAGGAACTACAGGCACACAGCAGGCACCGAGTGGTGGCAGCCAGCACCTCTTACGTGGCCTCGAGGCTTGACAAAGCACTGTCCACACACTCGGGTCTTTGAGGTATTGGGAGGGGGGACCAGAACCAGGCCAGGCCTCGGGCTCCACGTCCGCACGCGGCAGCAAGGCCCCCACCGCCCTCCCGGCTTCCTCCCAGGCCTCCCGTCCATGCCACACGCATACCTGGGGCCGGGGACGCCGCGGGCTGGCTCATCTCGCCCAGCGGGTAGCCGAAGTTCCTCACCAGCAAGGTCATGTCCTCGTGCCTGGGGCAGAACTTGGCCCGCTCACCGCCGCTGGCGAAGGTGTCGCTGTGGATGCGCTTCACCCGGTCCACCACGGCCTGGGCCACCGCATCCAGGGAGGTCTGCTTGGCGAACTCGGTGTCGATCATGGCGGCGATCTCCTGGAGGAGGGGGTGTGAACCTGGTGAGGAACAGGGTCGGCGGGGGGGCCCAGGACTGTGGGCCACACTCCAGAGCCCAATCAGGATGCTTATGGGGCATCAGCCAAGCAGGTGAAGGAAGTCCCCACCAGTCAAGTCTGTAATCCAAGCCTTTCAAGGTATTCAGGATAATTCTTCTGGAACTTTCTCACTAGTAGAGGTGTGACCTTGTCAGCTGAGTGTTGGCCTCCACACTAATGAAATGGGGGATAACGTCCATCTCACTAGGTTATCAGGAGGATTTAAAAACACAATGGATGGGAGAATCTTCTGGAAACCACTAAAAAGGCCCAGTACGAACCGTCGTTATTCCTAAGCCTCCTTTCCTGGAACAAACTTACTGTGGCCTACAACAGGCCATTTTTATTAGAAAGTGTGGAATGCAGAGTGAAGGTGGACCCTGTCATCAGAGAAATCTACTATCCAGTATTTTCTAGAACCCAGCAAAAGCCACTAGATAAATTCTATGGCAAAGACCAAAAAAAAAAAAAAAAAAAAAAAAAAAAAAAAAAAAAAAAAAAAAAAAAAAAAAAAAAAAAAAAAAAAAAAAAAAAAAAAAAAAAAAAAAAAAAAAAAAAAATCACACTGACAAAATCACGAACACAAACTCCTCTATGTGATGGCTGGCCAGAGGCTCTTAGAAGAAGGGGGGCTGGGACAGGTCACAGGACATGATCTGAACCCCATCCAGCGTGGGCTCAGCTCTGCTGCTGACCAGCTGTCACCTCAGGCCAGACCCTGAACTCGGTGAGCCCCAAGTTCTTTACCTTAACGTGCCAGTGAGCCCCTGCCTCCTGTGTCACAGGGCAACTGCAGGAAGGCTAGGATAAAACAGGTGAACAATCTAGAACACAGGTTATCAGGAGACACGCATGTGTTTTTGTCATGATTTTCACTTAGGACAAAGTAGAAAAAGTTACCTTCCTACAGGAATTACAAATGGAAGGAGAAACACAACCTGAATGTATGATCCAAGGTCTGGTAAAGGCAGCTTCCCTTCAAAACCATCCTTGACGTGACTGTCACAAAGCCATGCGTCAGTGACAACTGTCTGATACCAAGCTCAGGAAAAATAAGCAGCTGCCACTGGCTGGGGACCTCACCTATCACGCCGGGCCCGCAACACAGTCCCAAAGAGGTAGATGTTCCAACCACATCTCAGAGATGAGAAGCAAACTGTAATCTGGGCAGAGTGCAGAGGGCAGGCAGGGAAGGAGGTGGCCCAGGGAGGCTAAGGCTCAGGCCACACCCCTCTGGGCCCTTGTCCTCAGCCAGGGCCCCTCCTAGACAGAATGAAGAACAACGTGCTCACGTACATTCATTTCCTTCTCTCCCTCTTCTCTTCCGGCCTCGCTCAGGGCCATGGGGACTGACCCTGCTGCAAGCCCAGAACAAGCACAGCTTTGGGTGGGATGGGTGTTCTCGGAGCTCTGGGTCCTTAAGCACTCTGGAGCCAGGCAGGAGGGCTGGCTGGGCCCCCCAGGGAGCACCCCCCTCCACAGGCCCCGCCCACATCTGGCTCACCTGGTTGGCCTGCCCAGGCCCGTGGGCCGCCTCCAGGGCCTTGTACAGCCCCTCGGACATCAGCACCAGGAAGCCGGTCACCCCCTCCAGGGGCTGTGCGCCGTGGATCTCAGGCTCCGCGATGATAGGCTTGGACTTGGCAGCGCTGCAGGAAGAGTTGGGGGAGAGCTGTGCTCAGAAGGGCCCTGGAGCCAGGCAGTGTCACAAAGCTCCAAAGTGTGCGTGTGCACGGAGCCAAGCAGAAGAGGTTCCTGGCGACAGCATTCACAAGAGCCAAGTCTGGAAATGTCCTGGGAGCCCAGGTGAAGTGAGGTGAGGTGAGCACTAATGCAGCCACGCTCCGCTGTCAGGGTCAGAGCAGCGCTCTGGAGAGCAGATGCCAGCACTTGTGGGCGCCTTAAAAAGGATGCCTGCGGGGCGGCTGGGTGGCTCAGTTGAGCGTCCGCCTTCGGCCCAGGTCATGATCCCCCTGTTGGTGGGTTCGGGCCCCGCGTCGGGCTCTCTGCTGACAGCTCAGAGCCTGGAGCCTGCTTCAGATTCTGTGTCTCCCTCTCTCTCTGACTCTCCCCTGCTCACGCTACCTCTCTCTCTCAGAAATAAAAACATTAAAAAAAATTTTTTTTAAAAAAGGACGCTTGCCCCTTCCACACAAACTCACACACACATACACACGCACACGTGCACGTGGACAGGGTACACAAGAAGCCGGCAGCTTCTGGGGAAGGAGGCCAGGCTTGCAGGGGGAGGAACACTTACTTCTTACTGTACGTCCTTGGCGCCATGTGGATTGTTTTACACCACATGTGCTACCCTCCAGTTACGCAGATACAACCCCGCAAATTAGAGACAAAAGCTTCCAAACTCAATTGCCTAAATCTTGTGAGAGTAAGTAACTCCTGCCTTCTGGGCCATGATGAGCCTGGCTCTGATGCTGGGCTATTTGCTAGGATTCCCCTATGGCTCTGCTTGTGACATTAAATACTGTCATGGGCAACACACACACACACACACGCACGCGCGCACACACACACACACACACGCTCTGCTTGTGACATTAAATACTGTCATGGGCAACACACACGCATGCACGCACGCACGCACGCATATTTTTCCAGCCAACGTTACGGATGCTGCTCCGGATTCCAGATGCCAGGGCTCAAGTCCTGCCCCCGCCACCTGCTAGCCCTGGGGCCAGGCAGGCTACCATTCCCTCACAAGAACACGGCTTTGGGACAACAAAAGGCCCGAATCAGGACTGGAGAAGAACGCACACAGAGACCCGGGCACAGGCCTGGTACGATAATGACCGACAATCGTCAGCATGGCCCATCTGCTGCCACGAGCACTGAGTGGTACCCACAGGGGCAGTGTCCTCCGAGGGCTGTGTCCAATGTGTCTCGCATCTCTGCCCCGGCCCCAGCTACGGACAGCACTGACCGGCAAGCCCCTGGTCCGTCCCTAACCACACCAGGCAGCCTGTGCCGATGCTGGCCTCTCGTGTCAGGCCCTATGCCCCTGGTTGGTTGCAACCCTTTGCTTTGATGCAGCTCCCCAACGTGACCCCTTGTCAGCCCAGCTCAACACAACCCCAACTCCTGGTTCGTTGGGTCTAGGGCCACACACACCGACATCTCTGGGAGGAAGAAAAGTCGGCTTGGGCTCTGAACTACCTCAATAGCACCCTTCGTCCCTAGAGCCTACCATCTGCTTCTGCCCAGGCCCTCTGGTCTTACAAGCCAACGGGGCAGCTGGCCAGGCCACCTACCTCAGTAGGTCGACGTCAGTGTAGCCATACTTGACCTTGTAATCCCCGATGCGCCTGGTGCTCTCCTGCCCGCAGATGACCCCCACTTGCTTGATCTTTCCTGCATCCAGACCTGCCAGAGGGAGGACAACAGGAACTCAGATCTTGTCCATCAGGAAGAACTGAAAGAAGGGATCCAGACACAGCCACAAAAACGAGGCAACGAGGGCTCGGTGAACAGAAAATGAAGTCACACCAGGACACCCTGGAGAGCGGCTGCCCGGAAGCGCCTCGGGGTCCTCAGAGCCCAGCCCCCTCACTCAGAGGCCTGGGCCGCAAAGCTCCCTGGGAAGTGGGGGGCAGCTATGCCGAGGTGGCTGCAATCCTGGGGCCTCTCTGGTCTTTTAGTCTCCACCAACCATAATACCTATTGCGCGCTCACTGCTCCTGCAAACCTTTTACACATATGGACTCTCGATCCTCACAACGCCCTTCACCCAGCCCATCTCGCCACCCTCTGTGGGAGGTGTTACTATGATCCTCATTACACAGATAGGGAAACTGAGGCACAGAACACTTCGGGAATTCTGAAAATCATCAGCGAGTAATGGGCAGAGCTGGCATCCACCCCCAAGGTCACAGCCCAAGCCCTTCAGGCCTCTCTCTACACGGCCGCTGGAAGAGGATGCAGGAGGGACCACAGCGGGGGCGGGGGTCCAGCCCTACCCTCGCTCACCCAGCTGAGAGAGGCGGAAGAGCTCGTCTTCGTTCTCCGTGGTGTGGTCCACGTTCAGCTGGGTCACCTGCAGCCCATCCACCGTGGATTTGCATAAGAGGGCACGGTTCGTACCTGCGGCAGAATTTGAGCAGCTGAGCCAGGTCTGGGTGCAGGGAGGGACAGGACAGAGAGAGAGAGAGAGACAGAGAGAGAGAGAGAGAAGTCAGGCGTCTCACACAAGGAAATCCTTGAAACGAGCACAGAAAATAGGCTCAGACCACTGGGTGAGTCACCAGTCAGGACGTGCTGACGATTAAGGAATTAGGTTAAACTTTTCCAGTGTCATCCTAGGGTGATTAGGATTTTAGTGAGAGACCTTTTCTCGAGGGAGACATACTGAAATATTTACAAAGAGATAACGCGACATGACGTCTGGGGTTTGTGGGGAAAAAGAGCTGCAGAGGAAATGAGACAGGCCCCGAGGGGGTGACTGCTGGCGCTGGGGGCTGGGGGGTTTGCCTCATGCTCATCTTTTCACATTTTTTAATTCTGTCCACATGAAATCTTAAGAAAAGGAGAAAGACGAGAGGGACAGCATCAGGGGCGCCCCTACGCCGCTCTGACAGTACTGTGCACCCTGGGGTCTCAGTCCCAGATGGCCTCTTCTTTGCCCACCAGTCCAGTGTCCCTGCGGCCCCTCACCCAGCCCATCTCGCCACCCTCTGTGGGAGGCCGAGTGGGGCTTCCTGAAGAGAAAGCCCGAGGTGACCTGGAGAGGGGGCGCACCTCGCCCACAGCCTGTGGGGCAGAGCAGGGACTGAGGCCCGGACGCCTGCCTCCCCAGCTGGTATCTCCAGCTCCCCGGGCCCAGCCCGCGGAGCCACAGGGAACCACCTCCAATCGCCTCAGGAGACGCGGGCTGGGGGGGGTCTGCGTGTCTGGGAAGCTGACAGCACGCAGACCCCGAGGCCACCTCTTGCCCGGCACTCCCCGCCCTGGGACGGCAGGTGGCTCACCGACATTGGCGACGTAGAGCTTGTTGTTGAGAAGGACCGCCACGACGGCCATGGCTCCTCCCGAAATCTCCCGCTCCAGCACCTTGAGTCTTTCGAGGATCTTCTGGTACTGAGGAAGCAGCTGGTGCTGAGGGACACCCTATGGGCCGTCAGCAGGGGGTCAGCAGGCCGGGTCCTCAGAGACCAGCTCACCAGCCGTCCCCTCCCTTCAAAGGCAAGGGTCTGAGGGCCTGGCCAGGACTGAGCCGCGCCGTAGCCCCAGGGCGGGCTCTGTGCAGGAAAGCCAGACGTGACCTAACTTGTGCTGTCGGTTCTGAAAGTGCTGATGGCTGATGTGAGCGGGTGGCTGACAAGGCTATGGGCACATTCCGGTCGGGAATGAACTGGAAGGGTCCTGCCTCGTATCCTTCATGGCCCGCCCCATGCTGGGCCAGAGTGGCGCTGCCTGCACGGGCCAGGGAGGGCTCTCGGAAGGGCACCTGCAAACTGCATGGCCACCCAGTCCCTCAGGCAAGAATCCGTCCATCACCCAGTCCCCTAAGTCCTCTGAGGCTCTGGCCCAGTGGTGTCAGTGGCCTGAGAGTGACCTGGAAGGTAGGTCCCTGCTCCCAGGAAGGCCAGGCCTCGACAGGCTTGCCAGGGGGGCAGGCTGGGGCATTACCTCCGGCAGCTGGGACTGGAGGCTCGCCTTCTCAGCCAATGTGTCATCGATGGACTCCAGGAAGCTCCTCTCCACCACATCGAAGGCCTGGAGGCAAAGGACAGGGAGGGGTGTCAGGGCAAAGGCCAGTTCAAAACAGCCTGTCACCAGACACCCAAGTGCCTCCTGTTAATAGTGACAAATTCTGTATTACCTACAGGCAGTGCGTGATGAGGGCTTCACCTGGGCCGCTGCACGGCTGTGGCTCCTCTAGAGCAACGGCTGACAGAGACGTCAGCCCCATGGGGTTGGTGCCTTCCAAGGTGGCACCACAGAGCCCAGGGAGGCAGGAGGCGGCAAGGATGTTACGAGCGAGGCGTGGCACCAGGTCACCAGGGATGAACCCCACCGCCGCCACCCGCCGCCCACCCGGCAGTCTCCACCTCCTCGTCCACGCGGGAGGCCAGTGCTATCACGAAGGTGACGGAGATACTCCACCCTGGGCCCCCAGCACCCGGCTCAGGGTAGGCCTAGGTCACTGCCATCTTGTGGCATCGCTCCCACAACCTGCTGGTCCCTCGACGCCGGGCACACTGCCGCTCCTGAGGGGCAGGCGCAGCTGATGGTCCCTGGCGCGGGGCCCTGAGGCCGCGGAGGCGCTGATGCAGGGAAAGGGCCGGGAACACTGGTTTTCAAGGAATAGGACTCCCTTCTCTTCTTCGCGTAAGTGCTTCTGGACGCGCTTCCTCCAAGAGGGGCCAGAAGACGAGCTCACAGGGAGCCGGGCCGGCCTGTGAGCCCCACGAACCCCATGGGAGGAGCAGGCCCAGCAGTGCGGGCAGCCACCCGAGCCCGCGCCCCCACGCCCCACCTGGGGGAACGGGGTCGTCCTCGGTTACCTGGTTTCCACCAGAGCTCAGCCCCGTTCCACTGCACCCCTCCGTGTGAGGCTGCGTCCCTAACGCCCCTCCCCCAGGAGCGGCTCCTCCACAGCCCACCCTGCAGGTCACGGGGAAGGGCTACAGCCCACGGGCTGCCTGGTCTTGTGCTCTGGGGAAGTGGGGCGCCCTTTGTCTTTCTGAGTAGCTGCCTAGGCGTCTGAACGTGTGATAACCCTGCTCGTAACCAGAGTCTGGACACCAAGATGAGGGCCTGAGCTTAGGATGAGGCCCCCCCCCCCAATAAGTTCAGGCTTCGCTGTTCCTGGCAGCACCTTTTAAAATCACTGAAAATGGGGGCGCCTGGGTGGCTTAGTCGGTTGAGCGTCCGACTTTCGCTTAGGTCATGATCTCGCGGTTCGTGGGTTCGAGCCCCGTGTCGGGCTCTGTGCTGACTGCCAGCTCAGAGCCTAGAGCCTATTTCATTCTGTGACTCCCTCTCTCTCTGACCCTCCCCTGCTCACGCTGTCTCTCTCTCTCCTAGAAATAAATAAAAATATAAAAATAAAATAAAATAAAATAAAATCACTGAAAATGAAGGCGACAAGTAGTGACCTCGGCCCCAAGCACCTTGAAAGTAATAGGTGCTTGCTACCATGCTCTTTATCTCCTGCTGGCTTTGGACTCGGGAGGGAGGACTGTCCTCCCCGCCCCCAGTTCAGCGGCGCCCCCTTTGCTTCTGGGATCTGTAAGTAATAATAAGTCTGTGATGCTACTTCCTTTCTGGGGCAGTACTGAGACTGCCTTCGATCAAAATAGCCCCATGGGTGTCATGTCCCCGGAGGGGACGTGTGCGTGGATGCTAAGGGAGCTACCTGCTGACCCCGTGTCATCAGGTCGTAATCTATGTAATCTCAATTCAATATCCCAGCTCTGGCTTCTCAACACAATTGGTGATAAGGATAGGATCTCTCTCTCTTTTTTTTTTTAATATTTTTTTATTTATTTCTAGGAGAGAGAGAGAGAGAGACAGCGTGAGCAGGGGAGGGTCAGAGAGAGAGGGAGTCACAGGCTGAAACAGGCTCCAGGCTGTGAGCTGGCAGTCAGCACAGAGCCCAACACGGGGCTCGAACCCACTACCGCGAGATCATGACCTAAGCGAAAGTCGGACGCTCAACCGACTAAGCCACCCAGGTGCCCCATCTCTCTTTTTTAATGAGAGAGAGAGAGAGAAAGGGAGAGAATCTTAAGCAGGCTCTATGCTCAGCACAGAGCCCGGTGCTGGGCTCAATCCCACAACCCTGGAATGGTGGCCTGAGCTACAATCAAGAGTGGGCCGCTCACCCGACTGAGCCTCCCGGGTGCCCTGCGGTCTGTACTCCTATGCGATGCCTCGGAGCTGTGAACGGCTCACTAGCTTCCTCTCCCAGGCAGGCCGGGCTCGCTGGGAAGGGACGGCTGCCTCCTGGCGTCTGCGGCGCTGCCTGGCCCTGCCAACAGGTGTTGCCAGAAATCCCCACCCGCCGTTGTTAGTGCTGTGAAAGATCAGACTCCCTGCAGGGGCCGACCAGCAGGCCCCAGTCTGAGGCAGCTGGGTTTCCCGTTAGTCTCTCAACAAGACCCCACTAGGTGTCCAGTCTGAAGGTGACTGGTTGTAATCACATGTGAAAGTTGAGCCACAGTGAGCTAAGTAGGACGGAAGGGCTCTGCTGCTTTCCCACCAGAGGCACAGGCTGTAAGGCCCTGGAAGCCTCAGGATAGCGCTGGAGGAGCGCTGGCCGCTGGGGCTGCTGTGCAGTAGTGGGGGGGGGGGGCGCGCCAGGGCCACCGTAGGGGGGCGGGGCTGCTGTGCAGCGCGGGGCCGCTGTGTGGGGAGCCGGGGGCAGGGTGGTTGAGCTTGGGCAGGCTACTCTAACCCGTGACGGCACCTCCGGTGTTGCCGTGCTCCCCGCTGCTGCCGCAGATCGTCCCCCCAACTCCACGGGATACCGGAGTCCCACCCCTGGCGCGGTACAGCAACGAGTCCTCACTAACAGCGGGGCCCCCAAGCACATGGTACCAACTCCTCCCAGGTCCCCAGCGGAGGCTGAAAATCTACTAGACTCTCGCAAGCCCCCTGCTTACATGGCTTGGGCCTCGCCGGGCACAGTGGCCCATGGCGCCAAACTGCCACTGCTACATTCTCCGGGCTGGGCGGCTTTCTCAAATGCACTGGGGAGCCCTGCACTGGTCAGGGATCTAACTCCCCAGAGATACACTGGGACCCTCAGAGCAGGAGGCGGCCAGCGGCCCACGTGTTCCCTGCTACCATCCGCCGTACCAAATGTCCAATAACGACCAGTGTGAACCAGAGATGGAGACAGGGGACTATACCATGCCAGCAGTGCAAGGTTTTCTAGAAAAATTTGCCCTAAGCGGGGAGGAGAATGGCGCTGACTGGCTCTTCCGGGACCTTGGAATAGCTCCCACCTGTTTGCAGCGGCTGAGATGCGCCCGTTTGCTGCGTGGCCAAAGGCTCTAAAGTTCGTACTTTATTAAAAACAAAACAAAACAAAAAAACCACCCAAGGTATTGAGGGCCCATTTTATTAGAGACACCCTAGAGGACCCCTGGACGTGTCATCACAGCAAGGGAGCCAAATGTGTCAAGCCACAAGGGCAGGACACAGACCAAATAAAAAAGGGGGCGGGCTCTGGGGAAGAGACACCCCCACCCCTAAGTTCCCAGAGCCCAGGAGATGAGAAGTGAGGTCTGCCTGTCCTGACTCTGGTTTTCACGGCCTGGCACTGGGGCCCCCCCTCCGTGGACAGCAGGGCTCAGGCCCAATGCAAGCCCACAAGCCCTAAGACCCCTCCTCTCAGCCAGGAACTGGGATGGCTCAGTGGGTAGGTCATCTTGCTAAGTGTAACCCTTCCGTACTCCCTGACCATGTCCAACCCAGAGGAGGTACTCAGGGGCCAGAATCTCAAGAGTCCCTCCTAAAGGGTAAGTCCCCCCCCCCCCCAAATATAAGGCCATGGCGTTACAGTTCATAGAAATGTCAGATACAGGACAGCAGGCTTTAGATGGTACCATTGTCATAGCTAGACATGAAAAAGAGAACTTTTCTGAAGCCCAAATCCTGTTTGCTAGTGAGCAGGCCCTACTCGCCCTACAGCCAGGAACCCAACGGAGGGGCCCTAGGGGATACAGGGACCTCTGGGCCCCTTCTGGGTCCCCACTGAGGGGTGGCCTGCACTGCAGCTCCCTGCCTTGTGAGATGACCCACAGGCCTCTCTGTACTGGCAGCTCTGGAGATTAGGGACCCTAACGACTTACTCTTAGGACAGCCGGGACCCAAGTCAGAGGCCGCTGCTCAGGCGCTGCAGGCACTGTCACCCCTTGGCTCAGCCCCGCCCCAGCAGCAGGATCTGGTGCGGAACCCTGCTTCCGACTTCTGAGCGAGGCGTTGCTGAGGCCCCAGTCCCAGAGACCCAGTGGTCCCCCGGAGTCTGTTCCTCCTCCAGGGGACGATTACCTGCATACTTGTCTAATTACCCATTGGGACACATACAAGAGAACTTTTACTGCTCTCATGGACGCCTCCTGGGAACCCTGCCAAACATCAGTGTGGGGCACCCTTTACAAGGCATGGGGCGCCTGGGGGGCTCAGTCGGTTAAGCAGCCGACTTCCACTCAGGTCATGATCTCACGGTTCGTGGGTTTGAGCCCCACTTGGGCTCTGTGCTGACAGCCAGCTCAGAGCCTGGAGCCTATTTCAGATTCTGTATCTCCCTCTCTCTCTGACCCTCCCCTGCTCATGCTCTCTCTCTCTCTCTCTCAGAAATAAATAAAAAACAAAAACAACCATTAAATTACAAGGTGTAACAGGCAGGACACAGGAGGCGTTCCACATCCCCTGGAGGTGACCCACCTGCAGCACAGAGGCAGGCTACTGCCCCACAGAAAATTCAAGGGCTGGCTGCAAGTGGTGAATTTCTGGGCCGTAAGTGGTCCTCTAAAGGCTGGGAAATTCCACTTGAGGTTAAACACTAAGTCTGCCGTGGCTCCGGGATGGTCACAGCCCAGGGGCGCACCACACTTGCCACCACCCCATCTGCAGTCACACACCAGCCCCCACGCCTCAGCACGGAGGAGGGGAGGAGCAAGCTCGGTAGCGGGCACAGTCACCTCCTCAAGCCCTCCCCTCGCTGCCCCGGTCTCCTGCTGCCGGGTGGAGGCACTGGCCACCGTGGACTGTGCGTCCCACAGAGCATGGCCTAAGCGTGGCTGCCCCTGGCTGCCCACAGGCTTCTGGATCAGAAGGCTGCACTGCACGGCTGCCTGCTTCATCCCCCAGAACGTCTTATTCTGGCTCCTTCCTGGGCTTTGTTAGAAACAGAGGCCCTCGCGGACTGGAGTGGCCATCCTCACACTCCTGATTAGGTCACAGGGAAGGGCTGGCTCCTGGCGGTGGCTCGGCTCAGCTAGAGCGGACACGGGGCGCCTTTGGCATGGGCTCAGTCTGACAAGGCACGTCTTCCCAGATGGCAGAAGGACGCAGCTGCCGAGCTCCTCGGGCCCCTGCCCCGTGGGGAACGGGTGACAGAGGCCCCCGAGTCCCCAGCAAGCTGGGCCAGCCGCCGCTAAGAGCTAATGAGTGAGGGGGAGCCTCGGTGCGTGGACCGCAGCGCCGCCACCATACGTGGTGAGGCGAGGTCGGCTTGGCTTGCTGGGCTTGCGGCAGTACGGTTGGCTGTGAGGAGCACTGCTACCCGCAATAGGGCCCTTGTCTGTACCTCTGCTGACTCGTGGGCAGCTGCTAACAGGCTCGCGGTTCGGTCAGGCAGAGGGCAGTGGGGTGATTTTCACACTTCATTAGGGGTGCTCCATCTGGAGGGTGCCGGGGTACCAGGGCAACTAAAGCTGCCCCCACTTCGGCACACCCGGACAGTACCTCAAGGTGTTTTCCCGTGCCTGAACCCCGGTCATCACACACTTGGGGCTGTGAACCAGCCCCCCCCCATCCATCCTCAGCTCTCCACTATGCCGGCCTCTCTTGGTTACCACTTCTTTGCTCTTTATTCCTTGGCCTGAGGACCCCCAAAGGTCTCCCATCTCTTTGGGTCACAGGGCAGCTGCCCCCACAATAGCCCAGGTGCACTGGGTGCAGGGCCGTCCTGCCCCCAGGGGTGCCTCTTGCAAAATGCACTGTTTTGAGCTGCAAATTATGTTCCCAAACCAAACGCTGCTGGAAGCCGCCATTCTCTGGTCCGGGGAGGGGACGATCCTCTTAGCTGCCGGCAGGTTGAAGTCCTAGGGCCGCCCCCTCACTCGTTGGCACTACCCACTTCGCTATCACGTGCATGATACTCTCACGGGTTTACCGCCTGCTGCACCCGCCCACAGCAGCTCTACAGGCAGGGGTCTTTCTGGTCTTTCTCTTTGAGGACAACCTGCTCCTGTTCAGGCCTCCCGATGCCACAGACTCCGATCCTCACATCAAGGATCTCATTTTCCTGCCCATGTAACACAGCACTGGGCTCCCCAAAACGGCACCCAGTGACCTTTCACCTCGGCCACAGGTCTCTGGCGTTACTGGGGGCCGCAGTGGACTTTTAGGATCCTTGTTCCTTATGTTACGGGGCGGTAAACGGCTCCTAAGGGGACTAGCTCGTCACCAGGGCACTTACCACTTTAAATTCTAGGCCCCGTGGCCACCCCTCTCCTCACACCCTGCTGCTGGGAGGGGCTCCCGCAGCTGCTCTGCAGGAGGGAAGGTGCCGGCAGCACCTTCAGACCAACCCGGGCTAACCCCACGCTTTGCGGCTGCAGGGCTGAGCTCCTCGGGGTCACGGCCAGCCTGACCGCCAGTACCTGCAGCAGCACACGCCGCACGTCCGCCTCGGTGTGCTCCGCGCTGAGCTGGCCCAGCAGGAGCTCTGCAGACAGCCGCTGGGCCACGAAGCTGGTCACCCGGTTGCCGTCATAGCCGTTGAAGACCCCGTACAGGAAGCAGTTGTTCTCACTCCTGGCAGAGAAGGGAGGGCGGCTTGAGACTGGGGGCTCTGAAGGATGAAGCCAGCTCTTGAGTGGAGGGGAGGAGGGAGAGGGCTGGGGGAGACGCCACCTGAGTTCCCCTGCTCTGACCATCATTCCACCTTGGCATGGCCTTCCGGGACACGCCCGACCCCACCACAGCAGACCCTCGGTTGGTCTGAGGTCCAGAAGTGCAAGGGACAGCAGAGATGCCACGCCCTGGGCCACAGCTCACTGGCAAGCCCCACTGAGACAGGCGCAAACCTGGTGCTTCTCCTCGCCGGCCCACCTGCCCCCGATGCCCAGGAAGGCACTGCCAGCGACGCTCACCTGAACTTGAGCCAGCTGTCCTCTGGCGGGTGGCTCTCGGTGCTCTTGCCATCAGCAGAGTAGCTGCGGTTGGAGGCTGACCCGACCCCAGAGAGGTGGCAGAGCGGCAGGTCGTCTGTCCAGCTGGGCTGCTGCTCCTGGGGACAGCAGGAAACCAGAAAGTGTCACCTCCTCTGCGAGGACGGACCCCACCTCGCCATCTCTCTTCCCCAACAAAAACGCAGCAGCCCTGGAGCCCCACATGGAGGGTGCCACCTCCCTCTAGAAAGCAGTGCTTGTACGGACAAACCCCTGCATCAGGGTTGGCATGTGTTTATGGGTAGTTCACAGTGCCGTTCCCCAGGAAACCTGGAAAAGACTAGCGTCCCCAAACTCAAGGCTCAGCAGTGGTTTCCAAGCATGAGCTGTGTTACGGAACACGAGTGAGACACACAAAAGAAGCAATCTCTTGGTGGAGAGATCTTTGGTGGCTCCCCACCGCGGCTCTGACTCCAACCGCCCGGGCAATGGTTAAAACTGGAGATTTCCAGGCCCAACCACCAGAATGTCTGGTCCTGGGGGTACCTAGGATACCTGCATTGCTGGCCACTCCTCCCAGGTGACTGATTCAGGAGGCCCGACAGCACTTGCGAAACTGCCTTTACGAGCCGGCTTCAGTCACGCGCCATGCCCCTGGCACCTCTCCCCATGGCCCCTGCTCTGGCGCCCTCTCCCATCGGCTCCGTGCCACATCCCTCTCCACGAGTATAAGCGCCTGCAGCTCCCCACTGTTTCCCTCTGCAGGAACACACTCCTCACCCTTGTCCAGCAATTCTCCACATCCTTCAGGACACTGGCTCAGAAGTCACCACCTCCAGGAAGTCTTCCTTCAGGAAGACCCTCTCCCGCTGCCACTGCCCCAGCTCGGCTGACAGCCCCTCTCGTGCACCCCTCCTCCACCTGACGCCCTCACTCCTGCCTGCCCGCGTCTGCCTGCCGTTCTACCCCCTGGATCTCAAAGCAGGCTGTCCAGCTTTAAACCTTACACACATGCACACCCACTTACGCGGAGCTGTCCAGGCCCAGCCCAAGGACGGATTCTGAATTTCCTAAATCTCCTAGGAGTCCACTCTGAAGCCCCAGGAACAGCTCTGACGCAAGGCCCAGGGGTGAGCCATTGCTTCTCACTGAAACCCTCCCCACACCCGGCCCCTATCTGAGAGCTGTGCCCGGTTCACAAGAGCCTTCCCAGGTCCACCCGGGTAGGAAATGATTGGGAGCGTCAAAGGTCAACTGCAAGGAGGGTACCCCTTGGACCGAACGCTGTACTCAAATACTCAACAGGCATATATACCACACACAATTGTTCGCAGGATAGCAGTAGGTCTTCAAAAAAAGGATGTGAAAACCACTTCAGCAGGCTTTTGCAATCAGATATGTAAATGGCCTGTGGTTAGCTTTCGTGGCAAATTTTATCTTCTATTTACGTACTGACAGTGAGTGCCTTTGTGGCTTTTTTAAATTGCTTTCATGCTGCATTTATTCTAGCGGGTTAGTTCTGTGCCTTGCACCCTGGAGCACACGCTTGCAGGGTGTGCGAGTTTATTTTTATTTTTAAATTAACATATAGTAAAATGGACTTTTTTTGGCATGCCGGTCTGTGGGTTCCGACACGTGTTCCTTGTGATTCCACAAGATCTGGGAAGAGCCCCATCATCCCGAAATGTAGTGGCGTGTTGCCCCTTGGTAGCCGCACCCTCCCCTAACCCCCTGACACGCCAACCTGTCCTCAGTCCATACGTTCGTTGTCTTCTCAAGAATCCCCGTAAGTGAAATTATGCAGTACACAGCTTTTGTTCTTTTTGTGATGAAGCACACATAACGAAATTCACTGTCTTAACTGTTTTTAAGCTTACGTTCGGTGGTACCAAATACATTCGGTGCTGTGCGGCCAGCCCCGCCATCCGTCCCCACAGCTCTTCCCATCCTGTAAAACTGAAACTCTGTCCCCATTAAACACTCTGTCCCCTCGCTTCCCCAGCCCCCTGGCGCCCACCACCACCACACTCTAGGTCTCGTAGGTGTACCCTTTTAAGACCAGCTCCCCTCACTCAGCACAATGCCTTGTAGACCCCCTCCCTCCCGGCCAAGTCACTGCGGGCAGCAGCAAGTTTGTCCCTTCATCGCAGGGAGCCTGTCCACTCACCCACTGAAGGGCACCTGGGCTGTTCCCAGTTTTCAGCAATCACGAAGGGAGCTGGCACAAACATTCACGGATGGGTTTTTACGCAAACGTAGCACTCCAGGTCTCTGGAGCAGGGATGAGATTGTGGTTTAATTCTGTAAGAAGCTGCCAATTTGTTTCCCAGAGTGGTGGCCCATTTGCACTCCCACGGGCCACGCGCGAGGGTTCCAGGCGCTCCACATCCTCGCCAGCCCAGGGTCTTCTTACGGGCAGACATTCTGAAAAGTGTACGCCCGGTCTCAGCGCAGCTTTGACTTGCGTTTCCCTAAGAGCTAATGATGGTGTTGAGCATCTTTTCATGTGCTTATTTGCCATCCACACAATCTTGGAGAAGTGTCTATTTTCAGTCTTGTGCCCTTTTATTGTTTGTTTTTTAGAGAGAGCACACAAGGGCAAGTGGGGGAGGAGCAAAGAGAGAGGGAGAGAGACTCTCGAGCAGGCTACACGCCCAGTGCAGGGACTGACATGGGGCTCAATCTACTGTGAGATCATGACCAACTGAGCCACCCAGGTGCACCTTATGCCCAGTTTTTAATTGGGTTATTGTTGAGGTTTTTTTTTTTTTGATGTCTTTTATTTATTTCTGAGAGAGAGAGAGAGAGAAACAGCATGAGCATGGAGGCTCTGAGCTAGCTGTCAGCAGAGCCCAAAATGGGGCTCGAACCCACGAACCATAAGATCATGACATGAGCTCAAGTCGGCGCTTAAGCGACTGAGCCACCCAGGCACCCCAAGGTGTTGTTGAGTCCTGAGAGCCCTTTATGTTTTCTGGATAAAGTCCTTTGTGGGACATGTGATTTACAAATATGTTTTCCCAGTCTGTAGTTTGTCATTTCATTCACTTCCTGGTATCTTTTGCAGAGCAAGAGTTTTTAGTTTATATGAAATCCATTTTATCAGCTTTTTATCTCACAGTGCACACTTCTGGTGTCCTAAGAATTCTGCCCAGCCCAGAGCCCTTCTAGGTTTTTCTTCAGATAGTGTCAGGGTTTTACATTTAGACCTGTGATCCATTCGGGGCTAATCTCTACATCAAGCAGGAAGTTTAGGTCTAGTTTTTTTTAGTTTTTGCTTTGCACATACAGACAGCCAATTGTTGCCAGCACCATTTGTTGGAAAGACTGCCCTTTCTCCATTAAATGACCTCCACGCTTCTTTCAAAAATTAACTGGCCAGACTTGTGCGGGTCTGTCTCTAGATTCGACTCTGTTCCACGGGTCCATGTGTCTGGGTTACCACACCTTTATAAATCTATAGTTTAAATCTGTATTATAAAATCTACATTTTCTTTATAATCTCTATTATAAAATTTTCTTTATAATCTATATTATAAAAACCAGAAAATGTGACCAATACCTAGCCGTAGACGCACGAAGAAAAACAGCCACAGAAACACAAACTGTCTCTAGCTGTGATCTTGACCCGTCTAATTCAAGACTGATATAAATGTCTCTCTTCATATAAATGTGAACTTAATTAAGTCTTTAGAATCCACATATGACATTATGCAATTACGGTGTATTCAATTAATACCAACATGGATTCAATAAACACCTCCTGGGCTGTGACACAAGGCTGACATCATTCTAGGCACGGGGGCCACAGCGCAGGAAGTAACTGGGGTCCTTGTTTGAAGCCTCCTTTCTAGGGAAAGAGAAACTTCAAACATGTTAATGCAATAAATATATTATAATACGATATAATAAGTATTGTAAAATATTTCAGACAGGCCTCTCCAGGGGCCCCTGGGTGGCTCAGTCGGTTGGGCATCTGACCTTTGGCTCAGGCTGTGATCTCACAGTTCAGGAGGCTGAGCCCCACATCGGCTCTGCGCTGACAGGGTGGAGCCTGCTTGGGATTCGCTCTCCCCTCTCTCTGTCCTTCCCCTGCTCACTCTCTATCAAAATAAATAAATAAACATTAAAAAAATAAAAGGAAGAAGAAGAGGCCTCCCTGAAGAGGTGACTTTTGAGCCAGACCCAAATGATTAGGGGGCAGTGGCCCTTTCAGAAGATGGGAAAGGAGCCTTCCAGGTAGACGAAACAGCATGTGCAAAGACCCTGAGGTAGCAAAATAAGTGTGTGAGATTGAAGGAAATGCAAGAAGGCCAGCATAGCCTCTGCGGTGACCAGAGAGGAGAGTGGCTTGGTGCCATGTTCATATGTATGCATGCACATATGTGCCTACATGGGGACAGGGTAAGGCTTCTATGCCTTTGAAAAGAGCTCACTGCCAAGGAATTGCTTAGTTTTCAATGAACTGCTTTGGTGCCAATTATCGCTTAGGTCTTAGGTCTGATTAGCAGACCTCCATGGTCAGAGGCCTCACAAAGGTCTCGGGCAACCTGGCAAATAAATTCCCAAAAGAACCTTTTTCTAAGGTCTGTCTCCTGCCTCCAACTCGAATGAAACTAAGCAAAAGGTTAAGCACAAAAGCATCTCCCCAGTGAGGAGTGTCTCATGTCTTCCTCCTAAAAAGATGGGTCAAGAGACCAATAGTCAGCACCCCAAAGGGCCACAGCTGTTTTGAAGCATGCAGGAGAAGATGTTCATTCATGCTTTCTAGAATCCCACCTGTGATAAAGGATGAGCTTAAGACGGAGTGCCTGCGTGGCTCAGTTAGTTGAGCATCTGACTTTTGGTTTAGGCTCAGGTCATGATCTCACGGCTTTCTGGGTTTGAACCCCACACTGGGCTCTGCGCTGGCAGTGCAGGGCCTGCTTGGGATTCTCTTTCTTGCCCTCTGTCTCTGCCCTTCCCCTACCCGTGCTATCTCTGTCACTCTCAAAATAAATAAATGAATAAATGAACTTAAAAAAAAAAAAGATAAGAATAAGAGGCATTGAACTTGACCTCTAATAGGAGAGGAACAATACAAATGTGTCATCCACGATGCAAAACCTGCCATCAATGCTGCAACCATGGGACTCCCTCTGCCATTCCCTAACTCCCATGAGGGTCAGAGACAGGCTTCCAGGGACTCGAATCTTCCCAACAAATTCATACTTTCCAGCAAAAAGTAAGTATTCCCCGAGCAACGTTAAGGGCCCCACTTGACATTGTAAGATACACTATGACAAACACTAATGAAAGAATCTCTTACAAGGAAGAAAGGAAACAAAATGACTGAGGAACCCACCCCGTGGCTGTTTCATGGCACAAAAGCAACTCGTCTGATGGGCGCCTGGGACCCTGCTCTCAGGGGCAGGCTGGTGCCGCGCGGGCCATTGCAGCCACGCTAAGCCCACGCGGAGTAACAAGCTCTCCCAAATGAGAAAGACTCCAGGCTGGTGGTCCTCCTCCCTGCAAGCACCTCAGTCTTCAGGCAGGATTTATGTATGACTAGTGCCTGGATACCGCCATGAGGTTAAGTGCTCTTTTTATTTAATTTTTTTAAATTTTGTTCACGTTTTTAAATTTTATTTTTGAGAGAGAGAGAGAGAGAGAGAGCGAGCGAGCGAGCAGGGGAGGGGAAGAGAGAGAGGGAGACATAGAATCTGAAGCAGGTTCCAGGCACTGAATTGTCAGCACAGAGCCCGATGCGGGGATTCAAACTCACAAACCATGAGATCATGATCTGAAGCCTCCCAGGCACCCCTAAGGGCTCTTTTTGAAATCTGATTTTCAAAATGATGAACTAGTAATATTTTGGAAATATAGTCGACTCTTGAACAATGTGGGGGCTGGGGCACCAACTTCCTGCACAGTCAGAAGTCTCTAACTTTGGAGTCCCCCAAAACATAACTATTCATACAGGCTACCATCCACAGGAAGCCTCGTCAATAACATAACAATCAACACATGTTTTGTATGTTACGTGTATCATGTACTGAATTCTTACAATCAAGTAAGCTAGAAAAAGGAAAATACTAAGAAAATCATAAAGAGGGGCACCCGGGTAGCTCGGTTGGTTAACTGTCTGACTCTTGGTTTCAGCTCAGGTCATAATCTCACAGTTTGTGAGTTTGAGCCCCACATCAGGCTCTGCACTGAAAGCACACAGCCTGCTTGGGATTTCTCTCTCCCTCTCTACCCCTCCCCTGCTTGCGCACTCTCTCTCTCAAAAAATAAATAAATATTTTAAAAAATCATAAAGAAAAGTACATTTATAGTACTGTGTTTACCGAAGAAAAAATCCACACGTAGGTAAATCTCTGCAGCTCAAACCCATGCTGTTCAAGGGCCAAGTGCATACTATTTCATTAACCAGCAATGGGTGTTCAGGTCAATGGCTGTGGAGTCCAGTACTATTGTTTATTTAAGGAGAGGCTTTGTCCATTGATAATAACACTCAAGAAAACAGTAATCAATGGGTACTTTCTTAACATGCCATTATATGTATACTGCGGTTGGTACTAATGCCAGCATTTACTGAGTGGGGGAGACACAAGAGGCAATTTCATTAAGATTAGAAACACGGCGAGGATGCCCACCATCTCCAGTACCTAACACTGAACCTGAGGTGTCTGCTCATGCGCTTAAATAAAAGCAGTGGAGCTTAAGAACCGGGGAAGTACAATTACCTCTATTTGCAGCCGATAGTATTTAGAAAACCTAAAGAATTAATGTTAAAACTAACTCAAAAGAAATCAGTAGTATGTGGTAGCATAGAAAAATCAAGACACAAAAACCAAGGGCCTTCCTACACGTAAAGGAAAGATCGGCACCTAGCTTCCACGTGCAAATTCCCACTGGCTGTTAACTAAAATAATAGTCTTTTCCCCCTGCGGCTCTATCCAGCGGTCTCCCCCAACCACACACCCTAGAGCGGATTTTTTTCAACCTCAATGGACTTCAGTGGGATGATATCCCAATGCTTTCATCTCAGCCTTCCGGCTTGCTGACATAATTTCGAATCTCACCCTTTGACAGATTAACAACCTCACTCAGCTGTCTAGCTTGTGCAGATAAGGCCTTCAACACAGCACGACTTCCAAAAACCTGTGGCCAGAACAAAGGGAGTGGGGAGCCAACCTACTCCACCACAGGCGGGAAGAAACACCTCCACCGAAGGTCTGCTCCACTTGAAAGGCCAAACGTACCCTGGGGACCTCAAATGAGGGGGCTACCGACCCCAGGGGTACAGTCGCAGAAACGAGCGCACACCTTAAAACAAATCAACTATTGATAAACGTGAACTTGCCGAGCAAAGTCCACCTTATTTCACACGGGCACTTGTTAAACATAAAGCTCCTAGCCAACTGGACTTGGGTTGCTATTAAAAGAAAAGAGAAATAAGAAAACATTACCCAAGAGTTATCTTAAAAAGTATCCACAGGGAGGCAAGGCCTCCCCTTTTCTGTCTTCCCGAGCCCCACCCACCTCCAAAGGCCCTGCTCAAATCCAAGGGGCCCCAGAGGCCCGTATTTCCCAAACTTCCACCATCGGCTCACTATCTTCAAGAAATTATCCACTTCATAGTTTTTCTTTAAACTGCCACATTTTCTTGGGGCGCCTGGGTGGCTCAGTCGGTTACGCGTCTGATTTTGGCTCCGGTCATGATCTCGTGGTTCGTGGGTTCGAGCCCTGCATCAAGCTCTGTGCTGACAGCTCAGGGTCTGGAGCCTGCTTTGGATTCTAACTCCCTCTCTGTGGCCCTCCCTCACTTGTGCACGCGCCTCTCTCTCTCAAAAATAAATAAATAAACTTAAAAACTAAAATGAACTGCCACATTGTCTTTTACTCAAATGACTTTATGTTGAACATAAATTTTACTATTATGAGTAGAAAATGAGTATTACTTGTTATATCTTGAAGATAAAAAAAATGAAAACAAAACAAAGTTATCAGATTCTAGCTGAATCTACTGCCTGCTGTAGACTGAGCTGGAGCCCTGTTCTTTCTGTTTAGGAAAAAAAAAAAAAAAAAGCTGGGGTAGGAGGCCTGGCTGGTTCAGTTATAGAACACGTGATTCTTGATCTTGGGGTTGGGAGTTTGAGCCCCATGTTGCTGGTAGAGATTACTTTTTTAAAAAGGAGGGGGTGGGAGGCAGCAACTGTGTAGCTTAGTTGCTTAAGTGTCCAACTCTTGATTTCAGCTCACGTCATGATCTGATCTCACAGTTCGTGAGTTCGAGCCCTGCATCAGGCTCTGAGCTGGCAGTGCAGAGCCTCACTGGGATTCTCTCTCCCTCTCTCTTCCCCTTCCCTGCTCGAGGTCTCTCTCAAAATATATAAACATTTTTTTAAAGTGGGGGAGAGGACTAGCAAGAATCAGAAAAAGGTTCTGGGGCACCTGGGTGGCTCAGCCAGTTAAGCGTCCGACTTCGGCTCAGGTCATGATCTTGCCATTCTCGAGTTCAAGCCTTGCGTTGGGCTCTGTGCTGACAGCTCAGAGCATGGAGCCCGCTTCAGTTTCTGTGTCTCCCTCTCTCTCCACCCCTCCCGTGCTCATGCTGTCTGTCTCTCTCTCAAAAATAAACATTAAAAAAAAAAAAGCATCAGAAAGGTATTAAGGACATAACAGGACTGAACCAAGGCTTTCCCTTGTTATCATCAGAGTTTCATAGAGAACAGAAAAGCAAATAGCCTGTGTGATATATAACAGTGAGTTCTACGCCAGCACACACCAAACCCCCTCACTGTGTGTGTCTCAGACTCGGGGACAATGCTGCCCAGGGTCCCGGGGTCCCTTCCCTGAGAAATCTATCCTGGTGGCTCACCACACATACTGGTCACGAACCATTTGGCCTTCAAGCAACTTTTGTGCTATAACATGGTACTGTTGCATTTTTTTAAAAGTGTATTTACTTAAGTAACCTCTATACCCAACGTGGGGCTTGAACTCACAACCCTCAGATCAAGAGTCATGTGCTCCACCGACTGAGCCAGGCAGGTGCCCCGTTTTATTGTGGTTTTTATTTGTTTGTTTGTTTTTGCAGCCTGGTATTGTTAATTAGCTACTTATTTCACTGATTCCAAGACGTATATTTTCAATCTTTTCATACCTGAAGTTGATGTGTTTCAAGTTAATTAGCAGTGGGGTTTGTTTCTTAGCAGCATATAAAACAGTGATAGCTCCTTATCACTAATGGTGTCTGGGATCCAGGGACCTATGGACCATTTCTCATGTACATGTGAGCTCTCGCTTGAGTGGAAGGACCTGCCTAGAATGCAGTCCCCATGGGACCTCAGACATTCCAGGACAAATGGCCAGACAATTCCAGGAGGCTGTACCCGCGGGGGAGCGGGAGAGGGCCTGGTCCTCCCTGGTTTCAGCAGTGGCCCCAGGGCTACGCTGGCATTGCTGCAGCCAGGTCCCAGCTCCGCCCTGGCCCCGGGGGTGAGGCAGGCCAACCAGCCACCCTGGCTCCGGCCCACTGCCAAGTCTCTTGCTTTCTTCCTCCACGGGCCCGAACAATGTTCAGAAAGGTCGCGTATTTCCTATTCACGGGAAGCACTCCCTTCCCGGCCCCTGCACACACAATGCACACCTTCTCCGTGCCCACCCACGGTGCCAGGCCTGCCATTACAAGGGGCGCCTTGGACCCGGACGGGGAGCCGAGAAGGGGGCACCCCACACTCACATGGCCACGTAAATGCACACCACAGGGCACGTGCACTTTAACCCTTTGATGGGTTACAAATTAATTTCTCAGAAGAAACATTAACACAGAATACGGTAAGAAAGAACTCTGTTTCAAAAAGCCTAATTTTGACTTCATCGTGTGAGGGAATTCCCAAGATTCGTATTCTGGCACGAGAAGCTTCTACAGTGACCCAGTGGTACGGACCCGGTTAAGCGTGGTACGGACCCGGTTAAGCGTGGTACAAACACCTGGTGTGCATACACTGATGGCAACTTCATGTACGTATGTGGCCGTGTCACGGAACAGTCCAGAACGGTCCCCGTGGAGATTCATCTCACCCTCCTGGGCAGCAGAAGTGGATAAAGCACGGCTCCAAGTTCAGGCCACAGCTTGAATATCAAATTATGGGATGAAAAGGCCAAGTGTTTTTGTGGTGAAAGCACCCAAATTCCTTGGAGGCAAAAAGGAAGCTCAGAATGAGAGAACAACGGCCCCAGGAGGATGGCTTAGGGTGGGGGTGGGGGGCAGCTGCTCTTTCTCTCCCCAGAGCTGATCAGACCCGGCGCCTTCCGCCATCGCGGTCTTTCTGAATGACCCCCTTCTCCTCGCCCACTGCTCTGGGACCAGCTCAGCTCCTGGCCCCTCGCCCCTCCCAGGAGGCTTTTCATCAAAGGCCCTCTATGTTTTCATCACAAATATAGTCCTAATACATTCTTAAAGGGCCGACTAATAATTGTGGGGCCGGTGGTGTGTGCTGGAGCAGCCAGCCACTTGTGACGGCGGAGGAGGCGCCTGTGGGTGATGACCTAACGGACATTTTTATTGTAATGGGTACATATTTATTATGGGTGTCAGAAAAAAGATTTAGCTAGCACCTGTGACCTCAGGGAAGTGTTTGCTCGAGTTCAGTTTCTAAGTTAAAAAAAAGAAATTGGTTTCAAGTGGATTTTCCTTTTATAATTAAGCACAGAAAAAGCACAGGCAAAGCCAAACCCTGGATTCTCCCAGCCCCACATGCGCTCCAGGGTTCCCCATGTCAGGAAAGGGCACCGCTGCTGTTCCAAGTGAACCCCTGTCGTCCTTCTGAACTCTTCTTCCTCTTGTCACACACCCCACATCTGATCCATCAGCAAATCGCACCAGCTCTTCCTCCCAAGTACAGCCAGAACCCACTACTTCACACCAGTCCCCTGCCACCACTCAGGCCGGGACAACCGGGTGTGCCACGCAGCTTCCCACTCTCTCTCCACACAGGGCTCCTTCTCCAACCACAAACCCGATCGCACGCTTCTCCAAACACTGCCAAGTGTCGGGGCGCCCGAGGGGCTCAGTGGGTCAAGCGTCCGACTCTTGACCTCAGCTCACGTCATGACAGCGCAGAGCCTGCTTGGAAGACTCTCTCTGCCCCTCCCCTATTTGCTCTCTCTTTCTCTCTCTCTCAAAATAAAGAAATAAACATTAAGAAAAAACCCTGACACCACCAAGTTTCACAGCACACTTCGAATAGAACCCGAAGTCAATACCAGGGCCCACAAGGTCCCTTGGACCTTGGTTACTACCACTCCCCCAGCACACGCTACTCCTGCCACTGGGCTCCATGGGGCTCCCCAAACACACAAGCCTCCGCATCCCTCTTCCCTCAGGCGGACTACCCCCTCTCAACCCCTACTGCAGCCCATCAAATGTGGGACGTGTCCTCCTACCACCCTGTCTAAAACAGGCCTCCATCCTATGAAGTACAGCCTGATGCTAGAGATGTCATTATATTGTTTATAATCTGCATCTATTCACTCTTACTGTCTCCCTTATTAGAACACAGGCTTCATGAAGGAAGTGTCCCCCGTACCTACACAGTGCCTGTCATACAGTAAGAGCTCAGTGACACTTGCGTGTTCAGAGCTGCAGGTGACACTTCAGGGGCCGGACTGTGACGCTAGGCTAGGACTATAATGTGTCAGTTCGTTTAATTCTAACGACGCTCCTGGGAGTCCCTTCTGCTGGGAACCAAGGTTCGGGGATGTCAAGTGCTCTGTCCAAGTCCACATGAACCTTGTGCTTTCTCGTAGGCTGTGAAGGGCCCACGGTCCTCGGAACACACCAAGCTACCTTCAAAGAGTTCCTCTTTTGTTCAAAAGACCTTTTAAGGGACCACACTGCCTGGGGACCGAAGGAGAAACTCCTCCGCCATCTGGCCCCACCCAGCACACCCTCCCAGCACCATGTCAGCAACCCCCCAGCCCTTCCCACAAGCCTTCATGGATCCAGCCAAATGAGGCCGTCCACGGACCCTCCACAACGACACCAGAGTGCCTGACGCATTGTGTCGGTGGTACGCGGCTCCCTCTCCCACGCCGCAAATGAAGTGAGGGTGCGCACACGCCTTATTTCTCTCTGGAGCCCCAGGCCCTGCCACCACACACTGGTAGCCCTTGGAGCCATCTGCCCGATGATGATACATGAGGCGCCCTCACCATGGGGCAGTGGAGAGGTCAGCGAGCCACACGCACTGCTTGGACACTCAGACACCCTGTGACCAGGGACATCTTGACCGTCACTAGGACGGGAGGGATGTTGTGTGGACACCACTGCCACCCCCTTGCCTTTCATCACGATGATTCCACTACCACCAGGAACACATTCTGGAGCTGGCAAAGCCTGGCTTCTGTCTAACCTGGGCCCCAGGGAGCTCCATCACAGAGCAGAGCGGGAAGCTGGAAGGCACTCTCTGCAGCAAGCCAAGTCGGTGCGCAGCAGTGACCACTTTCAGCACTCACTGCAGTCCAGCCCAGATTTCCCGAATGTTCACAGTGGGGAAATTAATACAGGGGCGCTGCCCGTCTGGGAGCTTACAGAACAGGGGGCCAGGCCTACTTAACTCTGACAAGGCTGACCTGCAGAGCACCAGTAAAATCCAGGGGCAGCCAAAGGTGTGGAAGGGGAGAGCAATCCGATGGGGGGAGATCTGGGAACTGCTGTCCCGGAAGTTTTTCAAAGACCATCGACACAAAGCCTGTCCTTAGAGTACAGCACTGAAGGTCACCCCTTCCTCCAATTCTGATGCTCTAAGTCCCTCAAGGGCAGGAAGGCCAATGGCTGGTGTTATTTTTATAAGGCCAAGGCGAAGCACTGGACGTGGCTACGAATGCTTTACTAGTTGACAAATATTTATTGAATGCCTGGCACCTAGCGGTGGAAAGTGCTGGAAATCTACTATTCACCGTAGATCAGGACAGGTGGCAGGCAAATCGAGGCAAGTACAACGGCCTGCCACGTCTGGGCCAGACCCCGGGCACCGGCACCCTACAGGGGCAGGTCAGAACGGGCTCATGCTGCTACGCTGTGTAGGCACCCGTGTGCACGTGTCAGGAGGATGCAGGGGCTGTAAGACACCCGCGACAAGTCCCTGAAGGTCCGGACTGGGGGTAAGGGTGTCAGGGCAATCCTCCCAGTGCCGGCTCTCACGAAACCGAGGCATGGTCAACTAGAGGCAGGACCGGAAGCCAGGCTGCCGCTGGGTCATTCCTCTGGTTAACAGAGCTTCTGGAATCGGGCTATCTGCTGTTAACCCTGACTCTGCTGTGTGCCTTGAACAGATGACCACGTCTCTGTGCCCCAGTGTTCTCATCTGTCAAATGGGAAGAAGAGTACCCACCTCCCAGGGCTGTTACAAAAACTCAGCTTACAACGTAAAGCACTCGGCAGGAAACCTGGAGGGTGATGGGAGGAACACCACCGGCTGCTGCCGCCAGAACTGTTATCACGGCGCGGCAGCTCGGTGCCTGGAGTGGGCTCACCGCCGCGACTACCTGCGCCACCGCGCGCCACCTTCCCTTCCGGCTCCAGGACGCTCCCCACCCTCGGCGCGCCCCTGACGCTCGGGGTCGCTGCGACCGCGAATCCCAGCCCCGGGCGGCCCGGCGGCAGCGCGCACGCGCGGGCTACGCGCGGCCGCACGCGCCTCGGGCCTCGGGAATGAGCAGGGGGTCGGCCCGGGAGGGAGGAGGGCGGCAGCTACACCTCGTCAGGGAGGGGAAGGCTGCCCAACGGCGGAGAGGGAGCTGCGCCTGCACCCGACAGGCCTCCCCCTGGGCTCCCGACCCCCCAGCCCGGAGAGCGGGTCGTTCCTCACACTCTGCAGCAGGCTCCTCCTCTGCGCCGCCATCTTGGAGGGACCCCCGCGGGTGTGCCCGCCTCCCAGCAGAGCAGGCGAGAAGGGCGGCTAGAGAGGCCTGTAGCCGGCCTGGAGGAGCACGCTCACAGCGCCACCCCGCGGCCAGAGTGGGATAGGGCCGTAGAGGAGGGTGTGCGTAGGCGCCCTGAGTGATTGCGTCTCGCCTGTTTTATTTGCGCATTTCTTCCAGGATCCTTTTCAGGTGGGACTCCTAAGACACCGGATTTGGGTTCTTCATGGACTCTTTGGGCGTGGGGTCCGGTGAATTATTCATTCACTAGATAATTATTCGTTGGGTGACCATGCCTGGCCCAATAGGGGTGAAGCAGTAAGCAAGACGCCCTCGGAAAACTCACGTTTTAGTTGGGGACATCAAGTACATACCTAAATCATTTCGAGATGGGCTAAATGCCAAGAAGGGAAGCTCATGGATGTGACACAGGAGTGTAGGGCAGGTCAGGCCGAGGGGACGGCTAGTGCACGTGAAAAGGGAGCGTGTGCGTGTGGTCCAAGCGGCATGCGTGTCACACAAGATCTCGAGAGCTGGAACCAAGATGGAGGTGGAGTGAGATGAAGGGCCGCGGGGTAGGTTCTGACCTTGCCCAGCCCCGGGCAGGAGTTGGCCTATTCATATGGGAGACAAAGGAAAGTTGTTGACTTCTGGGCAGGCCACAGACACGATCCCATTGGTAGAAAGATCCCTTTGACAACTGCTACACAACCCATGTTTAGGGGTATTGGAATGAAGAGCAATTAAGGGAAAGTTGTGCTTGCTCCTTGCAAGAGATGATAGTGCTTTGAGTCAGCTGCCACTGCCCAATGGATGGATTTTATTTAGGAGATGAAATTGTCAGGGCTTGATTTGTAGATTGGTTGCAGTTGATGATGGGAAGAGATTTGTCAAAGATTCTCCCAGATTTCTGGAAAGAACAGCAAATCTCCTGGGGGAGGGGGGAGGTGAGGAGGATTGAAGGACCTTGAGTTCAGTTTGGACATGTTGAGTTTCGGCGCTTTTAAGACCTGCAAGAAAAGAAGTCAGATCAGTCCTGAGATCAAGAGGGCTGGAGAAGACTGATGGAGTTTTGGGGTGTTGGTGGGGTTCGGAGCCAACAGCCAAGAAAGAATTCTTGAAGACGTGTCTAGTACAAAAATGTGACTTTATTAAAACGCGAGGACAGGACCCATTGGCAGGAAGAGCTGCCCTGGGGTTGTGCAAAATGACTGCTTTGATATTGTGGAGGTGGGGGAGGTAAAGTCAAAAGGAAGTTTCTTAAAGGGATTTCCATATGAAATTTACAGAATACTGGATGCGTAGCTATTGTCAAGTTAAGGTTGTTTTCCCCTCTAGCAAAGCATCATTAGGATAGTAGGGAGTTCGTGGCTATTAATGGGATATTTGTAAACTGATGGAGACTCTTATCAAACAAATTTAACCATTTGTTTTCTGTCCTTTTCCTTTGTCTTGGGCATCCAGGAATGGCAGAGGAATACCACATATCCCACCTTGGGTGGGGGCTGGCTTCTGGAGTGTAAGTTGCCTTATGTTCCTTCATCAAAGACAACAGCAAAGAAGCCCCTAGAGAGGTTGGGGAGCGGAGGCTGGCATAGAACCCCGGATGAGGAGTGCATGCGTAACAATGTAACATACTTTTGAGAGATCTAGTTAGAAGGTTACTGAAGAAAGTCCCTTAGGTTTAGGGCTCCCCAGAGGCCCAGGCATTTTAGGTAGAACCGTAGCTCAGAAATCCAGATGCAGTGAGTTGAGGAATGGCTGGGAGATGGAGACGTGGAGACCTTGAGAATCAGCAGTTCTTCCCATCTGGTGCGCCTGTGAAGAGGAAGAGAGAGAAACAGGAACATGAGATTGAATGTGTTTTCTTTTAGGTTGGGAGAAACTAGGGCCTATTTAAATGCTGAAGAAAAGGCTTACCCGAGAGGAGCTGGAGAGGAGCTGACAATTCAGAAGAGGAAATGGGAGGCAATCTAGAACTGGGATGGTGACTCACCATCCTCTCCTACCAGCATAGCTCCACGTGGCCCAAGGTGACCGCTTGAGCTCCGGCGATTTTGTCTGATTTCAGCCAGTCGGAAGGAAAGAGGAAGGAAGATGGCACTTCTCTTTCTTTCTTTCTTTTCTTTCTTTCTTTCTTTCTTTCTTTCTTTCTTTCTTTCTTTCTTTCTTTCTTTCTTTCTCTTCGTTCCTTCCTTCCTTCCTTCCTCTCTCTCTCTTTCTTTCTTTTCTTTTTTTTTAATGTTTTTTTATTTATTTTTAGGAGAGAGAGACAGCGTGAGCAGGGGAGGGTCAGAGAGAGAGGGAGAGTCACAGACTGAAACAGGCTCCAGGCTCTGAGCTGGCAGTCAGCACAGAGCCCGACGCGGGGCTCGAACCCACGAACCGTGAGATCATGACCTGAGCGAAAGTCGAAAGTCGGACGCTTAACCGACTAAGCCACCCAGGCGCCCCTTTTCTTTTCTTTTTTAAGTAAACATTTACTTACAAGCAGTCTCCCCTTTTAGGAAACTTCCAGAAGTTCCACATCAGGCTTCTTACATCTCATGGGCTATAACCTAGCGTCATGGCCCCACCCAGCTGAAAGGGAGGTAAGGAAATGCAGACTTTGGACTGAGCTACAGCACCCAGCCACAATTCCTGTTACTAAAGAAAGAGTCAGACGTGGGTACCGGGATGCTACAAACAGTCTGTACGGTAAAGTGAAGTGAGAGGGACCAGGAGGTTTGTCTATTGAAGAAGAGTCTCTGGAAACATTCAGGGGTTGGCACTCAGCTCACTGCATTCTAATCCCTACCCATCTTCTGTCACCTGTTGTGACCTTGAACAAGCCCTCGTGAGCCTCTGCGGTATCCTCTGTAAAATGGGAGTGACAGCCTACCGAATGACGGCAAAGGTTAGGTGGGAAGCCATGGAAAGACCTGACCTGTGGGAGGCACTGATGTTTGTTACATTTAAATTACAATTTCTTTGTTGTTGTTTTTAAGATGCTAAACACACCCTGAGTACCTACTGTGTGCCAGACACTTGCGGGATGCCTTTTCATCATATTTCTTTCTCACTCCAGCCAGCTATTACAATCATCCTTACTTTAGGAAACAGGAAAGTCCAGTTCAGTGAGTCACCCGGCCAATAGATGTTGGGATTCGAATCCAGGCCCCATGACTCTGTGATATTGTGACACAATGAGACATATACATTCCGTCTCCGTCTCTGGTTCTTGGCTTCCAAATCCGTGAGTAGTAGGGGTTCCAGCAGCCTTGTTTGTCATGATAGTGGTCTCTCTCCTAGCTTCTAAAAGGGCTTTGGAACTTTCTGAGTTATGGAAGTGACAAGAGTATCTTTTGTTATTCACAGAAAGCCCCTTCAGCCATTCTGGAGTTTATGACACGGCTGGTGGCTAGAAGTCCCTAGATAACTTCAATCAGGGACAGGTCGCCAGAGGGTCCAATCATGGGACTAGAGGGTTAATCAGTCGCTCCCGCCCCCATTCTGCCGGGGTTGGGGGTGGGGTGGGGAGGAGGCTGGGGATTGAGTTAATCACCAGCGGCCAATGATTTCATCATTCATGCCTATGTGATAGAACCGCCACAAAACCCTAAACAAGGGGGTTTGGAGAGCTTCTGGGTTGGTGAAGGCATCTGCATGCCGGGAGGTTGGTGCACCCCCCTCCCCATGGGCCCAGAAGCTCCTGCACTCTGTGGACCCTTCCAGATCTCCTCTTGTGTACCTACTCATCTGGAAGCTCATTTGTATCTTTTATAATATGACTTTTTGAAAAAATGTTAATGTTTATTTATTTTTGAGAGAGAGAGAGAGAATGGGGGAGGGCCAGAGAGAAATAGAGAGAGAGACAGAGTATCCGAAGCAGGCTCCAGGCTCTGAGCCATCAGCACAGAACCTGACACAGGGCTCGAACTCACAGACCACAAGATCATGACCCGAGCCAAAGTTAGACGCTTAACCGACTGAGCCACCCAGGCGCCCCTTTTATAATATCCTTTTTAATAAATCAGCAAAGTTAACGAGTACTTTCCTGAATTCTGTGAGCTGTTATAGCAAATCATGGGACCTGAGGAGGGGGTCATGAGGACCCCTGATTTGTAGTCAGATTGGACAGAAGTGTGGGTAGCCTGGGGACCCACCACTTAGGACAGGGTTCTGAAGTAGGGAGCAGTCTCATGGGACTCAGCCCTTAACCTGTGGGGTCTGGTACCACTTCTGGTGGTTATTGCTAGAATGGAGAGAATTCTAGCAGCCGGGTGCCCTGGTGTCCCCAGCTGGTGTCCCCACAGATCGGGAGAGCTGCTTGCCACACATGTGCACATTTGTCATCAGAAGTATTCCGCTGTTGTAGATAAAAGCACCCCGGGAGTAGACTCCATGGCCTTTGCTGGGAACCCTCCCAACCCTTCACAAGGCAGCCTCGGCCAAGTGCTTGGAGGCCCCCGGAAGACCACGTGGTTCCTGCATCCATCTGGCAGCTGGTGTTGCCACATTTGACTACGCGGTGAATTTCTACTCATCTCCAAGGCTGCTGTCAAATGAAAGCTCTTCCAAGAATCTGTTTTGTTGTTTTTTTAAAAAAATTTTTTTAATGTTTATTTTTAAGAGAGACAGAAAGAGCAGAAGAAGTGCAGAGAGAGGGAGACAGAATCTGAAGCAGGCTCCAGGCTCTGAGCTGTCAGCACAGACCCCGACATGGGGCTCGAACCTGTGGCTCGCCCCTGTTTTTGTTTTTTTAATTCATATCCCAAGAATTACTCTCCCAGTCTATTTGGATCATTTAAAAATCATAGTTCTTATGGGGCGCCTGGGTGGCTCAGTCGGTTAAGCGTCCGACTTCGGCTCAGGTCATGATCTCACGGTTCGTGGGTTCGAGCCCCGCGTCGGGCTCTGTGCTGGCAGCTCAGAGCCTGGAGCTGCTTCAGATTCTGTGTCTCCCTGTCTCTCTGACCCTCCCCTGCTCATGCTGTCTCTCTCTCTCTCTCTCTCTCAGAAATAAATAAAACATTAAAAAAAATTTTTAATCCTAGTTCTTGTGAACAGAGACCTTCCTAGGGTGGGGACCGGGGGAGACAGGGGGACAAGGACTCTGAAAGTTCAGCTCTGGGGCTCCTCATGGGCTCCAGAGAAGTTGCTCAGCAACTTTGGGACTATGACTTGGGGCTTCCCTCCCCACCCCCCCCCCACACCTGACCCCTCAGTAATGCACTATGGTGAGTCCTCCTTCCCAGATTCCTCTGATCTGGTTTTCCAGGCAGCAGGAAGACACTGAGCTCGTCAAGGGCATTGGGAGAAACAAGCACTAAGTCAGCACCTCCTGTGTGCAGGACCCTGGGCTCCCAAGGGGACGAGAGACAGACCTGCAGTCAGGCCCCTTGTCCCCTGGGGCCGCCGTGCCTGGGAACCCCATTGCGTGTGGATCCTGTTTGCCCCAGGACAGCCGCACGGTTCACGCTGGGGGTTTGCTGTCCATCGAAGGCATGTCAGAGGAGCACACGTCCCACAACTCAGGCCCTTGATAACCAGTCGAATGGCCAGAGGGAGCTCGCGGCCCTGTCTCGAGGAGCCCGCATGAAAGTGCTGTCTGCAGGGACCTGGGTCCCAGTGCACGTGAAAGTGCACACGTGGCCCAGAATATCAGATAACCCTGCTGCACCGTGGCCTTCCCAAACCCCAGACAGCAGAGAAAACAGCCATGAAGCACATTGGCCCCTGTCCTGGGAGCCGAGAGGGCTGGGCGCGGAAGGTCAGAGAGGTTTGCAGCGAGGCTCTCTGGGCCTCCAGCCATCGCCCGGAGGGGCCGGCCGCGTCCATGGGTCCTTTGGGCGGCTTCACAGATAGCCTCCCCGCCACCCCTGGCTGGCAGACGGCAGCTGGGAAAGGTGGCGTCCAGGGCACTGGAGAATGTTTTGACAGGTGTCACCCCACCTTCGTGCTCACCTTCCTCTTTGCCTTCTCCCTTCTGCCTGGGAACCCAGACAGGTGAACTTGGCTGCCAAAGGCGAGCACAGGAGCCACCTCGCACCGAGCTGTTTGCCTTTCTGGAGTTTTCTTGGCACAAGCATTTTGCCACGTGGCGCTGTGGCCTCTGCACGGACCATCTTAATGGAGGCTTCATGGCCCTGGGACCGGACACGCTCTCATTTTCAAATGGCCGCTGTTAGCTTGTTTCCGGTTGGGGGCTGTTACAAAGAGCTCTGCAGCAAACAGCCATTTAAGAGTTGAAAAGCTGTTTGTTGAATTTCTTGGAGAAGCACAATGACGTATATAAGGGGGGAGGGGAACGATTTGCTTTATTTTAGCAAAGAGAAAAAAGAGGAGAGACCAGTGGCACAGAATGTGTGTGACCTGGGCCGGTGGGCATGTGGAGGGTCACAGGGCTGCTCTCCGCCCCCCCCAACTTTTGTATATGTTTGAGATATTTCATAATAAAAATTTTAAAATAAAAATGCAGACATGGTCCCTGTCCTCTGCTCAAAGCCCCGTGGGGAAGCAGACAGGAAACGAGGCCCAGGCAGAGCAGTGTGACAAATGCCAGGATGGGGCTGGGGGACCCAGAGGAGGGACGCTTACCTCTGACATGGGGAATCAGGGAGGGCTTCCCAGAGGAAGGGACAGCAGAGGCCTGAAGGTTGTGGAGGAGGTGGTCACATGACACTGAAGGGAAGGGGGTGCAGGCAGAGGTGCCTTTGGGAGCAAAGAGCAGGTAGAGAAAGGAAGTGCTTCCGATAAAGCCTGGTGCGATGGTCCATCTGGCCTGAGTAGGGGGGAGGGGAGAGGGGGGAGGGGAGCGGCCAGCCCAGCGACACTGCGTGAACCTCAGCAGGAGTCCATGTGGCCCTCCAGGTGCTGGGGCAGCTGGGGCAGCACATGATCCCGTCTGGATCTGAGGACCATCGCTCTGCTCACATCATCACGACTCCCAAATGCAGGACCAATCGCAGGTGGTGGAAGGGGACTTCGCAGCTCTTTGCTTCCCCTGAGTTACTCCTCTGAGATCATTGCCAGAATGCTCACCCCTCACTGTGCCCTCGATTTCTTTGCTATTTTTAGTTTCCCTCTTCCAAGAGGCTGTGACCTCTTGGAAGGCAGGGGCTAGGGGTTTTACTCATCTCTGCAACCCCAGTGTTTAGCCCACGGCAGGGACTGAATGAATGCTTGTGAATGAGTGAACCTCCATTGAGCAGTTACTCAGAGCCAGATGCTCCTCTCCATCCTTCACACGCATCGCTTTGTACGCAAGGTCTTCCTAACCAGCCTCATGGAATGTGGTTCTTCTACCCCCTAGGTTGGTTCAAGTCCTCCAAGATAGGATTGGGGGGGGGTACCTGGAGGGGAAAAGGAGGGGGAGCCAGAGAAGGCAGGACTAACTCCTGGGGGAGGGTTGGGGAAGAGGATTCTCAGACTGCAGGTAGCACAGTCTTCTCCTGGTTGGTCGTCCAGCCAAAGTCACTGGTTAAAAGAGTCCTTGGCCCTGCCCCGTGGGAACTGGTCTGTAGCTCCCCTTTACTCAGAGCCCGACTCGGGGCAGCCTGTCACTGTGACCTTGGCAGAAACACCAGAATGGATCCAGGAGAACAGCTGTCTAGAGCCAGCTGTCAACGTGCACAGTCCCCATTTTACAGGTGTGAAAACTGAGGCCTGAGAGGTAAGGTCACTGGCCTGCGGTCACACAGATAGGAAGGAGTCAAGCTCCTTTGCTCCACAGGCCATTTTTGTGACCCCCCCCCACTCCATAATTGTGTTATTATGCATTGGATTGAATTGTGCATTGAATCATGTCCCCCAAATTCATATGTGGAAGGCCTAGCCCCCAGTGCCTCTGAACATGACCTTCTTTGGAAAGAGGGTCGCTGCAGATGTAATTAACTAGGATGAGATTGCACTGGAGTAGGGCGGGCTCCCGATCCAACGTGACAGGTGTCCTCACGGAAAGGGGAGATTTGGACGCAGACACACACACACAGGGAGAATGCGGTGTGAACAAGGCAGAGGAAAGGATGCTGTGCCTGTAAGCCAAGGGAAGCCATAGATGACTAGCGGCCTGCCAGGCTGAGAGAGAGCCTGGGACAGGTCCCCCCTCATACCTTCGGCAGGAAACAACCCGGCTGACACCTTAATCTCCGGCTCCTGGCCCCCAGGACCATGACACAACACAGTTCTATTGTTTAAGCCCCCAGGTTGTGACAGTCCTACTGAATGAACATAGTGTGAACATCCTTGGAGGCGGCTAATGATGCTGAGATGTGCGAGCTGGAGCCCTGCGATGTGCCCCGCCCTCCAGCCCCGCACCATGAACCAAGGTGGGATCCTTCCCAGACGCAGATCCAGCCCCCATCCTTGGTGGGCTGTGCTCCTGGCTGATACGCTGCCTTAGGAAGAGCCATTCTAGTTTATCTCCCGTGGCTCAACCCTCTGGAGGATATCCATGCAGGGCACTATTCCAGCCAGCCATCCCCGGGCCGGGCTCGGGCCAGCCTCCATACCATCCCCTTAGCTCCGTCTGGGAAGGTCCTGGCTCCCGAGCCATCTAAAGAAAGCACGCCATCTGCCATGCAGCCTGTTTCTCTGCGTGATAGCTCCTCTTCCCAGGCACCCCGGACCCCACCTTCAACTCCTCTAGGCCCCCACTGCCCACTCTAGGCTTCAGGAGCCCAAAGAAAGGGGAGGTTGCCGGAAGATGGTCCAGATCTGACAAAGAGGGCAAGAGGTGTCTCTCCAGCACCCAGAGAGCTATGGAGAAAGAAAGACCAGGGACTGAATCTCTTGCTGGAGGTCTGCGAGGTGTATATCACTGCATTCAGCCATTCATTCCACAAACTCTTACCCAGTACCTACCACACAGCAGACCGTTTCAGAGGTTTGTACACGCAATGTGGTTGAGCACACAAAGTCTGGACACAGAGGGGCCAGGTTCAAGTTCCAGCTCAGCTGCTTACTGTGTGGCCTTAGGTGAGTCGCTTAACCTCTCAGAGCTTCCTTTGCCTCATTGTTTAAATGTTTAATTTTGCCATCACCTTTGCAGGATTGCTAGGAAGATAGAATTGCTATAAGTAAAGGGTTTAGCTTGCACCCAGCATCCAGTGAGTGCACCATGGCCTGATTGCTGCTCTGGACATTTGAGAGGGAAGTAGAGTGGAGTTCCTGCCCCTGAGAAGCAAATGGGAGGAAGACAAATGTGAATCAGTGATTACTGAACACATCATAAGTTCAGTATAGAAGGACAGACACACTGGATGGAGGGGGCGGGAGGGGATAGAGAGGCAGAAATCCAAGAAGGCTTCTAGGAGGAGGCAACCACCTTGGGCAATTTATCTAACTTCTCTAAGCATCTGATCGATTGTTTATTTTCTTTAATAAGTTACTGTAAGGCAAAACTATAGGGACCAAAAGCAGATTGGTGGCTCCCAGAGGTGGGGAGGGAAAGTAAAGGGCCCCAACGGATTTTTTTTTTTTTCTGAATGTTGGGAAAGTTCTATGACTTGTTGATGATGGTGGTTCCATCCCTGTATATTTTTGTCAAAACTGATCAAATTGTACACTTAAAAGTGGTGAGTTTTATTGTGTGTAAATTATACTTCAAGAAAACTGATTGTGAAAATTTTAAAAATAACTTATTTTATTTGAGAGAGACAGAGACAGTGTGAGTGGGAGAAGGGCAGGGAGAGGGAGAGAGAGAATCCCAGGCAGGCTCCCGTCACCAGCACAGACCCCGACGCGGGGCTCAGACTCACGAAACCACAAGATCGTGACCTGAGCGGAAACCAAGAGTCGTGACCTTAACTGACTGAGACACCCAGGCGCCCAAATAAAAAAGAACTTTTAATGTGGTTTTATATCTTATGAAAATAATACATGTTTTAAAAATCAATTTATTTTTCTATTTTCTAAAATTAAATTTAATTTTTTTTAATTTTTAAATTTACATCCAAGTTAGTTAGCATCTAGTGCAACAATGATTTCAGAAATAGAATCCAGGGATTCATCCCCTACGTATAACACCCAGTGCTCATCCCAACAACTGTCTTCCTTAATGTCTCTTACCCATTTAGCCCGTCCCCTCACTCACAACCTCTCCAGCAACCCTCAGTTTATTCTCTATATTTAAGAGTCTCTTATGCTTTGTCCCCCTCCCTGTTTTTATATTATTTTTGTTTCCCTTCCCTTATTTTCATCTGTTTTGTATCTTAAATTCCTCATATGAGTGAAGTCATATGATATTTGTCTTTCTCTAATTTCGCTTAGCATAATATACTCTAGTCCCATCCACACAGCTGCAAATGGCAAGATTTCATTCTTTTTGATTGCCAAGTAATACCCCATTGTATATATATACCACATCTTCTTTATCCATTCTTTCGTTGACAGACATTTGGGCTCTTTCCTTACTTTGGCTATTGTCGATAGCGCTGCCATTAAATGAAAAAATATTAAATCTCTCATATCCCAAGACCACTTTGGATATAACTTCTATTAACTACTTGGTAAATGTCCTCTGAGACTTTCATGTATATATCAACATGTGTATTTCATGCTTTTCTTTTACAAACATTAGATATCACTGTACATATTATTTTATAACCTGCTTTTTCCACTGAATATTATAATTTGGATGTTTTATTTCATGATTCTTCTCCAATAAAGTTTTTCTTTCCCTCATGGTATCTTGTTTATAGAAACAGCCAAGTTTAATTAGCCCGTTTCCCTTGTGTGATGCCGTTTCTCAGGATTACACTCAAGGTTGCAGTGGGCATCACTGCAGACCAGAAGTTCTTAAACTTCTCTGTGTAAGAATGCCTCTGGCCGTGTGGAGAAGCCCTCTTTCAAAATAATATTTTAAAATGTGTACAATTATATATACGAGTGTTTCAAAGGAAACCAATGACAGTATATTAAAACATGTTTATCAAAATATATTTAAAAAAATTTTTTTGAGTTTATTTTGAGAGACAGATGGAGTGCATGTGAGTGATGGAGGGGTGGAGAGAGAGAGAGGGAGTGAGAGAATCCCAAGCAGGCTCTGGGCTGTCAGTGCGAAGCCCCAGGTGAGGCTTGATCTCACAAACCGTGAGATCATGACTTGAGCCGAAATCAAGAGTCAAATGCTTAACTGACTGAGCCACCCAAACGTCCCCAAAGTATAGTTTTTAAGTTGTGCTACAGTGATGCAAAGATGTGAAGCACGTGGAGCAGAGCTACCCCGGCAGACCCAGACCTCCAGGGAAAAGCAGAGCAGCCCCGGTCCCACCAAGTCACAATCAGCCGAACCCCACGATACTGGCAGATGTGTGGTCGTTGTTTAACCTACTGAGTCTTGGACTTGTGTATTACATGGCAAGGCTATCTGATACAATGCGGGGAAGGAGCCTTCCTGCAGGAAGCGTTACCTAAGTCTATAGTTAAACCTGGAGGTGAAATGGCAAATAAACATATGAAAAGATGCTCTGCATCCCGAGTCAGCAGCGAATTGCAAGCTGAACAAGGATGAGGTCACCGCACACCTATTAGAATGGCTAAAATCCAAACCGGTGACACCACCAAACACCGGTGAGGATGCTGAGCACAGGAATGTTCCCTCATTGCTGCTGGGAATGCAAAACGGCACAGATGCTTCGGAAGTTTGGTGGTTTCTTGCAAAGCTAAACATAGTCTCACCGTATGGTCCGGCAGTTGCTCTTCTTAGCGTTTAGCCAAAGGAGTTGAAAATGACATCCACACAAAAGGCTGCACCCGGATATTTATGGAAGCTTTATTTGTGATCGCCAAAACTGAGGCACCCAGGATGTCCTCCGACATCTGGATAAACAGCTGTGGCATATGCGGGCAATGGAATAATATCATAGATAAAAAGAAATGAGCCATCAAGCCACGAAAAGACATGGGTATATAAATGCATATTGCTAAGTAAACGAGTTAATTGAAAAGCTACATGCTGTAGGATTCCAACTATGTGACCTTCTGGAAAAGACAAAACTAGAAACAGTTAAAAAAGAAAAAAGGGGTTGCCTGGATGGCTTAGTTGGTTAAACGTCTGACTCCAGCTCAGGTCACGATCTTACGGTTTGTGAGTTCGAGCCCTGTGTCCGGCTCTGTGCTGTCTGACAGCTTGGACTTCACATTCTGCTTCACATTCTGTGTCTCCTTCTCTCTCTGTCCCTTCCCTGCTCCTACTCTCTCTCTCTCTGTCAAAAATAAATAAACATTAAAAAAATTTTAAAAGAAAAGAAACCCAGTGGTTCTAGGGGTTCAGGAAGAGAAAAGGAGGGATGAAAAAGTAAAGCGCAGGGAATGTGCAGGGCAGAGTACCTGCTCTGTATGATACCATAAAGGTGGATGCATGACATTGTACACCGGTCAAAACCCATAGAATATACAACACAGAGAATGGACCCTCATGTGAACTATGGCCTTTACTCAACAATGTCATTATTGGCTTATCAGTGGTAAACAATGTACGGCACGAATGCAGGATGTTACCTAACAGGGTAAATTCTGGCGGCGGGGAGACAGGAAGCGTATGAGAACTCTAGTTCCTGCTCCATTTTTATGTAAACCTTAACCTGGTCTAATCAAGTCTAGTAGGAAGTGCAAAAAGGTGGGGGGCGGGGACAGGGCTGTAGTTGATAGATAGGCTTCTCCCCCTTAATGCATTAGATAGCAAGACTTCATCACTTTGAAATGGTAATAGGTGTTCAAGAGCTCCGTGGTACTGTGACTCTGTTCAGAGTACGAGCACTTGTGAGATTTAGGTGACAGTTGGGAAGCGGTCTTCCAGCTGGCAAGTGCGGTTTCCAGCTGAAGTGGGAAACAAAGGCAAAAGAAAAAATGAGAGTTTCTTACAGCTTACAGCCCATTGACTTACAGGGAGTGACCTTCCTCTAGAGCTAAGCTGCCTGGATGATGACATTTTGCTAAGGGCAAAAGACAATCTTAGCCTAACGGTACCCCAAGATCTTGTTTTACCATATAAAAATTCCTTTGGGAACCTCCTTCATCTCTACCCCCCAAGAGCTATGTTGGCAATCATCTTCCAAACATACGGCCCACTGATTCAAGTCTGGAGGGTCCCATGATTGAGTTTTTATTAAACAGCAATAAATGACCTTTTTCTTTTTTTTTTTTAATGTTTTTATTTATATCTAGGAGAGAGAGAGAGACACAGCGTGAGGAGGGGAGGGTCAGAGAGAGAGGGAGTCACAGGCTGAAAGAGGCTCCAGGCTCTGAGCTGGCAATCAGCACAGAGCCCGACGCGGGGCTCGAACCCATGAACCGCGAGATCATGACCTAAGCGAAAGTCGGACGCCTAACCGACTAAGACACCCAGGCGCCCCATAAATGACCTTTTTCTAACAGCAGCTAGACCCTCAGGGTCCTGGAAACTTTGTTTCCAAAATACCCTGGAGGCTTGTGCTGCCCCTAACCCCCCCCGCCCAACTTGGAAGTATATAATCGGCTATGCCTCACAATCCCGAGGCAGCTCTTTCTGCCCACGGGTACTGTCCCTGTGCTTTTGGGCCCCCTGAGTGGGTCAGTCAGTTAAGCGTTTGAGTCTTGGTTTCAGCTCAGGTCCTGATCATGATCTCACAGATTGCAGGTTCGAGCCCCGTATTGGGCTCTGCGCTGACAGTGCGGAGCCTACGTGGATCTCTGTCTCTCTCCCTCTCTCTGCTCCTCCCCTGCTTGCACATACTCTCTCTCTCAAAATAAATAAACATTTTTAAAAATAAATAAAAAATAAAATAAAGCTGGCTTTTTGCACCAAAGATAGCTCAAGAATTCTTTCTTGGCTATCGGCTCTGAACCCCACAGTCACCCAGCATTTAAAGGGCCGGCTCTCCTACCGCCTACCTGCAGCCAGGGGTCCTCAAATTCTCTCTTCCCGGGCCACTCTCTGCCCTTTAACATTCAAATGGAAACAGCCCAAGCGGCTGTCAGGACACCAGGATGTCACAGGTTTGCCTCCCCAGTGACTGCCAAGCAATGCGTCCTTTCCCTGACCCGACTTGGCTGTTGCTTCTCACCTGGGCCACCTCCCTTCCTCTGGATCACTGCCCTACTCCCCAGAAATGGGTCCCCTCCTGCCATCTGGTGACATCTCCGGGCTTCAGCTCCTGGATGGCTTCCCTGGGCTCAGCACCCTCCCAGAATTCCCTAAAACACGGCTACCACCAACCAGCCTGGGGACATTTACTGCAGGTTTGGGGAGAACAGAAGGCCGATTTAAACTAGAGGTCGCTGCTGCCAAAGTCTGCAATCTCAGATTCTCCCCTGTGGCCACCCAGTTGTCTCCTGTCTCAGCCCTCAGCGGCCTCAGTACAGGGACTGGCTCACCTCTGCAAGTGGGGATGCTCTCGGCTGGGTCCTTCCTCCCTGGAGCATAGACCTCCGCATCACCGCCCCCCTCCCCGGGGAGAGGAGAAAACAGGCCTCCTATCTAAAGCCTGCTTCAGGGGTGCCTGGGTGGCTCAGTCGGTTGAGCATCTGACTTCAGCTCGGGTCACGATCTCGCGGTTTGTGGGTTCGAGCCCTGCGTCCAGCTCTGTGCTGACAGCTAGCTCAGAGCCTGCAGGCTGCTTTGGATTCTGTATCTCTCTCTCTGACCCTCGCCTGATCATGCTGTCTCTCTCTCTCTCTCAGAAATAAATAAAACATAAAAAAAATAAATAAATAAAGCCTGCTTCAGCCTCTGCTCCCAAAACGTTGACAGTGGGAATAGTCATTCTCTTCCAGGGCAGTTCCCGCCCTCAGCACAACATTTAGCTGCATACCCCAAAGTCAGGCTGCACTCCCACAGCCCAGAAGAGTGGGGAGTGGTTCAGGAATGGGGAATCGTCAGGTCTGACTTGCTCTCTCTCTCTCTCTCTCTCTCACACACACACACACACACACACACACACACACGATTTTCCTGTGTAGAGTAGAAAATCCAGACTTAAAAAAAAAAATTTCTTTAACTAGCAGACCCAGTTTACATAACTTAACAATACTTAACACCTTAGTCTAAAGCAGCTGGTGGCTCAGGGCTTCCCCAAGAGCAACAGCAGCTCTGACTTCACAGCTGCCTGACCATAGAGGATCCACGGAGGTGATCTTTCCAGAACAATCCGGAAAAAAAGAGAAGATCGTCTCTGCAAGCAAATTCTCTCTTCCGCCCTAGGAGCTTGTTTACAAGCTTTTAAATAAAAGCATTTATTTATTTCTTTAAGCAATCTCTACACCCAATGTGAGGCTCAAACTCACAACCCCCAAATCAAGAGCTGCATGCTCCATTGACTGACCCAGCCGGGCGCCCCTATTTATAACCTGTAAAGTGGCAGTTTCTAGCATCAGCGGTTTTAAGATGCATGTAATAAAATTATTTCTTTAATAATTCTTAATTATTTAATAAAATTCAGTTATTTATTGAAGTGAATATTTGATAATTTGGTAGATTAAAAATGGTATCTCAGGGGCACGTGGGTGGCTTAGTCAGTTAAGCATCTGAATTCAGGTCAGGTCATGATCTTGTACTTCGTGAGTTCGAGACCCACATTAGGCTCTGTGCTGACAGCTCAGAGCCTGGAGCCCGCTTTGGATTCTGTGTCTCCTTCTCTCTCTGCCCCTCTCCTGCTTATGCTCTCTCTCTCTCTCTGTCTCTCAAAAAATGAGTAAATGTTTAAAAAAATTTTAATGGAACCTCAAATTTTATTTGCATTTCTATGATTACTTGAAAAACTGAACTTTTCTGGATGTGTATATTGGCACGCTTGTGTTTCTTATTCTGTGTATTGTCTGTTTAGATCATGAACCCATATTTCTGTCAACATGTTGGAAATACTTCCCCCAGTTTTCCATTTCCATTTTATTTTTTGAGATACTAAACATTTACGTTCTGACTAACCAAATCTCTCAATATTTTCCTTTATGGTCTCTGCCTTCTGTGTTATGCTGAGAAAAACCTACCTGACCCCGAACTGATGTAAATAGTCACTTAATTAGTTGTGTTGATTCCATTTGGAGTTTAATGCAGTGTAAAGGATCCAATCTGATTATTTCCATGAACATCGCCAATTTGCTGTGAAAGCCTTCCATCGAATAATCTCTCCTTGCCCCTCACTGGTTTGAAATGCTGCCTTTATTCGTTTTGTAAACCTTCTGTACCCGTTTCTTTGTTTTTGAAATCCCTGCCTCCCAGGGATGTTACTAGGATTAAATGAAATAACAGCTTCAGAGTCTGTCGCATGGGAAGGCAAAATCCTCTCCAAACAACTTGGTTCTCTTCCTTCCTCTTCTCCAGACCATTATGCCCTCCTCATGCCATTTGCTTCTACCGTTGACCTTGGGATTCTGGGAACAGTTCCAGCCACACAGAAGGTGCTTACTCAGGCTTCACCATTTGGCCCCCAAACTTCTTTTTGGCCTGTTAGCACCTCAGCCAAGGTGCCCTTGCTCTGGAGGGCTGGATGGGTGGGCTGCCAGGGGAAGATGGTCATTACACAGGGCTGAGGCTGTGCTGGGGGTGGGGGGAGTCAGGGGTGACGTCACAGGGAAGGCGACCTTGGAGCTGGGTCTAGGAGGGGAGAGGAATTGGGCAGGCAGAGAAGGGAGAAAGGGCATCCGTGGCCAAGGGAACAGCGTGATCAAAGCAGGGGAGTGTGGGGAGGGCCATGGCAGAAGTCAAGAGTGGCAGGAGGCTGGGGATGACAGGTCAGGGAGGGGTGTCTGTGCCCGGGAAAGGGTAGGGATTCATTTAAGTGGGAGAGTCCCAGGATCACACTTGTTTTAGGAAGATCAGCCCGGGCCGGATGGCGGCGGGGAGACCAGTCCTAGGAGGCTGTAGAGACAGCCCAGATGAAATGGGGAGCCCAGATGAAATTGACGATGAAAGGAAATGAGCAGTTTTCAAAAACAGCCAATTCAATAAAAAAGAGAAAGACTGGCAGTGGATTTGAAGTGGAAGCGCCAGGAGAGGCGGAGGACCCCCAGGTTCCTGGCTGGGGGAGGATTTACTGAGACAGGAGCACTAATGGGGGAGCACATTTGGGCTCAGGTCGGGAGGATCAGTGGAAAGGGATGGGGGGCGGAGAGGCCACAGAAGAATTCAAAATGTGCAAAACTCGATGTATCCTTGTATGCGTTCCAGGCATCTGTTACGGAAGGGCAGAACCGAGAAAGTGGCAGAAGAGATGGTGGGAAGTGGATGGTCTGGAAAATATTTAGGAATTAAATCAACAAGATCTAGGAGATGCCTTGATTTTTTTTTTTAAAGAGGGGGACAAACCTCGGATGGTACCCCCCTGGGGTACCAGGTACCCCCTGGGGGTAACCACGGCTGAGGTGCCTGTTTCTGAGATGGTGAACACAGGAAACGGAGGTTTGGTGGGAAGCTTAATTCATTAACTCAACAATTCTCAATTAAGCACCTACTTACTAGATGCCAGGGACTTTGTATTTAGGATAGAGCAGTGACAAAATCTCTGCTCTTATGAGACTTAAATTCAGTGAGCAGAGCTAGACAATAAAGAAACCAACAAGTAAGCATACGTCAAGTGGTGAAAATTGTTATGGGGGAAAATAAAGTAGGGGTGAGGTCCAAAATGTTTTAGGGGCGCCTGGGTAGCTCAGTCTGTTGGGTTCAGTCAGTTCAGGTCATGATCTCACAGTCCATGCGTTCGAGCCGCTTTGGGCTCCGTGCTGACAGCTCCGAGCCTGGAACCTGCTTTGGAATCTGTGTCTCCCTCTCTCTCTGCCCCTCCCCCTCTCACATTCTGTCTCTCAAAAAATAAAACGTTAAAAAAATTTGTTTCCACAATGTTTTAAAAATAGTTTTGTTTCATTTTTTTAATGTTTTTATTTATTTATTTATTTTAATTTCTAGGAGAGAGAGAGAGACAGCGTGAGCAGGGGAGGGTCAGAGAAATAAATAAAATATTAGAAATATTTTAGAAATAAAATAAATTTCTCTCCTAGAAATAAATAAAAATATTAAAAAAAAAAAAAGAATTCCTTGGTCTTTAGATCTCAATCCCACCACTTTCTAGCTGGGTGACCTTGGACAATTTATTTAATTTCTCCGTGCCTCAGTTTCACAATCTGTAAAACCATTCTAGCAGTCACTTAGTATGGTTATCGTGAAGGTTAAATACAGTTAAAAGAAAGAAAGCACTAAGAACAGTATCTGGCCCATTCTAAGCTCTGTAGACTGGGAGCATCAATTATGATCATTATCATCCAGGCTGCTGGTGTTGAGAGCAGACGGGAGGGTGTCAGTGTGGAAGGAGGGACACCATCTGGGCAGCCCCTGCAGTGGGCCAGCGGGCCAGGAGAAGTGTGAGAGTGACCCGGACCCGAGTGGAGAGAAATGGTCAGAATGAGAGAGGGCTGATAGCATCCACCGGTGGGTCCCTTGTGATATGTGAGAGAAAAAGGAGTTAGGACGGCTCCAAGGATTTTGCCCTGAGCACAAGGAGGCTGAAGTTGCCATTTGCTGAGATGGGGAGGAAGATCAGGGGTCTGCCTTTGAGTGTGATAAATGGGAGACGTCTGCTGGACGCCTCAGTGTGAAGGCAGGCAGTTGGATATACAGGTGGCCCGAGCTGGGGGTGTACGCTTGCGAGTGGTCAATATGCAGTGGATTTTGAAAGCCGTGGGGCCAGATGGCCTTACCAAGTGTGAGCCTGGGAGCCTGCCATGTTGACAGTGAGGGCTCGGCGGCTGCCACCACCCAGCTGACATCATGTTTGAAAAAGTCTGCTGACTTTTGAAAAAGCTTGAGGAAAAGGTTTTCGGTTTTGTCAGAGATCTCTCAAACGTTTGAAGCAGCATTTCTAGGGCACATAAATGGGACAGGCTTGGAAAGACACCAGAGATGGGTAAGCACACAGGAGGAAGGATGGGTGATCAAAGTGGTAAGTCTTTGCTGATCCAGAAAGCAATTTTCACACAAAAACTGGCTTTAAGGGGATGTGAATTACCGATACGACTGTATACTGGTACAAAAATAATTTAACAAAAGGCAGTGGTTAAGAGCACGGATTTTTTTTTTTTAAGTAGTCTCCATGCCCAGTGCGGGGATCGAGCTCACAACCCTGAGATCAAGAATCACATGCTCTACTGACTGAGCCAGTCGGGCACCCCCAAGAGCATGGATTTTGAAGGTGAATGCACTATGGTTCTTCAGGCTCTGCCCAGTGTGACTCTGGCTGGGCACTTCTCGGCCTCAGCTCCTCATCTGTAGAATGGGCTCAGCTTAGTGTCTCCATCACAGGCCTTGAAAGAGTGAAACAGAAATGCTGACAAAGTGCTTAGCATACCTCTGGCCCTAAACACACACACATACACACACACGCACACACGGGCTTTTTTCGTCTCTACCACTTGCACCCACACTTCTGACACCAAACGTGTTTTGTTTTTTTTTTTTTTTTCCTCACATTGACCATTCTCTGACACCAGCTGGGTGTCCTACAGTTCCGTTCAGTTATGACATTATCGACCTACAGTCAGTGTCAGATCCCACCAGTTAAGGGCTCAGTCCCAGCCTCCTCTATGTCTGATCTTCCTGGTATAAATCAGGGGTTCCCATGATTTATTTGGTAGAGAGGCTCACAGAACTCAGGGAAGTGCTTTGCTTCTATTACCTATTTATTTAAAAAGGTAAAACTCAGGAACAGCAGGATGCAAGAGACGAATAGGACAAAGCACGTGGTGGCTGAACACAGCTTCCACATCCCCTCTGGGAGCACCACCCTCCCAGCACCTTGATGGGCTCGCCGATCTAGAAGCTCTCCGAATCCCTTTGGTTAGGATTTTTATGGGGGGCTCATAATGGAGGTGTGTTTGATGAAATCATTGACCATTGGTGATTGAACTCAGTCTCCAGCCCCTCTCCTCTACCCAAAGATCAGGGGTTGGGGGAGGGGTGGGGAGGCTGAAATTTCCAACCCTCCAATCATGTGGCTGGGTTCTCTGGCACCCCCCCACCCATCATTAGGGGTTTTCTAAGAGTTACCTCAGTAATATGACTGAAAGGGGTTTGTTATGACAAAAAAAGGGGCACCTCTTAACCCTATCATTCAGAAATTCCAAGGAATTTCCTAGGCCAGGAACTAGAATTGGATGAAAATCAAATTTATTATATTATAATTATAGCCAATATGACAGGCTCACAATCAAGTGTTGATATCTAACTGGAAAGGGTACTAAAAAAAAAAAAATTTAGGATAGAATGAAGGGGCAGTGGAGAGGGGGCTGGAATCAGTCCTCTGGGCAGGTATGAATTAATTCAGAGGCGCGTGACCTGTGCCATTACCGAGGCTTCTCCACTCTCAGAAGGGACTCACTTCTTGGTTTCACACTCTGCTCTCCCTGTCTTGAAATTCGTAATAATTTTCTCCTTGAAATTGTGTCTTGGAAGGAAGTCCGATGGGACAGTGAGGCACGTGTGTGAACAGAGAAGATACACCAGGTGGCAGCAGGTGGGCCCCGGCCAGCAAGTATGGCGGGCGGCGGACAGCGTGGGCGCCCACTCAGTGTGCACCCACACGGCTGGGCAGGCTGGGATCTGTGCTCAGCCTGGCAGCAGCGGAATATGGCTGCAGTCCACCAAAGGCATGGTGAGAGAAGGGGCCCCACATGGAAGGGCCCATCCAGTAGATCTATGCACACGTGAGCTCTGCAGCCTAAGTCTGGGACACAAACTGCCAGCACTTGGGCAGGAAACAGTCAGTAACTTATTACAAAACCAAAGCATAGATATGGATGTTGCAATAAAGCCTGCCAGGGAGTTGCCGATTCTTCTGGATGTAGAATCCCTGGTTCTGAAAACCGCTCCTAATATTGCAAAGCAAATATTCAGAGGATTACTAGAACTCGAAGGCCAAGGTCACATTTTACAGAAAATCGTTCTATTTTCATATGAAGTCTCATTGTTAATGAGAAAGGCAATTTTAAGTTAATTTTTTTCTTGTAATCAAAGATATGCCAGTCAGGTGCCTAAACAGGTCATTAAAATTATAGACAAATTATGAAGTCACTTTCTTTTCTTTTTGTCCCAGAGGAGAGCGTGAATGCTCTCCCCTGCTATTAGAAATTGCACAGTTAACAGGCACCTGGGCGGCTCCGTCGGTTAAGCGTCCGACTTCAGCCCAGGTCATGATCTCGTGGTTCGTGAGTTCAAGCCCCGAGTCCAGCTCTGTGAGGACAGCTCAGAGCCTGGAGCCTGCTTGTGGTTCTGTGTCCCCTTTCCTCTCTGCCCCTGCCCCGCTTGCGCTGTCTCTCTCTCTCTCAAAAATAAAAATCAGTGTTAAAAATTTTTTTTGCACAGTTCAGTTCATTTTCACACATCTGGAGAAATCACAAAGGTCAGTGTGGCCTAGGTGCAGTGTATGCGCCTCACCCTGGGAGAACACCTTGGTGGTCGCCGTGTACCCCCTGCTACGTAAGTATCACCTTCAGCATGTTGTAAAACGTCACAAGTTACAGATAATGTTAAAGGAAATATTAAAACGTCACTGTATAAACTTACATATTAAATTCAGGCATATGTGGAATTGATTTTCCATAGACTTCAATCTTTTGACAAACTGTTTCACGAGACTCATCAGCTCTAAATGTACTAATTATAACAAATAAAATCTTTTGAAAGGAAAAAAAATGTATGTTAGTACCTTAAACTGCATTTTAAAATATTTTTTTTAATGTTTATTTATTTCTGAGAGAGAGAGAGAGAGTGCAAGTAGGGGAGGGACAGAGACAGAGGGAGACACAGAATTCCAATCAGGCTCCAACCTCTGAGCTGTCAGCATGGAGCCTGACGTGGGGTTCGCACTCAGGAACCGTGAGATCGTGACCTGGGCTGAAGCCGGACACTTAACCGACTGAGCCACCCAGGTGCCCCGTTTAACTGCATTTTTAATGTTTTTAAAAAATGTTTATTTTACTTGAGAGAGAGAGAGAGAATGAGAAGGGGAGGGGCAGAGAGAGAGGGAGACACAGAATCCAAAGCAGGCTCCAGGTTCTGAGCCATCAGCACAGAGCCCGAAGTGGGGCTTGAACCCACAAGCTGTGAGATCATGACCTGAGCCCTAGTTGGATGCCCAACCGACCTAGCCACCCAGGCGCCCCTAAACTGCATTTTTTAAAACTGCTTTTTGAATAAGAGACCCTGAAATTTTTGTAGGGGCCCTGATTCTGAAAACAAGTATTTCTTCAAGAGGATTTTCATATTTCCCCAAATTATTCTGACTCTGTTAAAACCCTTTGGGGCTTTTATTGATTTCTGTCAAGTCCAATGAATGGTCATCATGTTATCACTTGTTTGACAGCTGGTCATCTTTGCGGCGGCCACTCTCCACTGCAATGTCCTTCTCATCCCAATCTGGGAGCCATCTTCTCCAGCTAAGGCTCATTCTTCTGAGTAGTAGTACCTCCACCCCCCACCCCCCTCAAGTCCCCAGTCCCCGCGGCAGATCCCAGTCCTTTGGATTCAGATTCTAATGTTTGAAGTCCTTTGGCAGGTAAGGTCTGTGACAAGTGCTTTGGTAACTTCAGAGTGGAGGAAATAGGTGAATAATGGTGACGAAAACAGAACATACAAATGGTGGGCGATGTGACTATTAAGCGATAACACGAATGATGTGAAAAATATCATAACAGTGACTCCGCAGGTGTGCCCTTCTGTCTGGTGGCTCGCAGTTCCATTAGTCTTCTTGAAGCCTGGGTTGGGGGTGGGGAGGGGAATGCCGGGGAAGGGCTGTTACAGGTGAAGGAGCCTTCTGGGGACAGTCACACTCTTGTTTGCAAGCAGTTCCAGCCCTCAAGCCTCCTTAAAAGCAAGAGGAGGAAGGTAGAACCCTGGTAGACCGCAGCGAGCTCGTGACACTTTCGGAATGGTGCCTCTTCCGGGCTCCTCCAGCCTCCTCCCACTCCCGATTGGCCAATCCTTTCACCCCATCGTGGAGGGAAGCAATCTGATTGGCTTAGTCATGGAAGTGGGAGGTGCCCTTTATAGCTGCCTCGGCATCAAGGCCCTGGGACCCATCAGCCTATGAGAGAGCGACCTGCGGGTCAGGTGCTCACCTCTGTCCAGTCAGAGGCCTGGCGGTGGGACTAAGGCAGATCTAAGGCGGGACTTGCGGACAGCTCAGGGCGCAGGGGTGGCCAGACTGTGACGGCCAGGCCGATACAGAGGACCCAGCTCAACTGCTACTCTCCGACTACCGAGCTCCTGCGCCTCTGCCAGGGAGTGGTTCTCAGGCTCCTCAGCCCCCTTTACTCACTCCATCACTCCCCGATCTGCTGCTCTTTCCTCAAATAGATCTAGATTTCCTCCACGCTTATGTCCATGGTGACCTTCCCGTCTGAACAATGGGCAGCAACTTTTTGGTTGCCATCTGACCACAGGAGTGGTCTTTTAAAAACACACACCAGGATTGGGGCGCCTGGGTGGCTCAGTCGGTTGATGGTCCAACTTCGGGTCAGGTCATAATCTCCTGGTTCGTGGGTTCGAGCCCCGCATCAGGCTTGCTGCTGTCAGCCTGTCAGTGCAGAGCCTGCTTCAGGTCCTCTGTCCCTCCCCTACTTGCGCTCTCCCCCCAAATAAATAAACATTAAAAAAAGTAAAAACCCACACCAGGGTGGCCATCCGTCCGCCCTTCAGTGGTGTTCGCATCACTCAGTTGGAACCAGACCTATGGAAGGCTCAAGGTCCTGTGCAGTGGGACCCCTGAATACCTTCTGGCCTCTCCCTCCTTCTCTCCTGCGTGTCTGCCACACCTGCCTTCCCCCACTCCCAAGCTTCTCCTGGGCCAGGGACCGGCACCTTTCAGTTCCTCTCTCCAGATCACCCAGCAGCCCACCCCCTTGCCACTGAACCCCTAATCATCCTAGAGAGCTCAGATGAAGGGTCACATGCTCAGAGGGTCTGTATCTGAGCCCGGGTCTCAACTTGTATCTTCTGACATTCTCTCAGCAGCGGCCACCACTTACGTTTTCCTTTGCATGTTGGTTTAACATCCATGCCCCCTGCTGGAAGACTCTGTGATGTCAAGGGCTGTCCACGAGCACAGTGTCTTGATAAGTATCGTGCCACCTCGGGTCACTAACTTTGGATACAGTGCAAATACGCGTAGGTCTGGATGGAATCTTAGTTGCCTCTAGAAATTGGGAAAGGGACCAGGGAATGGGGACAGGCTGGGTACGCACACACTTGTAAAGCTGGGGGGTACTGGCATCAACTGTAATGATTTCACTTTTCCTGAACAGTAACGAACAAATAAAGCATATGCCAGGTCAGGGGAGTGAGGATGGGAATCCCAAGCAACGCTCCTGGAGAACAGAACACTGTGACACGTGGCAATCGGTTGGGTTTTGTCTTCACTTTATTACTATGTCACCAGAAGTCACCACCTTCACTTGGTTCACCACAAAAGGACAGATGTCATAAAGGAGGGTGCCATGGGGCCACTGGATTCACTCTTGAGACTTAACCAGGTGGTGGGGGGAGTCCAGAGTGGGGGCCCAGAATGGGGACCGTCATTCACTGCACACACGCACACACACAGAGATATATTTGTGGAGCCTTATATTATACATCTTATATATAGAAAATATATATATTTATACTATACACAGGCAGTTACGCTGCGGGAGGGCCGGGCCACCCAGGCGAGGGCTGTGGGCACCAGGGGAGGGGGAGTGGGAGTATCACATCAAGGGGCAGCGCTGGGAGATGGCTGGACCAGCCCATCATCCTCCTACAAACTCTTAGGAAGGGTGGTCCCTCTTCCTGCTCCTTAGAGAATCAGAGGGGTCTTGGGCCAAGGTCGGGGGGCCCTCAAGGGGTAACAAGTGGGAGCTCTTGGTTACATGGGGGATGCCTGAGACCCCCAAGCCTTTGAAGATCAAAACTCACCAGGGAACGTTGAAATAGGGAGCAGATGCCAGTCTCTGGGGAACTAGTCCAGTGGTTACACCCCCAGTACCAGAAGCCACCCCCAGGCAGACGGGCGGTGATTATGCAGGGTGAGTGTTAACTCGGGGGCGAGACCTGGGTCCCACACCTCTGCCCCTGTGCGTGACTTTGGACAAGTCACTGTCTTCCTGGCTGGCTCTACCATCTCTAAGGGCGCTTTCAGCTCTAATCTTATATGGAACCCAGCTTTCCTGGGTCCTCTCTTGCACTTGGTGGAAGCAGGGAGCCCAAACTTGGCAAGGTCAGGCTGTAGGGAGGTGGGGGGCTTCCAAAAAAAAAAAAAAAGGCTTGGAAGCAAGGGAGAGGCAGAGGGAGGCTAAGAGTACACCACTGGCTTTGGAATACAGCTTGGGAGCGGGGGGGAGGGGGGGGCTGTCCTCAGCCAGGGGAAGTGGCGGAGCATCACTACCAACCTCCCGGAAGCGGAGTCAGGAGCCCTGGGTCTTGGCCGAATCCAGCCCTCCGCCCTCTCTCCCTCCACCATTGGCTGGTCCCCGCCGACAGCCAGCCTGATGGTGGGGTCACAGCTGGGCTTCACCCCAAGTCGAGGAAGGAATGCAAAGTGAGATGATTCAGCACCCTGCAGTCTCCGTGTGTCTGTTGGCAGGGGGGGGTGCTCCGCGGGGAGTGGGCGAGGGGAAGGGGCTCTCACAGCCTCCTGCGCGGGCACAGAACCTCACTCTGCCAGAAACACACCCGCAGCCACCCACACCCTTACCTGCTTCGTAAGCCTGCTCTGGTACACGGGTCCCGCCGCTCGGCCTGGCAGAGACGGCAACCTCATCCCGGTCCCCACTCGGGCCACTGGGAGCGAGGGTCCCATAGACAGAGTCCCTCCGCCAGATGTGTAAGCCCGGGGTCAGCAACAACCAGCTGTGACTCAGCTGTCTGCGCCTCTCTGCCATCACTGCTGCCCCCGGTGAGGGCGCAGACGGGCCGGGGCTCAGGTCCCTGCTCCACAGCAAACTCACACTCAGCCTCCGTTTCCTCTTGCGTTAAGTGGGGACAGTGGTGCGACTTCCATATCTCTCCCTCCTTGCCTCTCTGTGGTGCTGCTCCTGCCTCTCCTCTGGCCCCTCCCAGGGGAGCCTCGCCCCTTCGCAAGCTCTCATTACAGCACACTGCCCTCTGGGGGACCCTGGGTAGCGGCGGGTTTGGGGTGCCTCTCTGGACTGTCACCTTGCATGCCTTCGGGGTCCCTGGTATAACTGTGGAGTCAACTGGCCAGTGAGCGAGTGTCACCTGCCTCTGAGGATTCTTGGGGGAATGGGGTGCCGCTGGCGGGGACGTCCAGCATGGGGCCAAACCACAACTCCCCTGCCTTGCTCCCCAAGGCACTGGCAGGTGGACACTGGGCCCCGGGTCTCCCCACCTCTATCCTGTGAGGCTTCTCGCTCCCCAAGGCTCAGTGAAGAGCCCACCTGTGCAGGAGTCTCTGTGCAGGGGTCCCCAGCCCTCCCTGTGCCTTTGGAGACACCTGCCACCATCGCCACTACAGCACCCCCACCCCCCCGGCCGGCCATGCACCAAGGGGCTCTCAGTGCTCATCCTGGGAGCAGCTGGTCCATGGCAGCAGCTCAATGGCTGGCCTTGCTGGGTCCAGAGTCCCTGCTCTCTCTACTCGGACTTCCACCCCGCCCTCTCATCAGGCCTTTTGGAAGGCCGTGGAAGGCCCCTCCGCGCCCTTGGCAGTTCCCGCCCCTGAGCCCCTGGCTAAGCCTGGCCGAGGGAAAGATGGCACAGTGTCCCAGATCAGTTCTGTTTCCTGGGAGGTCACAAGAGCAGGGAATTGGGGCACCTGCTGGGTGGCTGGAACCACGAGCCCCAGGCAGCAAAGCCCGGCCCCGCCACTTACTGCTGTGACCTTGGGACGCGTGCATCCTGTCCTGGGCCTCCTCGTCCACCTGGCCCTGGGCAGGGACAGCGGTCAGTCCTTCGGGAGGCCGCAGAGGGTGCCGGAGCTCCCGGTGGGGCGCGCACAGCATGGGGCGGTACGGGGTGGGGGTGGGGGGACCAGCGAGTGAGGCCCTCCCAGCCGGACAGGAGGCCGGGGCGGGGGGCTGGTGGGGACATGGGGAGAGGGGCCTAGAGACAGGGCTGTTCCACCTCGGGGGCGGCCAGCCAGGCAGAACAGGCCCCTGGCTTGCAGCAGAATCAGGGTATCTCACGGGCGGAGGCCCCCAGGCCTCCCAGAGTGTGATGACAGCACTGGGCGGCGGAGCCCCGGGCGGGGGGATGGGGAGGGCAGGGAGGACGGGGGACAGCAGGTGCTCCGCAGTCACGTGGCCTGGGCTTGGCGCCGACTCCCTCACCGGCTGCCGAGCGGCCCTGGGCAAGTGACCTTGGCTTCTCCAGGCCTCAGTTTCCTCAACCACGGAACGGAGACGGCCCCAACACTCGTGGCTGGGCTGTTGTCCCTCCAGCGGGTGACAGCCCCCAGTGTCCTGCAGGAGTTCACACTCGCCTGGGAGCCAAACCCTCCCAGCATCATCCAGGTCTCTCTCTGGCACCGCTCCCACCGCCGGTACCAACGGGGCCTCCTCTGTCCCTCGTCTCCCCGCTTTCCGGGACCACCTCTCACTGGTGTCAAGCGCACACCTGGCACACAGCAGGCACCCCACGAGCGCCGAGGACACAATGACTGGACGCAAACACCCCCAGCCCCCGCCGGACAGACTTGCACACATGTGTAGCTGCACCCCCAACACCTTACTGCCCGTCCCGCCCCGAGCGGCTCTGCACCTCAGTGGAGCGACCCAGAGGCTGCTGAGGTACTGGGCAGGGCAGCCTGGGAGCGGGGGTGGGGGTCTGGGTGCGGGAAGGAGGAAAGGGCTGGGGCGGCCGGGGCGGGGACAGGCGAGGGGCAGGCGGTCACTGCAGCTCAGTAGCCCTGTGACTGGTAGCCCTGGGGCTCGGCGTCAAAGGCGTTGGCCGGCTGCTGGTAGGTACCGCCCATGCCAGCGGGGTCCGGCCCGGTGCTGGGCTCTACGTAGGGGGCGTAAGGCGTGCTGGAGTCCTGGCTGGGGTCCATGTAGTCCTGGGAGAAGAGGGCCGAGTCGGCGCCAATCTGGTACCGCTGGAAGGCCAGCACGGCCTGGCCCGCCTGGGGACGGGGGGCCGGCGGGGCCGAGGGCAGGCGGGGAGGGGGCGGTTAGAGGAGAGACAGACAAGAACGCTGGGTTAGTGGCAGTTAGTTCACAGGACACAGGCAATAGAGGGTTAAATATCCTCAAAGCACCAAAGACGAAACCAAGCTTGACCGAGGGGAAGAAATTCTGTCCTTGTCGCCAGCCCTCAAGAGATCCAGAACCACCCGGTCCAGCCAGAAGGACCGTCACAAGTCCCTTTCTTATGTCCCCCAATCCCAGAGGTCACTGTGGGTCACCTCAAATTTTCCACTGTGGAGTGTTAAAGTGGCCCAGAGGCCACAACATTCTTCTCAAACTGTGTTCTCAAGGGTGTTTGTGGGATGAGGGGGCAGTTTCTGGGCGTGCTGGAAAACTGCTATCTCCTAAAAGCCACCTGATCTCTCCTGCAGCTCGGTGAAATGATGCGACTAAGGCCTGGCCGGCACATCAGCTCAAGCCCTTCATCCCACCCTTTGACCGGACGCCTGGGGCGTAGATGTGGTGGCTGGAGCTCCCGCAGCCGCGCAGTACCACGAGGTCCCTAAGCTAATTGTAGTGACGGAAGGGGTCTGGGTCACTGAAGACTTCTGGAGCCACCATGCCAGTCCTGGACTGTCTTCTCAGACTTGGACTTCATTTAAACCACTGCTATTCACAGTTTGGTCAAACAAGTTTGGGAAACTGAGTTCAACAGGGTAAAAAATAAGTTTCAGGACCACAGGACTTGTGAGAGCCTTGACTAACATCTACCGGGATCCCCGGGGGAAAAGCTATGGCAAAGTAACATTTGCCAACCTTACTGGACCAATGAAGCCCTCCTCCCAAGGGACCTAGCTGGGAAAGACTTGTCTACAATGTATGTACATAGGTGGGAAATTCTTTTTCGGTAGAAGCTATTACATTGCTATTAAGGACAATGACACTGACCACCCCAAGCCAGGGAATGAATTTAAAACATAGTTTTTAGGGGCGCCTGGGTGGCTTAGTCGGTTGGGCGTCCGACTTTCGCTTAGGTCATGATCTCGCGGTTCGTGGGTTCGAGCCCCGCGTCAGGCTCTGTGCTGACTGCCAGCTCGGAGCCTGGAGCCTGTTTCAGTCTGTGACTCCCTCTCTCTCTGACCCTCCCCTGCTCACGCTGTCTCTCTCTCTCTCCTAGAAATAAATAAAAATATTAAAAAAATAAATAAATAAACATTTAAAAAAAATAAAATAAAACATAGTTTTTAGGTTTACATTGAAAGCCTTCTCCAACGATCTTTCTAGCAGCTAATCTGCCTGTGATGGAAAGATGCTAATGCTCTACATACCCATTTCTAGGCTGGAGGACTGAGGCTTAGTTAAGGGATGGCAGGGTTAGTGCTGGAATCCAGACCTGAACACAGAAGGCCCATTCCTTCCCACTGATCAGCCCCCTCACAAGGGAATAAACCAACCAGGAAGCTGAAAGGGCCATCTGGTGAGAGGCAGGGCGTGAAGTGTGCTTGGCATTTTCTCCTAGAAAGTCCAGAAGCCCAAGTGACTAGGCACTGACTTTTGATTTGTGTTGCTCGTAAAAGCTCTGAGGGGTGGCCCTTCCTGAATCCTGGCTGTTTAAAGCAGTGCAGGAGCCTAAGAAAGGCAGACCAGCCCCAAAGGAGTTGAGCGGAGACGATCGCGCCTCCCTTGGCCAGCCAGTTCGAGGCCACACAAGGGCATGGGGCGGGCGGGGGGGGAGTTGGTGCACGGGACCCTGCTGGACTTGGGGGCAGAGGGGAGGCTTTGCTCAGAGCCCAGGGACCTGGTGGCCACCTGGCACTGCTTCTTCGGTGTGGGGAAGCTCTCTGCAGCAAGCTGTGTGCACTTGTATGCCTCTAGCATTAGGAAGCTCACTCTCTTTAAGCTTTGCTTTAGGGGCCTGTTTGCTCTAATACCCCCTCAGCTCCTGCAGAGTGGAGAGGTGGCTCCTGCCCAGGCAGCTAAAGGCCCTCAAACTGTGTAGAACTGGAGATCAAGGTCTTCTGGAAGAACAAGGGCTCACCACGTGAGGCTCGCCCCCAAAGTAGAGATTATGGAGGTGTCTCTGACTCATTGGAGAGAATGGATGAAGGGATGAGTGGCCAGAAGAGCCGACATTTATTGAGCATCTGTGCCAGGCCCCGGGCCAGCCTTTGTTTCATCCACACAATAGTCCTGAGAGGTTGGTCCACTGGGTAGTGAACAGAGGCTCAGAGAGGTGCAGGGGTTTGCCCAGGGTCACCCAGCATATGAGAGCAGGGCGGGACCCAGAGTCCTCTGACGTCCTCGGCCAGGGCCCCATCGGCAGCCAGCCTCCACGGGGACTGTATGGTCAGCCTTCGTGCTGCAGCGAGAACAGGCTCTCGCACTGTGTCTACAGCTCAGCACATCAGCAGCCCACGTATAGAGCCGACTCCGACCCTCTGATAGCCCATGGACGTCTCTCTGGGGGAGATTTCAATTTCTCTGTGTTGCCCTCCCCAGCCCGTGGGCTCCTGGGGCCAGGGACCCCGTCTGATTCATTACTAGGCACAAAACAGCTGCTCAATAAATGTTTACTGAATGAACGAACATTGGAAAAATAAAGGAGGCAACGAATGAGTGAGTGGCGAGTCTTAACTGGCCTCTCAGACCAGCCTTCCACTGCCCTGCGTGCCCTGGTATCCTGGCCCCAGCCCCCCAGCCTGCCACTGGGCAGGGGCTAGGGCGCTCCCTGCCCCCGGGAAGCCAGGCCGGCCTACGGCTGTGCCGAGGCGGGAAACAGTGTGTTGTATTCCTCTTGGAAGGTAAGGTCCTTCAATCTCCGCACGGCCAGGGCTGCGGTCAGGCTCTGCCAGGAGAGAGCAGGGGTGAGGACAGTGCGGAAGGGCCTGGAAAGGCAGAAGTGCCAGCAGGGGAGCTGGCCTCCGGGGGCACCCGTCAATCAGGCTTTTGGACCTGCCCCCCGGAAGTCCTGACGTCCAATCACTTCTCCTCCTCCTCCGTGAACTCCACCCCCATGTCAGGATCTCCCTGTAGGACTGGGTGGGTGCTGTGGTTCCCACAGGCGGGGCACCTTCTCTGGTCTGAGATCCCCTGGGGTCACCTGACTCTTCCTGCCCAGCCTTGAGGACACGGAGGGCTGGTGTGACCTCGGCTGGCGTGCTGGGGCCTGAGCCACAGGTGTTCCCCTCCAGACCCTGGCTCCTAATATCGTATTGGGAGAGGGGCCCCAAGAGAAACTGGATATTCAGGGCAGGAAGTCGCTCCAGGAGAAGCCCAGGAGGGCAGAGCGACACAAGGAGGCTGCAGCCTGGCAGGAAGGGCTAGGGCTCCTGTATTCGGCCCCGGGGTCTCCTTGCCGACGGCTGGGCCCAGGGCTGCTGGTAAACTTGGAGGGGACGGAGCTGCGCGCAGGGGCGGGAGAACCCTTGAGTTGGGGGCCTGGGGCCAACATGACCCAGATATCTGCAGGAGGGAGGCGAGGGGAGAAGAAATGCACCGAGGTGACCTGAAACCCGTGGGAATGAGGGCCCAGCCTTGCTGTCATGTGGGGGCTGCTGGAGACCAGTGGGTCCAGAGCCTGCCCAGGGGTGCCGTTTGGCCAGCGGGGCCCAGAGACGCGCTTTCTTTGACACACGCTATACTTTTTTTTTTTTTTTAACTTGAATTGCTAACACGTAACGATCAGGTTTCACACAGAAATTCAGATTTCTGGCTTCTGTGGAAAAATGGGAAGAGCTGGCCTGTGTGGGTCCCTATTCCTGCTTTGGAACAGGGATCAAGGGTGTCCTTTTGGGGGCATGCACCTGCCGCCCGGCCCACTCACTCGTTCTCACGTGCTGCCTACCACACGGACATCTGAGTTTGTGACGCCCTTCCCCCCACCTCACCCCCGCCCCACCAAAGTCAATCTCCTGATTTTAGAGATGGGAAGATAATGGGCTGGAAAACTACAGGCAACCCCAACAAGTGATCCTGGGCTCCTTCCCGGCCTCGGAACTGCAAAGCCTTATCTCCCCACCGAGGCCCCCACTTGTGTCTGTAAGAGGTTATAGTAAACACCCACGGCCCAGCTACCAGGGTGCTTAGCAGGGGCGTTCGTGACCCCTGGAAGGTTGCTCTGTGCCAGAGTGAGGGTCTACCACCACGGGGTGACCTTGCTGGCGATGGCAGCAGACTCCTTCCCAGGGAGCAGCCCCGTGGGACAGCCGAGGAGAGACCGTGCCCTGTGGGGGTCACTTTTGGGCTCCTGGAGGTGGAATGCAAGTCCCTGGCTGAGCTGAAAGGCCGCCGGCCTGGGAGCCCGAGGGGGCGGGTGGGGGCGGGCCGTGTACTCACCCACGTAAAGATGGAGAAGAAGGAGAAGGCGATGGCGGCCCGAGCTGCATCTGTGCCTTCATTCATCGGGTTGTCCTTGGGCTTGGACACCTGCCACTGGTTGGCCAGGAAGCAGAAACCCACGAACCAGAGAAAGGCCCAGAAGGCTGCAGTGTCCACCAGGGCCGGGCAGAAGGGGCCACGCATGACAGAGGGCGAGTGGGGAGGAAGTGGGGGGAAACGGGCAACAGGGAGGGGTTTAGGAGCACGCCTCCCGCACTCCCCCACCCCCAAAGGGAGAGGCGGGGGCCGGGGAGGGGCAGAGAGGGGAGCACAGGGAAGGTGAGGCGAGAACAGGGAGGTCAGTCAGACGCAGAGTGGGAGAGGGACCACAGAGAGGAGCCGGCCGTGCAGACGGCGAGGACCGAGGACGGGAGCAGAGCCGGGGAGAGGCAGGGGAGGCGAGGGGAGGGGAGGAGGGAGAGACAGAGAGAAAAGTCAGCCTAGGCGGGCATTTCTGAAGCCGAACACTGATTTCCCTGCGGAATCCCCTGCCCCGGGACGGGTCTGCCCTGCGGCAGTCTGGGAGGAGCTCTGATCCGACCCCCTGCCTCCCAGAACACTGGGCAGAGAGGAGGAGGCGGAGGCTGGGCAAGGGGGGCAGCTTATCCTCGGAGGATACCCAGGGGCTGCCCAGAGAGGACCAGAGCTGCTCAGACAAAGCGCGTGTGTGCCAAGGGGCTGGGGCATCTGGAGACCGACATCTCCCATAGGCACTGCTGGGGAACCCTGGGGCTCCGTGGAACACAGCTCGAGAACCATTAATTTCCCTCTATCCTTCCAGTCTAAGGGACTGGTCTCCCTGCTTATGGTTAGCCGGGCTCATCCTGAGGATCCCAGACCCAGGAATTGGGGGGAGGGGTCCCCTAACCAAAGAGCCAGGACCACAGGCAAAGCCCCGCGGCCTCTCAACCCAAGCGCCCAGTGAACAGACTTCAGAACTTGTGGGGACAGAAGTCAGGTCATCTCTGCCAAAGGCTGTTTCTGGAAGACGTGGGCAGCGGGTCACGTTCAGGTCCTGACCCTCCCGTGTGCCAGGCCATCAGTCCTGTCTTCCTCCTCCACCACGGGAGGCAGCACAGAAGAGGCCTCTGAGGGAAGGGACACTGTGTCCCGTCCCTGCTACGGGGCTGTGGGCTCTTCCAGGGCCTCGGGCCCAGCCCTGGTCTCACCACTCCCTGTTGCCAGCCACGTGACCCCAAGTCTGTCCCTTCGCCCGCCCGCGCCTCAGCTTCCTCATCTGGAAAATGGGCTAAGGGGACAGCTGCCTCCTAGGTGCGCACGAGGATTAACGGGCCCGTGGCCGGGACAGCCCGCTGCAGGCTCTGGCGTGTGTGGGGGGGGGGCTTACTCACCAGGGTGGGGAACTCACCTGAGACACCGATGTCGGACAGGACGGCTTTCTTGCGGTCCTTCACGCTGCTGATCTGTGGGAAGTAGACGTCCAGGGCCAGGTAGAGCAGGCAGGTGAGGAAGGTGAGCACGCCCACGGCCACGCCATAGCTGCAGGCATTGGGGTTGCGGTTGTAGATGCAGAATGTCTCGCCCTCCGAGTTGTTGTTGAGGTAGCCCTCGTTCACGATGGAGCCGAACACCACAATGGAGAACACCTGTGGGGGGAGGGTCGGGGCGGGGGAGGCGGGGAAGGCATGAGACCCAGGCCCGCAGAAGGGGAGGCTACCGCCCTCGGCCTGCTGCCTGCCCCTGCCCCAGTGAGCCCTTTCCACTCCCAACAGCCGCAAGGCTGGAGCTAAACAGGCAGTTCAGAGGGGAGGCCCAGAGAGGGAGGGCCACTTGCTTAGGGTCACACAGCGCAGGAGGGGCCAATCACTTCCTTCCTCGGCTTCAGGCAGAACAGGTCCCTCTGACCACAGACTTGGCCCTAGCAACCCACCAGCCAGGTGCTGGGAGGTCTTCCTGGGCCCTGACACCGAGATTCCTCTAGAACTGGACCCGGCCTCCCAGAATGAGTGGGGGGCACGCCCTTCTGAGAGGTGGACCTGCCAAGCCCCCACGCCCAGGCCCTCTAGGCTAACTCCTCCAGATGCTGGCACATGCCCATCAGGTGTTCCATCTGGTGCTCCCCACCCCTCTGTTGGGGGCCGTGGTGGGTCCTGTCCTTGGCCCCCCACCCCTTCCCTGTAGCCCAGACACTGGCAAATGGAAGGAGGGGTGAATCAAAAAGTAACAGCGGCCGCGATCCTGCCAGTTACAGGGCCGCCAGCGCTACCCCAAGGGCCGCACACGTGGTCCCCCGCTTAGCCCCCCAACAAGCCTCTGGGGCCAGCTGAGGTGGCCCCGGCCAACCCCACCTCTGGCATCCACTCCCTTGTGCAACCTTCTTCTCCCCCCCCCCCGTCCCCCCTGCCGAGCGGGGGCTGGGCTTTGTGGTTGGAGCAAACGGAACATCATCGCAGGAAGCGATGGATAACATCTCTGCGAGGAGACCACAAGGACGCTGGCCGCCACCTTGCTCGCCCTCTCTTGCTGCCTCCTCCTTGCTCGCTCCGATGCAAAAGCTGCCTTGGTCTGAGCTGCCCTCTGGAGGGGCCCATGTGTTTTTTAATGGTTTTTCAGCCATAAACGAATGAATGAACAAACAAACAAACAAACAAAAGCCAGTCTGACACATGCTACAGCTGGATGAACCTTAAAATGAGTAAAAAGAGGGGCTCCTGGGGGGCTCAGCTGGTTATGTGTCTGACTTGGCTCAGGTCATGATCTCACAGTTCGTGGGTTCAAGCCCCACATTGGGCTCTGTGCTGACAGCTCGGAGCCTGGAGCTGCTTCAGATTCTGTCTCCCTCTCTCTCTGCCCCTCCCCCGTTCACACTTTGTCTCTTTCTCTCTCAGAAATAAACATTAAATGATTTTTAAAAAACGGTTAATTGCACGGTATGTGAATTTTTCTGCAATCAGAGAAAAGATCGTGGGTTTGTGTCCTGGTTCAACCACGGGCACGGAGGCGGGCCATGGTGCCCCAAAAGCCCCACATCTGCTCGTCCAGACCCGGGCATGCTGGCTCTCCGCCTGGCCCCGTCACAGGTTCTACATCTTTGCCATCACCCCGTGGAGTACAGAGGGCACCTGGTGCTGCCCCCCATTAGCAGTGTAGGGAAACTGAGGCACAGAAAGTGTAGGTGGCACTATTGTCAGAAGTACAGGCTCAACTTGAACCCAAGGGTCCTGATTCCCAGCCCTGTGCTCTTTCTCACCTGACTAAGCTGACTCTCAGCCTCAGGAGGTGGGCCCTGACGAGGCATAGTCTTTCCAGACGCCTGAGGGGCCAGGAGTGTGGCTGAGTGCCAAGTCTGGTGTGTGTGGGGTCGCACACAGGAGGGGAGAGGCAGGAAGCCCTGACTTCACAGCAATTGTCTAAGGGACTCTGGGCTACTGACACGGTCTTGACAAGCAAGGCAGACGTGGGAGATGCAGGCAGGCTCTCATGGCCAGCTGCTTGAGTTGCACACAGCACAACCCTGGGACTGCCATTCACACAGCCCCCTTGGACCTGTGCACCAAGACAGGTCCACAAGGTTCCTACCAAGAAACTGCCACGTTGGGAATCTGAGGCCCAGCCCTAGACGTCACCCCATGTCCCCAATCCAGCAGAATGGAAAAGCTTCTTGATTAGAGAAGAAGGGGTGAGTCACACAGGGTGGCTGAAGTCAAATCCCAGGCCTGCTGCTTATGCTGTGAGGCCTCAGGCAAACGACTTAACCTCTCTGAGCCTCAGATTGGTCCTCGGCAAAAAGTAACCTTCCGTCTGGGACTCCCGAGAGAGTGACACGCACGCGTCCTGAGCAGAGCAGTGCACGGCGCGGCTGAGCAAGGGTTAACTCCCTTCTCCAGAGGCCTGAGGAGAGAAGGCAGAGCACCGGGAAGGGCCGCCAGGGGTGGGTACAAGGGTAGACCCCCTTCCAAGGGAAGGCCGGGAGGAGGGGGGAGGGGAAGCAGGCAGGCGGACGTTGGGGCTTTGGGGACAGCGGAGGAGGAACCATTAAGATGGGCCCCCTCTTGGGGGAGAGAGGCAGGGAGTCCCTGAGGCACGTGCTGGAGACAGTGGGTCCCCAGGAGGGTGAGGAACAAGATCAAAACATCCTCCAAGGAGCCGGCGGGGGCCCCGGGCAGCGCGGAGAGAGGAGCTCTGGGCCTCCTCCGGGCCCCGTCCACCCCACGGCTCCAGCAGACCGCGCGCCCCGCAGTCAGGCCTTCCTCACAGGTCAAAGTCACCATGGGCAAGTGACTTCTCAGAGCCTCGGTCCCCTCATCTGGAAAGCCCGGCCACCACAGCACCTGAACTAGCAGCGTGCGGCGAGGAACGGATGAGGTCATGCCTGTAAGGACCCACGTGTGATATGGAGTCGGCGCCCCCAAAACGCCAGAGTGACGTGAAACAAGCAGAAGAGATAACGAAGCAAGGGCGGGCGGTGGCCATGCCGGAAGGGAGGCCGCGGTGCTCAGGGAAGGGGCCAAGGCGAGGATTTTTGAGCTGAGCTGAGATGCCAGCCCTGCCAAGAGGCGGGAAGCGTGTTTCAGGCAGAACAGAAGGGGCAAAGGCCGAAAAGGTGGGAGAAGAGCCAGCGATGGAGGAGTAGGGCTGGAGGTGCACGGGACGCGGGGGGGAGGGGCAGGCCAGGTGGGTGGGACACAGAGAGGAGTCACAGGTGGTGACAGAATCTGCGGCTCACCGTCCCTGCCCCGCAGCGTGAAGGTCCTGGAGACAACCCCCCCGCCCCCCCCCACCCCCGCTGCCACCGCCTGCCTTCGGGACACAATCCCAGCTTCCAGGGGCTATGGGTCCAGTCCCGTGATGTGCCGCTCGCCCACCTCTGCTGGGCCTCTCCTCCCTCCACTGCCCACCAGTTCCTGCTTCCCCACCTTCCCACGCCCCCGGCCCTTTGCACGGTTTCTTTTCTGAAGGTGATTTCTACCCGCGCAGGGTATGCCCAGTGGCGGTGGAGCAAGCTGCCACCGAGGCAGGCAGAGCCCGACCCCCCAAGCCTTGAAGGGCAGGGTGAGCTCAGGAGCCACTTCAGGCTTAATCAGACTTGATCTGACTTAGGTCTGAAAAGCAGCCACCCTGGGCACGGCGGAGAGAAGAGTGTAAGGCCAAGGTGAAAGCTGGGAGGCCCGCTGGGGGCTAAGCGGCGTCCGGGGGAGGGGGGAGGGGCTGGGCTGGCGCAGGCAGTGGTGGCGGTGGGACGCAGTGGGTGCTGCATGTGGAAGGTAAAGCCACCAGGATCTGCTGACAGGTCTGCGGGAAGGACGAGGGGAAGAGCAAAGGGCGGGGTGTGGAGGGCGGGGCTCGATGACCCCCGGAACAGGCATGCCCTTCCCGCGACGGCCCCGCAGGCCGCAGAGCTGGGCCAGCACCAGGGACGCACCCGACCTGGCCTGAGAGTCTACAGATGGAGAAGCGTCACCAAGGATACACGACTAGTCCCTTGTGGTCCCCAAACTCCCCCCAGGACCCTGTAAGCCTGGGGTTAATGACTCCATTTAGCTGCTGTCTTTCCACCCACGTGGGAGCGAGCCCCCCAAGGGCAGGGATGGGCCTCGAGCTCACATCCCGAGCGGTGGGAGGAAGGGGGGGCCCCTCAGGACCTACGAGGTGCCTGAAATACATGCTCCTAACTCCACGCGGGTCCACGTCCTTATTTTCATTTTCCGGCCGTGTGCGGGGATCTGCCCGGGCTGCAGCCGGTTGGGGTGAATACAGACTCAAGCCCAAGTCCGTCTGAGCCCAAAGCCAGGGCTCTGCGTCAGGTCAGGCGGCCGCCAGGGTGACTTGCTAAGGCCGGAGCTGCCACCAGGGAACCGGAAATTAAACCAGAATGAAATTCTACGCTGCTGTGGCCAAACTTCCTAACAAGCGGATCTGCTAGCGGGGGGGACGGGAGACAGGTCTGTGGCGGCAGAGCCAGCGCCTGGGGACAGCTCAGGGTGGCCTGGGGGGAGGCCCCACCCAGGCCACTGGTCCCTGGAAGGCATGGGAAAAACAATCCCTTTTCCTCGAACTAAAGCAAATGCTATTGGGGTGGGGGGGGGACGCACTAATGTAAATGGGCCAAGGCTGTTTTTTCACCATCCTTATAATCCAATCCTGAGTCTTTTTAAAATGGATGGGGAAAAAAAAAGGATTCCAGATGGTAGTCGGAGCGGAGCTACGTCAAACTCAGAAAAACCCATCGGAAGCTGTCTCAGAATCTCAGCATTTCAGGATCTTGGGGTACTGGATTCAGAGACACAGAAGTGGAGACCCCAGAAGTGCCAGACCCCGCCCCCACCCCGCTCAGCCATCCCAGACGCCAGGGCTGGCACAGCTGCGCGCTGTCTGGTCGCTGTGCACCGGCTGTTCCCGCCTCCCAGAATGCCCTTCCCCACCTTTTTCATCTTTCAAATAGGATCAAACCCCTTCTCACCCTTCGAAAGCTGGCTGGCAGCTGGCAGTTCCGTAGCAGGGACGCCCTCCTTCCCAGTCCCTCCCCCGCCCTGACGCTGCACGCACTCCTGCTTGGGGCTCGCTTATGGGTCCATCTCTCCAGAGACCCCAAGCTAACCCATGGTCTCTGCAGGGGCCCTGCGTCGACTGGGAGTGCCCGACAGAAGTCATCTCCGTTAGTCCTCTAAGGAAAAAATAAACGTAAAAACATCCCCACAAATCAGGCTCACTTAGCCCATTTCACGGAGAGGGAGGCTGAGGCCCGGAGCCCGGACCAGCCCGCCTCCAGCCCCACCCCAGAAGGTAACTCAAATCCCTGCCTTCAGCTGCGTCCCCAGGAGTGAAGTCCAGGTCCCAAGCTCTAGGATGAGCATGAGTCCCAGGAGGGACACCCGCCATCCCGAGCCGTGTCACCACCCCCTAGTGCAGGAGGGGCTGGGCCCACTTTACCCCACATCTGCACACGGGGCTGGCAGGCCGTGCCCAGGCCACTGCCGGGCATCAGGGGCATCGGGCTGCCCCAGCTCTAGGGAGAGCTGGGCCAATCCAGCGGAAGGGTCAGAGGTCACTGCTCTTTGCCGGGAACTCCCCAGAGGCTGGCTTTGACCATCTTCGGGCACATGCTCGCTTTCCCGCCAGATAAGCTGTAGAGAGGGGAGCCCGAGTCCTGCCAGCTGGGAAGGGCACTGCCCATCCCACCCTCTACTGGGACGTGCTCCTGAGCCCCGCGCCGCCCCACAGGCAGCCAGCTGGCCTGCTCACCGGCGCTCCACCCCCTGGTGTCGGCTGCTGACCACCTCCAGGCTGCAGCGCTGTCCAACCCAGGACAGCCTCCTCGGTGGGCTCCGAGGTCCCCCTACTTGGGCCACTGGTCTCACGTCCAGCCTCTCCCGCCCCCAGTGACCTCCAGCACCCCTCATCCATCCGCACACTGGCTCCCAACCAGGAGCTCGAATCCCGCGTCGGGCTCACCCTCGAAGGCCATCCACTGCGGCATCAGGCCTACTTCTTCATCCTGCACCCAGTCACTCACATGACCCACCGGCCCCGACGCTGGCCCAGGCCACCACCACCTCTTGCCAGGCGACGACAGCAGCTTCCTAGGCTCTGTGTCCACTCCCACCCCTGCACTGTCCCCTCACGGCAGCTGGAAAGGTCCCTCGCCACTTTTTTTTTAAATGTTTTTTTTTAAATTTATTTATTTCTAGGAGACAGAGAGAGAGACAGCGTGAGCAGGGGAGGGTCAGAGAGAGAGGGAGTCACAGACTTGAAACAGGCTCCAGGCTCTGAGCTGGCAGTCAGCACAGAGCCCGACGCGGGGCTCGAACCCACGAACCGCGAGATCATGACCCAAGCGAAAGTCGGACGCTTAACCGACTAAGCCACCCAGGCGCCCCCCTCGCAACTTTTTTTTAATGTTTTTATTCATTTTTGAGAGAGAGGATGAGCAGGGGAGGGGCAGAGAGAGAGACACACAGGATCTGAAGCAGGCTCCAGGCTCTGAGCGGTCAGCACAGAGCCCGATGCGGGGGCTCGAACCCATTAACCACGAGACCATGACCTGAACTGAAATCGGATGCTTAACGGACAGAGCTTCCCAGGCGCCCCCGGAAAGATCCCTTTAAACACATCCCCCCTGCTCCGCCCTACCCACCTCCAGCCGCAGGATGGATACCCAGCCCAGCTGCAAGCGCTGGGCTCCTGCCTTCCTCTTGGACTCCTTTCTCCCACTCTAGCTCCCTCCCAAGCTCATTCCTGCCTCAGGGCCTTTGCACTTGGCTTTTCCCTCTGCCCAGAATACCCAGAGCTCCCCAGATCTTCCAGGCTGGCTCCTGCTGGTTCCTTCTCAACATCTGAATCTCAGAGAAGACAACTGCTCAGAGAAGCCCTCCAGACCCGACTCCCAGATCTACGATATTCTCCGGTACTCCAATGTGTTTCCTTGGTAACATTATTATATACAAATGTCCTTTTTGGGTGAACATATCCCCCCCTGGACCCAGACGGAGGGTCAGGAAAGGCTTTCTTTTTTTTCTTTTTCTTTTTTTTTTTTTTAAATTTTAACGTTTATTTATTTTTGAGAGATGGAGAGAGACAGAGTGTGACAGGGGGAGGGGCAGAGAGAAAGGGAGACACAGACTCTGAAGCAGGCTCCAGGCTCTGAGCTGTCAGCACAGAGCCCGACGCGGGGCTTGAACCCATAGACTGTGAGATCATGACCTGAGCCGAAGTCAAATGCTTAACTGACTGAGCCACCCAGGTGCCCCAAGGAAAGGCTTTGAGGGGAGCAAACAGCCAGCCTGAGATGGGCAGAGGTACAGGAAGCATGGGCATCAGCATCCCTGGTTTGGGCCTCTGCTTGGGCCACTTCTGACCATGGGGAGCTCACTCCCTAAAATGGGGGGCTGCTGAGTCCTCTCCGTCACCTCAAGCTGAACCGGCCTTCCTGTCAGTGTCCCTAGCAAAGTCCTCAATCCCGCCCCCGGGGCCCCAGGGAAAGGCCATGTGAGCGGAGAAAGAGCTGTGCTTTTGAGGATGAGTCAGTCTGCCAAGGGCCCCCCTTCACGGAAGGGGGCCCTGCCTCCCACAGGGTCATATGAGGAAAATGGCTGAAGCCAACGCAGGGGCACATGATGGGCACCAGGCAAGCCACCCTGCTTCCTGAAGAGGCTCGTGCGGAGCCGCAGGGCTGAGGCGGGGTCAGGGGTGGGGGGGCTCCCAGGGTCCCTTCTCCCCTCCCCTGCCTGGGCACTATGTTCTGAGGCCTTGGGTGGAACCTGCAAGGGATTAGGCCGTAATCTTCCCACAAGCTGTCCCTGGAGTTGGCAGCGGTGGGGGTGGGGAGGGGGCCGTGCTGGGCAGGGGCCTGAGCAAGCAGAGCCCTGCACCCCCCACCCCCACCCCAAGGTACCGAGACTCGGCCGGGGGATCCGAAGGCTCCCCCTTCTCGCCACAGCGTCCCCGTCTTCACCCTCCTGTGGCTGTGTGGCCACAGGGTTGCAGGGAGCCTTGTTCGAAAGGGGGAAACAGCCGCTTGCCTGGCCCAGGGCTGCTGCTTGGTGGCCCAAGTATCCAGACACCTCACCCCATGATCATCTGCAGCCCAGGCCCCTCCTCACCCGGCCCCGCCACCTCCCGACTTTCTGAGGGAGGGAGGGGGACAGTGTCACCCCTGGAAAAGGGCTGCCTGGGCCCTTCCCGGGCGGGGGCCTTGCGTATCCCCAGCGGCCCCCCGCGGCAGGCAGGCCCTGCTCTCCCATTTTGCAGGTGGGGAAACCAAGGCTCTGTGCAGTCTCTCAGCTGGTCGCAAGGGCAGGGGTAGTCACCCAGGTGGGGGTGCTCCTGCTCAGCTCAACGCCCGCCTCTGCACTGCCACCTCCAACGTGACGGACGTCCTTTACTGTTTCTTTCCTCTGCGGAAGTCCTCCATCTTCAGAGAGAGAAGCGGGTGCCAGGCCCTGCCTCACTTTCTAAAGACACAAAGGGAGAAACACCTTCTGCACGGACAGTTCTTACAGCCGTTCATGCGGAGCACAAAGGAAGCAGGGCGGAGACAGAAAGCTGGGGCAGGGGGTGGAAATCCTGGAAAGCTTCAAGGAGGAAGTGACTTCTGAGTTGGGCCTTGAAGGCTAGGTGGGAGACCCTGAATAGGGGCGGTGGGTGGAAAGAGGAAAGCAGAGCAGTGCAGCTCCTCCCCTCATTTACCCACACGTGGATCCTTCACAAGAGGCCACACGCTGTCTGGCACTGGGGACACAACAGTGATGTCACAGACGCAGCGTCTGCAGCCCCAGAGCTTACACGCGTGGGGGTGGCGGCCTCTTCACTGCTCTGCTGTACGGCTCGGCCTTTACCGTGATGTCCCTTCGGCCCGGAGCTCCTTCCCCCGTCTCCGCCTGGCTGACGCTGTCCCTCTTATAACCATACTGTCCCTTCCCTGTCCCTGGCCTGGGTGAGCATCTCCTTACTCTGGTCATGGGCTCGCCTCTGCATTTCTTCTGGTTTCGCCACCATGTTTCCCTCCACCAGACGGTGGAGGAGCCCTCAGCAAGGTGCAGGCACCCAGCACACGCTCGACGTGTGTATTAAATAGAAGGTGACAGAAGGTCTGCGTCCGCGGCTGTCGGCTCCAAGGGGAAGACGGAGAGATCTCTCCCTGCCGGCCAGGGTCGGCTGGCAGAGCTGTTAATGACGAGCAGCCATGGACTTGGCAAAGAGAAGGTCACAGATGGTGGGGAGGTGGGGGAGAAAGCCTGAGCCGGGTGCGTGTGAGAAGCAGGGAGACACCTCGCTGAGCGATGGAAATAAGGCACATTCGGAAGCTGGTGGCCAAGAGCCCGAGTGGAGAGGGCGACACTGAGGATTGGGGGGAGAGGGAGGGGGAGTGGGCGTGCAGAGCTAGTGGGCAGGGAGGCTGGCCTGGGCCACAGAATCGGAGAGAGCCCAGGGGAGGCCGGGCGCGAGGAGGCCGAGGGAGAGTGCCCGACGCAGGAGGCTGTGGGTAAGACCACGGGGGAGCCCAGCTGGAGGCGGCCAGCGAGGCTGGGCTGAGGGCGGCACACAGCCTGAGGGTCAACGGCTCGGAGGTCCCAGGCCCAGGGATGCTGGGATCAGGAGGCGAGAGGAGAACAAACAGGAAAGGGGACGGGGCGGCCACCCGAGAGCATGCATCTGCGGGAAAGACGGCCAGGCCCAGGGCGCACCTGGCGAAAGGGGCTAAGGCACGGGGAGGGGACCGTGGGCGGTGGCGAGGCTGGGGTGCAAGCAGGATCATGGAGGTGGGCACCACGGCCCCAGGAATGACGGCGGAAGTAGCGCTAGAGGGACCGGGTAGTAGGATGGAGGCACCTCGGGCACCTTCACGGAGTAGGGGAGGGGCCCGGAGCTGGGCTAAGATGAGGGGATCCCGTGCTGGCACGAGAGTCGTCACTGAGCAAGAATGATCTGGAAGCAGCCTTAGGAGCCAGGAGGACCCTGTCCCACCTCGAGGCTCAGCAGGGAGAGCGTATGAGGGAAGGAAGAGCCCCCTTAAGAGGGCTGCCAGGGGAGGGGGGAGGCCGGGTTACAATGCAATGTACAATCAGGGATGCTCGGAGCGGGGCAGGGGCTCGGGCACACAGGTCACGTCCTCCTGACCCCGGGACCATGAGTTGAGAGCCCCGACTTGTTGGGGTTCCTGAATGACTGTGTTCTAAACACCGTGGGCCTGGCAGCCTGAGGCTGTCCCAGCCAAACAGCCACCCCTTCCCCATACTCCCTTACACCCCCCTCCCACCCTCAGCAGACAGGAGCTGAGCATAATTCCATCCCCGGAAGGGAAGCATCCTCCAGAAACACAGGGCCATGAGCTGCTGTGCCAGGAGCCGCTGACACTCTGCTCACATACGTGGAGCTGCGGCCTAGCCCCCCGCTCTGCAGGGCCCCCCCAAAAGCATTGTGGGGAGTGTGGGTCTTGATATCACTTCTTTAAAGCCTGGCCAGTCCACAAGTCTCCGACCTGGAGTCCACTAGGGGCAAGAGTGGGGTTCCTCGAGGGTGGAAAGGGTGGGAATCAGCCCAATCTGAATACCCATTTCCCATTTGACAGATGGGAACACTGAGGCCCAGAGCACATGGCATCTTGCTCAAGTGCCCCCACCAGTCACGGTCAGAGGGGGTCGCAGAACGTCTCCTGAAGACCTCACCCCTCGGTCAACGTCTCCTGAAGGCCTCCCGGCTGCTGACTGCCTCCTAGACCTGAGAGGTCAGCCACAGGCCAGTGAAGAGAGAAGGAAGATCTCTAGACTGTTAGCGATAAACACCAAAGGAGCACGTCATCTACCGCCACGGATCTAGGTCCCTGAGTAAATGACAGGGCCATGCCGGGTGCTGGGGGAGGACACGCTGGGAAGGCCACACATCTCCTGCCGGGACACCTGTCCCCAGCACCCTCTCAGGTCACGCTTCCCCATGGCGGCCACAGGGAGCTCTTCTGTGTTTCAAACTCCTCTCGGTGGCTGCCCACAGCCCTCAGATGAAGCCCAGAGAGTACACCTGCCACCTGAGGCCTTTTCTGAGCCGCCCCCCCGGGCCGCCACTCTCCAGCACATTCACAGTGTGACGTCACTCCCTTGCTCACCCGGGGCCCAGCAAACTCACCATCATTTACTTCCAAAGCCCGCTCAGATCTCATGCCTCCAAATACAGGCACACGCTGTTCCCTCTACCTGCAGTGCCCCTCCCTGCTTCCTTATCAGAACCAACTCAGAAGCCACCCCCCCCAGGAAGCCCTCCCTGCTCCCCTGGCAGAGGTAGCTACTCCGTGTTGGATCCTCTTCTGGTAGCATCGCAAGCTTCCCCATAGTGCCTTTCACTGTACAGACAGCGTGTCAGGTGAGCACACAGGCTGGTCCTGGGCAGGGACCTGGCACGTGTGTGGACCAAGTGACGGAACGCCAGAGCCGGCCAGAGCCTCTGTCTCCAACCCGGACCCCCTTCACCTGGCACGCAGCTCCCGATTTTGATGCAGGATGGCAATCTGGAGGGCGTCTCATCTTGAAGCTGCCGTTTCCAAGGCCAGCCCAGCTTTTATACTCAGTGTTCACTGGGATGACTGAGGGGGTTTGCTAAAAACAACACCCCTTCAAGCCCCCTCGGCACCAATGCCACCTACACAGGGAAGCCACGGGAGCGCACCGACCTCCAGGCTGTACCTCTGTCGTTTGGGGCGGCACCTTACCCTGCTTACAGAACCCCAGGGGCGTCACACTCAAGGCCCTTAAGAAATCGACCCTGAACACACCACCCTTTCAGACATTTTATCATTGACTTTGCTCAAACTGAACATTAAAACACCAACCACTCGATCCTCCACCAGCACCAAAATCCCTTCCCCGCAGGCCAGTTCGACCCTCTAAAAGGAAGACGTGAAGGTGGCCTTTTCCAGGAAGTTAGCGGGCTCCCAGCCAGAGCTCGGCTTCCCCACCGGGCTCCAGGGATAAAGAAAGGCGGCACAGATGGGTTGCAGTCCTGGAGCACCCCAGACCCAGCTCAGCCTCCTCACTTAGGTGGGGAGACTGAGGCACAGGGGTGGGCGCAGCTGGGGCCTGGGGGGCCGGGAGACGCAGCCTTCTCCTGGCTCCCAGATGGCACAGCCCCATCTCCCATCTCCAATCGCGGTGGGAGGTGGCACTTAACTTGCCCTTGACACTGCCCCAGCTCAGCCATCCCCTCCTCACCCGAGGCAGGAAAGGTCCGAATCTGCTGAGCTCACAGGCTCTCTCCCAGCCTTAGCCAAAGCGGTCGATCGCTGCTGTGAGTAATCACCTTACCAGGTCTGGGGGCCAGTGAGGGGAGAAGGGGCAGAGAGGAGCCAGGAAGCCTCTATCAAAGGACAAAAAGGTCGTGTTGGGGGGCCTGTTTCTGCCCCAGCAGCTCGGACTCCAAGGTAGACCCAGGTCTGGGGAGGCTCTGAAGCTTCTACAGGTTGGGGGGTCCCTCTTTCAGAAAAAGATCTATTACAGATTCTATAAAACCTCAAGTCCACGTGCACATGTTGCGAGGGCCTCTCCGGGGCTGCAGAAGGGGTCGGTGTGGCACAGGAGTCGTCCGGGCCACGGTGGCCAGTCGTCTGGGATTGTGTGGGACCGAGGGGCTCCCAGACACATAACTCCTGGTGCTGAAGCTGGGAACGTTCCAGCAAACCAAGATGAACCGGTCGCCCTAGCCCTGGAGCTTGGGCTTCGTGAGTTTGAAGGCCAAGCCTGATGGCTCCCAGGCCCCGTGATGCCAAGGGGAACCGGGGTGAAGGACAGGTCGCCAGCAGCATTGTCTACATGCTCATCAATGTGTTAAAACATTTCAGAGCACCACGTACTTTTGAAAAAGACTAGAAGGAAACATTGGTCCTCTCTACGTGATGGGATCGCATATGATTTTTGCCCCCCCCTGTTTTTTTTTTTACCCCCTCCCCTGCCATCGTTTTTATTGTGGTAAAATACAACATAAAATGTACCACCTTGGGGCGCCTGGGTGGCTCAGCCGGTTAAGCATTCGCCTTCGGCTCAGGGCATGATCTCACGGTTCGTGTGTCTCCCTCTCTCAGCCCCTCCCCTGCTCATGCTCTCTCTCTCAAAATAAACATTAAAAAATTTTATGAAAAGAATGTACCATCTTAATCATTTTTAAGCATACAGCTCAATGGTATAAGTACAGTGCATTTATTTTTTTTTAATTTTTTAAATGTTCTTATTTACTTTTGATAAGAGAAAGAGACAGACAGAGCATGACCAGGGGAGGGGCAGAGAGAGGGCGCGAGGAGACACAGAATCTGAAGCAGGCTCCGGGCTCTGAACTGTCAGCACAGAGCCTGAAGCGGGGCTCGAACTTGTGAACTCGAACTTGTGAGCTGCGAGATCATGACCCGAGCCAAAGTCAGACGCTTAGCTGACGGGGCCACCCGGGGGCCCCAAGTACAATACATTTATATTGTTGTATGACCATCACGAGTGATGTTTTTATTTTCCAAACGTCAGCAGGGACTACTTTTGTGATCAGAAAAAAATGCAATATATTTTTTTAAGGTGTCACTCAGCCTGTATCAGCTGCCTGTGCTCACATGAAGGTAGTGAGCAGAGCTAGGAGGCCTGGGGGGGGTGGGGTGTGAGGGGGGGTTGGGCTGGCCCAGACGACCTTTATCCTTTCCAATCCTGAAATCCAGGATTCTGACCTCTTCCAGCTCCAGGAGAAGCAATCACTGTGCTCTGGAGTCCCCAAGATTTGGGTTCGAATCCTCTGCCGCTTACATGCTCAGTAACCTTGGGACTCTCTACGCCTCAGTTTCCTCAAGTGATGCAGGCCGTCTGGGAACTAGCCGGGGAACTGTGTGCACACCCCAACACACAGTGGGTACTCCATCAGTTATGCTTCCTTCCTGCTGCTTAGAATGTCTCCCTGCACCCCGATGTGCACACATGTAAGCCCTGCTCATCCTTCAAGGCCCGATTTGATATCACCTTCTCCATGAAGCCTCTCTTGATCCCCACAGCAGGGAGACCCCTCTACTGACTCTCACGGCCTCTGCCGGGGTGGGGGGGAGTACGCGGCTCCGTTCCCAGTAGAACTGTAGGATCCCTGAGCACTAAAGCCTGCATCTGAGTCATGCCGCCTTCCCTAGGGGCCCAGCAGACTCAATGAAGCTTTGCTAAATGAAGCCATCGCAGGCAGAAGTGACCCAAGCAGGCAAGCTGCTCACAGCCCTCACAAAGCCCGTGGCTTCACCCTCTCAGTGGCCAAGGGGCTGGCAAACGGGAGCAGAGCATAGAGCTGCCCTACCTGATCAGGCAGGTGCCCCCCACAGCTCCGTCTCTGGCCAAGGGCCAGCTGGGGTCTCTGAGCAGCTGGAGACTGGCACCGATGAATGAATTCGGCGCCACAAACCTTTACAGGGCTGCTGCCAGGCCCTGTGCTGTCCCTGGGGCTTTCCTGCCCTCAAAGCGCTTCCCACCCGATGGGCACTTGAGAAGAAAGGGGTTTACACACAGCCCCACTTCTTGAGGCACCAAGAGGAGGTTTTAATGTTTTTAGGCAAAGGAGAGTGGCCTTCCTTTCTCTCTGGGAGGCCAGAGAGGAGATAAATACCCAAGCTGTCCCACCCATCAGACCCTCATACTGCCCAGAAAACCCAGAAAGTGAGGAAGCTTGAGAGCCCTGAGGCCACGGCTGACCTCAGGCGTAGCCCCTGACAGTGACCCTGACCAGTGTCCCCAATCCCAAGCCCTTCTGGTGGGGTCCACAGGCACTGGTTCCAGGTCACCCTCTAGTGAGGGTGCCTGGGCAATGGCCAGCAAACCCTAGAGGGCCCCAGGCACCCCCTCCTACAGCAGGCCTTCTTTCCCTGGGGTGCTGTCGGGACCACATGAACCCTTCCCTCTGGGCTCACTGTCTGTCCCCATCCTCCTCCCCCACAACCCCTGGTTGGAGCAGGGAGAGCAGGGAACCCCCGCTGCTGGGGAATTCTGACCCCCCACCAGGCTGGAGATGGGGCAAGCCCCTCTGCTCTCCCCTAATCCTTCTCCCCCCACCCCCCCGCCCCCGCCAAGCATCCAGGTGTACTTGCGTGGGGGGGGGGGAGTGTTGTCATGGATTCAGGAAATATCAGAGCCCACGATGGCTCCTCCCACCTCTCTACAAATCGGGAAACTGAGGCGCGAGAGAGGAGCTGTCTCTCCCCACGTCGGAAGGTAACTCCTCATTTCCCATTAACATTTCTTGGGTGGTTCCCAGCCCAAGGTCACGCAGCGAAGGAGAGGCAGTTCCCTTGCAAGCCAGGTATCCGGCTCCCGACGCATCGCTCCACACCTTCCGGGCTAAGCCAGAAAACCCGGTTTCTGGCCCTGTCCTCCTGGAACGTCCAAGGCAGGCGCAGCGTGCGCCCCGTGAGATGATCCACGCCCTAATCCACCCACACCCCGCCCCAAAACGGCCACCTGAAACCCGGGCTTAGTCCCCACGGCCGCCGATCCGCCCGGGCGGCCGCGCGCAACCCGAGCCGCGAGCTGCATAGCGGCGGCCTGGAGGTCACGGAGATGGGGGGCCATAGGCGAATGGGGGCGCCGGGAATCAAGGGCTACGGCAGCAGGAGCGGGAGCTCCCCGCCAGCGCTGGGACAGCCCCCCCACCGCCAGGGGCCCGGGTAGGAGGGGGTGGAGGGCGCCGGCACCTGGGTAGGACGGCTCCCCGCCGGCTGCGGCACCCATGCCCGGGGTCCCGCTGGGTTGGGGTCCGTCCGGGCGCGCCGCCCTTGCCGGCGCCCCAACCACCCCCCAACCCCGCGCGGCCGGGCCACCAACCGTCCTTACCCAAGACACGACGCGCAGGATGGTGTGCGGCTGCCGGACCAGGGTGTGGGGGTCGAAGGCGCCCCCGGCTTTGCCCGCTCCGTACGCACCCCCTTCCATCGTGGCTGCACCCGCGCGGTGCCCCCCCGCTCGGCGCGCGCCGCCGGCCCTGCGCGTGCGCGGCGCCCCCGCCCCCTCCCCTCCTCGCGCGGTCGGCGTGGCCGAGGGCTCCCGCCAGGGGGCGTCCTGTGCGGAGGGCGTCTGGACGCGGGACGCGGGACGCGCGCGCGCTCATTCGCGGGGGCGCGCGTGCTGCGGACCGGGCGGAGGGCGCGCTCGTCGTTACTGTGGGGACCTCATTGCAGAGCTCCGGGGTGGGTGTGGGGGGTGTGGGGGGTGTGGTGATTGCCGCAAATACGGGACGGCCCGCCCTGCCCCCACCACAGCCCCTCCGAGCCTAAGGTTCTGGTCGAAACCTTCTTCGTTATTGGTTTCCTGTCGCTGTTTGACCCCAACATAGAGGGCAGGGGCCGAGTTTGTCTTCCTACACAGCGGGTGTCGCATGCAGATTTCTCCAGTGAATGAGTGGCCCACGAACGTATAACCCTCCAAAGCACAGCCCCCACCTCTCCCAGGACCTTTGCACCTTGCTTTTAGGCTGAGATCACGTGGGCCTCTGTGGCTGCGCACCGCCCGCCACCCCCAGCCTGGAGAGGCCGAGACACCCGGCACAGAGGCGGAGGCTTAGGAAGGGTAACGAAGTTTTTACTGGACGTACCCCCCACCACACACACACACACACACACACACACACACACACACGCACACACACACACTACCCTTTTCCTTAATTTAGTAATTAATTCCGTAATTATTTGCTCATTGTTTTCTTCTGCTAGCCTCTGCATTTGGCTATCTCATTCGCTGCTGTAGCCAACGTTCTGGCACATAGTAGGTGCTCAGTAAATAGGCCTTGGTCCCCAGAACCCCATCACAGCTTGGGTTAGACATCAAGGGTTCATGGAAATAGGATAGAGTTGCAGTGGGAAGAAGCTTCCAGGTCTGGCTCTTCCCATGACCTGTAGTCATTATGGCCTCTCTCCACCTGCCCGAGTTCCTCTGTTGGATCCAGGATCACGTTGGACAAGGATCCCTGCAGAGGCTTTGCAGCGGTGGTGTCTTGTCATTCTGTGATGACAGGACCCAGATCTGTGCAGAGGAAACGTGGGGTGGGTGTGAGGGCACTTCTCAGAAATATCACCTAGCCAAATGTGCATCTTAGGCTCTGTTTACTGAGGGTTAACTGTGTGCGGCTCAAAACAAACAAACAAACAAACAAAAATAACTACAGCACAGAGTGCAGGGCTAAGGGCTTTACACATGGTTCAGTTTAATATAGCAACCTCATAAGGTAGCTGCTATGATTCTATAAAACTTCTAGAAGAGAGGCGACTGAGTAGCTCAGTTGGTTAATCATCCGACTTTGACTCAGGTCATGATCTCACAGTTTGTGGGTTCGAGACCTGCGTTGGGCTCTGTGCTACCAGTGTGCAGCCTGGAGCCTGCTTCAGATTGTCTGTCTGTCTGTCTCTCTCTGCCCCTCCCCCACTCACATTCTGTCTCTCTCCTTCTCTCTCTCTCTCTCAAAAATAAACATAAAAAAAACTTATAGAAGAAAACAAAAGAGAAATTTTTTGTGACTTTGGGTCGGGCAAAGAGTTCTTAGCTGCAACGGCAAGAGCATGATCTATAAACGAAAACAATTGATAAATTGAACTTCATCAAGATTACGAACTGCTCTTCAAAATGACTTCAAAAGTCATTGCTACAAGAATAAATGAAGGCCAACCACAACCTGGGAGAAGATCTTTACTCATAGCATACATTTGATAAAGAATTTGCATCCCTAGTATATAAAGAATTCTAAAAAGCCAATAAGAAAACAATCTGCTCTTTAAAAAATGGGCAAAAGATTTGAACAGATAACATGTCACCAGAAAAGATATACAGATGGCAACTAAGCGCATGAAAAGATGCTTAACATCATTAGTCATTAGGGAAATGCAGATTAAAACCAGGATGGGACACTTCCACATACCTATTAAAATGGTTAAAAAATTTTTCGTTTGACAATATCAAATACTAATGAGGATTTAGAACACCTGGAGCTCTCGTACCTTGCTGGTGAACATACAAAATGGTACGGCCACTTAGGAAAATGGGTTAGCAGTTTCTTATAAAGGTAGCTTATACATTTATGTTATGACCCTGTAATCCGTCTCCTAGGTATTTGCCCCAGAGAAAAAGTTATGTTCACACAAAACCCTGCACAAGAATGTTTACAACAGCTTTAGACTTGGAAACAACCCAAAAGTCCCTCAACTGGAGATAAACTGTGGAGTACTCCCTGCAACGGAATACGACGCAGGAATAAAAAGGAGTGAACAATTGATACACTCAACAACCTGTGTTATATTAAGAAAAAGAAGCGAGGGGCTCCTGGGTGGATCAGTCGGTTAAGGGTCCGACTTCAGCTCAGGTCATGATCTCACGGTTCATGGGTTCGAGCCCCGCATCGGGCTCTGTGCTGACAGCTAGCTCAGAGCCTGGAGCCTGTTTCAGATTCATTGTCTCCCTCTCTCTCTGACCCTCCCCTGCTCACACTGTGTCTCTCTCTCTCTCTCTTTCAGAAATAAATAAAACATTAAAAAAATTTTTTTAAATAAGAAAAAGCCAGACTCAAAAGACTACAGACTGCATGATTCTCTTTCTTTTTTGCCCTTCTTGCAAAAGCAAAACTGTAGGACAGAAAACGGATCGATGGTTGCTAGGTACTGGAAGTGCAGCTAGAGAGCACATTTTAGGGTTCACTAGTAAGGAGCACGGGGAACTTGGAGGAATGATGAGGTCATTTTATAACTCATTTGTGGGGATGGTTACACAATTAGACTATATGTTTGTCCATAAAAAGGGTGATTTTCACTGTATGTAAATTATACACAGTTTTTTAATTAAAATTTTAAAACGTTTATTTATTTTTGAGACAGAGAGACAGAGCTTGAGTGGGGGAGGAGCAGAGAGAGGGAGACACAGGATCCGAAACAGGCTCCAGGCTCTGAACTGTCAGCACAGAGCCCAAAGCGGGGCTCAAACCCATGAACAGCGAGATCATGACCTGAGCTGAAGTTGGACGCTTAATCAACTGAGCCATCCAGGCACCCCCAGACTCAGATATTCTTGGATGGAAGTCCGGGTTCCCTGCGATAGTCACTGAATCACCTTGGGCAAATGTCTTCACCTCTCTGGGCCTGTTTCTTCATATGATAAATGGAAATAGGCAAAGCACTTTATTATAAATAAACCTGAGGATTATCATCAGGATTAAATGAATGCCTGTGCAAAATATACTCAGAATAGTGCTTGATATAAAGAATAAGCTTAGTGAACATTTTTTTAATTAAAAAATTTTTTTACTGTTTATTTGTTTTGAGAGAGAGAGTAAGCGGGGAAGGGGCAGAGAGAGGAGGGAAAGAGAGAATCCTAGCTCAGAGCCCGGACTTGGGGCTCCATCCCATGAATTGTGAGAGTGTAACTTGAGCCAATATCAAGAATTGGATGCTTAATCAACTGAGCCACCCAGGTGCCCTGAGCTGAGTAAACATTGTTGGTCACCCCATTCTGGTTGGTTTTCAGGGTATGTACAATAAGGTATATAGGCATTTTCGTAGAAGCACGAAGTTACAAATGCTGGGTAGGTTTCCAGGGTCACACATGAATCTCTAACTCAATACCTATCATCGCAGGCTATAGAAACAACCTCCTCTTCCTCTTGCATTGCTTGTGTTTACGATCCTTGTTAACAGCAAGGCCAAAGAAGGAAGTCAGGCTTTTCTTTGCATATCAAGGTTTTGCAAATCCAGAGCTTCTTGACTTTGCCCTGCCCACTAATTTGAGTTCCCAGTCCGGCCGGATCTGTAACTTGCCTCCGGTTTCTCTCTCCTGCCCCCTTGAGGCCGCTTTGGTATGGAAGGTGTTAGGTCTGTTCTCTGCGGGAGTGTGGAGTTGCCAGGGCAGAGGGACAATGCGTTCGTTGGCTTTGAGCGGATGAACCACGGTAGAATTATGATCTTAAACATTTGCTGCAGGTGTTTTTCCGGAGAGCTGCTTGGCAGTGCTTTAGCTGACAAGGCAATCCCATTCTTTTCTCAAGGACGGGATGGAGGAAGTACCCACAGATCTAGTTAGCTCAAAGCCTATGTACTCAATTCATCGAGTCATTTGTTCAACACACATGTGACACAACTGTGTGCCAAGTTGCTGAAAACCCTTGGGATCCAATAGCACAGCGCATCTCACCTGAAAGATCTCATTGTCCAGGGGAAAATATAACCTAGGGTGGTGGATGAACTATGGCCACAAATTCTTTGATCTTCCTCCCACGGAAAGCAGGTGGTTCTGTCTCCTTTGAACACAGGCAGGCCTGGGATGGTGGAGCAGTTGATCAATAGAATGACATTTTTGCCATTTTTCTGGCCCAGGCCTCAAGAAAACATCAGTGTTGGGGAGCCTGGGTGGCTCAGTCGGTTGAGCGTCCGACTTCGGCTCAGGCCATGATCTCGCGGTTTGTGGGTTCGAGCCCTGCGTCGGGTTCTGTGCTGACAGCTAGCTCAGAGCCTGTTTCAGATTCTGTGTCTCCCTCCCTCTCTGACCTTCCCCTGCTCATGCTGTCTCTCTCTCTCTCAGAAATAAACATTAAAAAAATAAAAAAAAAGAAAGAAAACATCAGTGTTCACTTTTTCCATCTCCTGGAACACAGCCCTGAGCTGTCATGTAAGAAGTCGGACGATGTCAGGACCACCAAGTCCTCACATACCTACCCAGGGCAAGAGTCCAGCTGAGCCCAGCCTTCTAGCCATCGCCACCACTGTCCCCAACCCTCCAGACCGACCTACGACCTCAGCGCGACCGAGTGACCACAGTTAGTGCCACCTGGGAAAAAAAGAATCACTCTGTTGGTGTCCAAGGTCCTGAAGCAAAACATCACAACATAAAATAAAATGGCTGTGGTTCACTCCACTGAATTTTGGAGTGATCTGCTGTGCAGCAATAGATAACGACCGTAACAAGTCAAGAAACACTTCTGCACCAGACACAGAGCCATGGCAAACAAAATTTAATAGACCCATCCAGGCTCAAGAATAAACAGCCCTGTGCAGTAGGAATACAAAATGGGGAGAGGGCTGAAGCTGCGGGCTCTTGGACTCTGGGGCCACACAGCCACTGAAGGTTTGGCTTTTGTAGGGTAATAGAGTCTAAGATGCTCTGCAAGAGACAGAATCTGAGCCAGGCTCCTGCGTGAAGCCAGCCAGGGAGGTGGTGCTCTGTCACTGGGAAAGGACACAAATGCTGTAACCTTGGGGATCCCTGCCTTGGAATCTGATTTAGAGAAAGAGGTGGGTCCAGGGAGGGAGGATAAAGATTTAGCTTGCCCTCCCCTACCCCGATGCCGAAGCAAGCCTTCAGCTGAGGCTTTAGTGGCCCCTATATGTCCACAGAAGGGCCCTAATATACGAGATCTGCTTCTGGATTGTGCATCTGGAAGCCTGAAAGAGGCAAGTCTCCTGGGCACAGAGGGTAAGCAAAGAGGAAAACAGAAAGTGTAGGAAAAGAAAACAAAACCCTTCCTCTCCAAATGAGGCTGCAAACCAAAAATCCAGAAGCCTTGTTGAAATCCTATAGGCAAGGGGCTCTTGGGTGGCTCAGTTGGTTGGGCCTCCGACTTTAGCTCAGGCAATGATCTCGGTGGTCCCTGAGTTTGAGCCCTGTGTCAGGCTCTGTGCTGACAGCTCGGAGCCTGGAGCCTGCTTCGGATTCTGTGTCTCCCTCTCTGTTCCTCCCCTGCTGGTGCTCTGTCTTGCTCTGTCTCTCAAAAATAAATGTAAAAAAAAAAAAATCCTATAGGCAGTAAATTCACCACTCACGAGCAGAAAATGAAGTCACTATAGATGGGATGATTTATGGAAAGATGAAAGGCTTTTTTTTTTAAAAAAATTAAAGTTTATTTATTTGAAGAGTGAGAGAGCGCGCACCTGTGTGTGTGAGAATGGGGTGAGGGGAAGGGAAGAGAGAAAGGGAGGTTCCCAAGGAACCTCCACAGTGTGGAGCCTGGTTCAAGGCTCGAACTCAACCAACTGTAAGACCATGACCTGAGCTGAAACCGAGTCAGATGCTTAACTAATTGAGCCACTTAGGCACCCCCAGAGACTTTATCTTTAAAATCAGTGTTTGGAATCCCCAGAGGAAAAAAATCTTTATTAAGAAAGCAAGCAAGCAAGCAAGCAAGAAAGAAAGAAAGAAAGAAAAAAGAAAGGAAGGAAGGAAAAAAACAAGCAATATGGATGGCCAAAAAACTAAAATGATAGGAAAAAAGAAAAAAAAAAAGAATAGACCATAAAAAAGACAAAGAAAAAGGAAGACTTGAACCCAGAGAGGCTGTCTGGGCCCATCAAGGGTGGGGGGGGTTTGATTTGGACCCCACATAAAGCTCTGATGCTCAGAGGGACATACTCTCAATGGAAGGATGAACCAGAGGGCAGAAGGCAAAGCAACAAGGGAGGGAGAGACTTCCAAGCAGGCTCCGTGCTGACACAGCACAAAGCTGGACATGGGGCTCAAACTCACGAACCTTAAGATCATGACCTGAGCAGACATCAAGAATCAGTTGCTTAACCAACTGAGCCACTTGGGCACCCTGCGATGAGGAATCATTTAAAAGGAGGTGGGTAGACAGATGTTTAGAAAGAAAACTTTTTTTTTAGTTAAATTTATTTCTGAGAGAGAGAGAGAGACAGCATGAGCAGGGGAGGGTCAGAGAGACAGGGAGATACAGAATCTGAAGCAGGCTCCAGGCTCTGAGCTAGCTGTCAGCACAGAGCCTGAAGCGGGGCTCGAACCCACGAACCGTGAGATCATGACCTGAGCTAAAGTCAGATACTTAACTGACTGAGCCACCCAGGCGCCCCTAGAAAGAAAACTCTAAAATGAAAGGCAATAAAGAAGACTTGAATAAATGGAGAGATAGTCCAAGATAACTGTGTGTAAAAACTCAATATTGTAAAGATCTCAATTCTTCCCAAGTTGATGCATAGAGTCAATGCAATTCCCATCCACAAATCACCAAGATTTTCAGTGGAACTTGGTAAACTGATTCTAAAATTCTTTATTTTTTATTATTTTTTTTTACAAATAGTTTATTGTCAAATTAGTTTCCACATAACACTCAGTGCTCATCCCCAAAGTGCCCTCCTCCATGCCCATCCCCCCTTCTAAAATTCTTTATTAATATTATTATTTTTAAAAGTTTTTATTTAAATTCCAGTTGGTTAACATACAATGTAGTATTAGTTTCAGGTGAATAGAATTTAGTGCTTTAAAATTACATAGGACGCTGGATGCTCATCACAGGTGCCTTCCTTAATCCCCATCACCTGTTTCACCCATCCCCCACCCATCTCTCTGGTAATCATCAGTTTGTTCTCTCTAGTTAAGAGTCCGTTCCTAGGTTTTCCTCTCTCCCCCCACCCCTGCCCGTGTTCGTTTGTTTTGTTGTTTAAATGCCACATATGAATGAACTCATATGGCATTTGTCCTGTGACTGCCTTATTTCGCTTAGGAGCTGATTCTAAAATTCTTATGGAAAAACAAAAGGCCAAAAATTGCCAATCCAACGTTGAGGAAGAAGAGCAAGTTCTACCAGACAGACGTAGCAGAGGTAAAGGTTTGTTATAAAGCTGTAGTAAATCAGAGGATAGACAAACAGAACAATGGAACAGAATGCAGAGCCCAGAAATATAACAATGAATATTTGGAAATGTGATGTATGGAAGTGACCCTGCAAATGGAAAACAGACCATTTAGTGGGCGAGCAGGGCTGGGGACATTGGCCATCCGCATAGGGAAAGAAATGAGTTTGGGTTCCTACTTCACACCGTTCACACAAATGAATTCCTTGTGCCTGTTGGAAGTTGAAGCCAGCCGCACCCCGGATTCACTCACTCACCCACCTCTCCAAATTAGCAGGATGCAGAAGGCCAGCTAGGAGTCTGGTTCAAGGTGAAACCATGACTAGCTGGGGGCAGTGTCAGCCAGAGGGAGTGCTCGCAGCTGTCTCCGGGACCCTGGAACTTTCTGTCCTTCCTCCCCTGCTTCCCTTGACTCATCCTCCCCTCTCCTTAAATTTCTTGGGACTAACACACACCAGGAACTGGGCTTTTTATTCACTCAATACACACAACCAGATTGAATAATTAAGATCCCTGTACAGGGGGAAAGAGCTCAGGGACCAAAACAACTAGATAGCTGAGCCGTACAACTCCCTGAAAATAAAGTCGATAAAGGGCATGACATATACCATTTGGAGCAGGGGTATTAGGACGAACAAACCAAGAATTTGAAATAAGTATGACGTGGAGATAAGGGAAGACATTAGCAACATCAAAGAGGAACAAGAAATAGGGAAAGCGAATCAAGCAGAAGAAATGAAAAACATAAATGTTGAAATAAAGGTGGAGAAAGCTAAAGGTGAGTTAGTGAGGTGGGTGCTCCGAGTGAATAAATGCCTTGGTACAGTTTATCGGTGGGTGTGGTGCCCCATTGTTTGGTCAAACACTAATCTAGGTGTTGCTGTGAAAGCACTTTGTAGATGTGATTAACATGTTCAATTTGTTTACTAAGTGAAGGAGATGACCCTCAAGAATGTGGGTGGGCCTCACCTGGTCAGTTGAAGGCCTTAAGCTGGAAAAGGGAGTGTTCCCAACATGGAGAGAATTTGGATTCCAGACTACAACATCAACTCCTTTCTGAATTTCCGGTCTGTCGGCCTGCCATGCAGATTTTGGACCCAAGATTGCACCATCAACCCTTGCCTGAGTTTTAAACTTGCTGGCCTACCCTACAGATTTGAGAGTTGCCAATTCCCACGACCACATGAAAGAATTCCTTAAAACAAATCATGTATATATACACATATCACACACACACACACACACACACACACACACACACACACGATCAGTTCTGTTTCTCTGGACCCTGACTGACACAGTGAAAAATGGAATCTCCCCACCACTGAGGTCCCTTCGCCTCCTGCTTTACGCTGTAGTTACATGTTGTCACCTCTGTATACATTAGAAACCCCAGCTGTGGGAGTTGCAATAAATTGAGAGGGGCTGAAATGGAGACGTTGAGGAGGGACAGGGTAAAAATGGAGGGCAGAGAGGCCCGACTGGTCTGTTTACTCATGATTGTTCCTATGTTGAACATTTGGATCTTAGAAGATGACAGACAATGTCACGCACTTCAGAGTGCGTCCCATCAGGGGGGACACCGTGCCATGTTGTGCCCCTATGAATGTTGCCACTTGCTGAAAGTGGTCTCCCCATTGTTGAAGTATACACTTTCCCTTCGGAATTAGTAAGGAATCTGTACGTGATGCTTTGCGTGACTATACTGTTTCCTTTCTTCTTCTTTTTTTTAAGTTTATTTATTTATTTTAAGAGAAAGAATGGGAGGGACAGAGAGAGGGGGAGAGAGAATCCCAAGCAGGCTCTGCATGGTCAGCGTGGAGCCCGATGTGGGGCTCGAACTCACAAACCGTGAGATCGTGACCTGGGCCAAAATCAAGAGTCAGGAGCTCAACCGACTGAGCCACCCAGGCGCCCCAGGACATACCGTTTTCTGTGTTTCACCCAGTGCTTTTCACATCTCTTGGAGATGCTTGCCTGACTCGATCAGTGATTTTCTACTGTTATTCTGGATTCAAAAGCAGAATGGTTATTTGGTGGTTTGTTTTAAGCAACACAGTGGTTAGGTCTTGGTTGGTTGGATTAGAAACACAGCCCACCTAGAATCCTAAAAGGTAAAAATGGAAGGGATCCAAGATCATCCGTTAAAGAGATCCTAGTCTAACCCCCTCATTTGCCAAAAGAAGGGACTCAGACCCAGAGGTGGGAAGGGATTTGCTCAGAGCCTCCCAATCAGAGCTTTGTGATGTCCCCGCAGAGCTTTCTGGTGCACAGAAAAGACTTTCACAATTACTTGGATTTTAAGTTTAAGTGATTTGCCCTAACTTTCCCTAGTTGAGTGGTGCTTAAGGGGGCGTGCCCGTCAGAATTACCTGGAGTTCTTTGACCACATGGCTGTGCCTCCCTTGCCCCAGCTTCTGATTCAGCAGGCCCCAGGGTGGTATCTATATTTTGAAGAAGTCCAGATGATTCCTGTTTTGTTTCTTCTCAGAAGTTCACTTTGATTTTTATTTTTAAAAATTGCACAAGTAATTAAAAATGACTGTATTCTCGTGAAGAACACGGTGGGCTATACGGGACCATCTGGGAAAGCTGCCTTCACACCCACCCCTTAGGCCCACCGCACTCCTCAAAAGTATCCACAGTTTAAGCCACTGGTTGGCTGTCTATGAATTTACTCACTTTGCATGCGTGGCCATGTATCTAATTTTTAAATAAATGGGATTATAACATTTGTGGTGTTCCCATGACTTGCTTTTTTCACTTGACGATGTATCTTGGAAGACTTCACGTTGCTATATATAGAGCTACCTAATTCTGGTTAACAGACTGCAAACTATTTCACTGTACAGAAATATCATTGACGGAAACTAGAATATGACACCCCAAAATATGCCTCTTTGACATAAGAATTATTCTGAGCTGAAGGCAATTAAAAAGTAGCAAATGCAGGCAAAGCTCCCTTTCCCTTATCCCTTTCTAGGGTTTAACTTTTCCTTGACTGGAGATCGCTCTAAACTCTTATGAGGCCGATGGCAGCACCAGAGGAGTCTGAAAGCACACTTAGTTTGTTAGTCCCCCCCCCATATAATCCCTTTCTCACAGTTTGCCACCCTTGGAAGCCTAACACAATTCCCTTTGCCCCAGCCATTCTCTACAAACGTGTTTATTCTTTTTTGAAGATGTCAGATAAGCCCAAGTTTTAGCTACCCCTTTGAGCTACCCATCCCTGGGTTTCTCCCATGTATATAGGAGCTATACAGTGTTAATACACTTCTGTTTGCTTTTCTCTTGTTAATTTGTCACTTATTACAGAGCCCCAGGTGAGAACCTAGCAGGGTAGATGGAAGGAAGCACGATAATTTTCGTTACCTACAATTATCATAGTAATAATAATTATTATTATTGTTTGTGCACCTTTAGTACAAACAGTTGAGTTTATTGGTCTCCTCAGCTTGAAACACGTTATACCATCTCCAGACTGGGCCAAACACCCTCTCTTGTCTCCTTCTCTGTCTTCCCTCTCTCCTGCCCCTCATTCCCAGGCCCCTCCTCACACCAGTTTTGAAAACAGAGGTTCCCACACTTGGTGTGCATCAGCCTCCCTAAGGCGAGCTCAGAAAGAGCGTGAAGGCACAGGATGATGATGGGGGGGCCTGGGCATTTGTGTTTCTACCATGTTCCCCACCTGATGCCGCTGCCCATTGCTCTAATGTAGTGTATACAGGTCTCTCCGAATATGCATGCACCCTTGCAAATGAATTACATATGCCTGTGTGTTTCTTTGCGTTTTAAGATTGATTGATTGATTGATTTAAGTAATCTCTACGGCCACTGTGGGGCTTGAACTCACGACCCTGAAATCAAGCATCACATGCTCCACCAACACATGCACCCTTATTTGTGTCTTTAAATAGGGCTCTAAATATTGCTCATGGCATTGGGCTATAAATATTGCCATTTCTTCCCTTCCCCGCTCATGCTCTCTCACTCACCAAAAATAAATAAGCTTTAAAAAAAGTATTAAATATTGCTGTTTCTTCCCTTTGTTGACTCAGCATTCTGGTATTAAGGCTTATCTGTGTTGCAGTAGGAACATTTGACTTGTTCATTCCAAATGGTGCCCAGCGTCCCATTGTGCACATGGCCACATCTTCCCATCCTTTTTTTTTTTTTTAATGTAAGGATTTGTTTACATTTATTTATTTTTGGGAGACAAGGTACGAGTGGAGGAGACGCAGAGAGAGAAGGAGACCCAGAACATGAAGCAGGCTCCAGGCCCTGAGCAAACGTTAGGCACAGAGCCTGATGCGGGGCTCGAACCCACGAACTCTGAGATCACGACCTGAGCCGAAGTCAGACGCTTAACCGACTGAGCTACCCAGGCGCCCCCTTACTTCCCATCCTGAGGCGGATGGACACTGGGGCCGTCTCCAATTCCTGCTTCAGTTCCACTGTTCTCCTTGGCTTTAAGAAGCACTGAATTAAAGGAAAGGGAAGACCAGGGTTTCTGCACCCACTTGATCAGGGACTAGGGAACAGGGAGGAAGGGCTTTTATGGAAGAGCGGTTAGAGGGTGCGACAGTTTCTGATAAAGCTTGTTTAAGTAACTCTTCAGGTTATGATGGTTAGTCTCCCTTCCGGCTGTGGATCACCCAGACTGGGGATTTATGGTGGCTGTATCTTTCAGGAAGTCCTGCATAAGGCAGCAAAGAGGTTTCTTGAGGCTGATGTTTGTTCATGTGTCTTTAGCTTAAAATAATCCTAATGGCACTGGAGTGCACTTTGGATCCCTACTGTTGCATGGCTCACAAAGCCAGAACATGTATTTTCTGGCCCTTTCCAGAGAGCAGAAAGCGTTCGTGGCCCCCTGGCTGAGAGCTTGCACTTTGGTCGCTGCCTCCGGAAGCTTGAATCCGTTCTAATCACTTTCAAGTGTCCCTCTTTTGATGGCTCTGTTTTTCCCTGTACTGACGGGAGGATATGTACAGGACCAAGAACGGTTGGGTAAAGAAGGATAACTTTTGTAAACCATAGAACAGTGCCGAGCACCTAGTGGTGCTCAGGACTCTGTGGCTGTTAATTATTTATGATGTCCTTCCCTGAAAAGCAATCCTTAATTTTGACACAGCCTGATACAATCATTTCCCCCTCATGATTTGTGTTTCGGGGGCCTTATTTAAGACTTTCAGCATCCATAGGTCACAGAGATTTTTCTCCCATATTTTAAAATTATCTTTACAGTCTTTTTATTAGTTTATTCATTTATTTTGAGAGAGAGAGAGAGAGAGAGGGAGAGCACATGCGAGCAGGGAAGGGGCAGAGAGAGAGGGTGAGAGAGAATCCCAAGCAGACTCTCTGAATCACAGAGCTCAACGTGGGACTCTATCCCACAAACCATGAGATCATGACCCCAGCTGAAATCAAGAACCATGTGCCCAACTGACTGAGCCACCCAGGCGCCCCTATATAGTCTTAAATTGTTTTAATCTACCTAGAATCTGCCTTCAGATATGGTGTATGTAGAAGATGCAATTTTTCCTCCCAGAATAAGTTGGTTTTCCCCACACCGTACACATCACTCATCATCCCATCTGCCCCATGGTCTTGTGGTTTCTTGATCATGGTTCACGTCCTCATCTGTGTAGAGATCTCCTTCTGTGCCATTTCTTTATTTCCATTGGTCTGTTTGTCTGTACCTGCCTCTGTTCCATGCTGTTTTTATCACTAAGGCTAGAATGTAAGCTCCCAAAGGGCAGGGAACATTGTCTTATTCACTGATGTATCCAAAATGCCTAGAACAGTGCCTGGCAAGCACTAGGTGCACAGTAAATATATAGTGAATGAATGACCATGAAATGTTTTAATCTCAGATCAGGTGAGTCATAACTGATGTGCATTTATTATTTTTCAGGGGATTCTGTGCCCAAGAAGCGTGCCAGGGTAACCCCAGGTCCTGCGAAGCCTACCCCACAGACATCACCCAGCGCCGGAGTCTGCAGGGCAGGTCACAGAAACCTTCTCACTTCTGAGGAGAGCTGCCTCCTTCTAGAAGACATGCCTCACCTCCTCTTCTATCTCCAGCCCACTCCCACCTCTCCAGTTACCTTGAATGAACAGCAGATGGATTCATTCTCCCAAATCCCTGAGCCCCAGGGCAGAACCAGGCACACATCACCAATCTAGAAGAGATTGGTTGGATGGGTGAATGTTGAAACCTACCAACTTGACCCTCCTGTGGGATTCTTCAGCCGTGTGGTTCTCACTTTTGGCTACATTTTAGAATCATATGGAGAACTTTTCAAAATGCCTGATGTTCTGGGTTTCACTCCCAGAAACTGCAACTTGTGGTGTTAAAAAACAAAATTCAACGGAGTAAATTTGAAGATCTAATTGGTTTTATTAAACAATTCGCAAATCCGGCAGCATCCCATCTAGCAAGTGGAAGGGAGCCCCAAGGAGCTATACGAAGTGGAAGATTTTTATAGCAAGGAGGGTGAAGCAAGGAAGTTATAAGCAAAAGAAATGGAGGATTGTTTGAAGCAAGGTCACTTTCCCTTAGTGGGAAGGGCAGGGGTCTTATTAGGTGGATTACCTCATCTTCCTTTGGGAAAGGGGGAGGGCCCATGTGATGAATGACCTCATTGGCATTGATCAGAAAATTCCTGACTGGTTAAGACTACATTTCTGGGGGAGGTTGAAACTATGTTAGGTTAGGTATTAAGCCCTGGTTTGGTGACTCGGCCTAAATGCTGCCATTTTGAGCCTGTGGTTTTCTTTTTAATGGTTCTGAGATTCATCCTGGGAGTCAGAATTTCTAAAATCTCCCTGGGTGAGTCTAACATACAGCCCATGCTGAAGAACCTTTTCTTTACCTGGTCTCTAAAACCCCTTTTGGGGCGCCTGGGTGGCTCAGTCTGTTGAGCGTCCGACTTCGGCTCAAGTCATGATCTCACAGCCTGTGGGTTCGAGCCCCGCGTTGGGCTCTGTGCTGACAGCTAGCTCAGAGCCTCAAGCCTGTTTTGAATTCTGTGTCACCCTCTCTCTCTGATCCTCCTCCTACTCATTCTGTCTCTTTCTCTTTCTCAGAAATAAATAAAACATTAAAAAATTAAAAAAATAAATAAATCAAACCCCTCTTGACATTTGCCAGCTTTGGGACCCTCAACCTCTCAGAGCCTCAGTAATCTGAACTATGCAATGTACAGTTAATAAGATATACTTAGGTGGGCTCCTGGGTAGCTCAGTGGGTTGAGTGTCCGACTCTTGATTTCGGCTCAGGTCATGATCTCTCTGTTCCTGGGATTGAATCCCACTTTGGGCTCTGTGCTGGTGGCACGGAGCCTGTTTGGGATTCTCTCTTCCTCCCTCTCTGCCCCTCCTCCTGCACTCACACTCTATTTCTCAAAATAAAATAAACATTTATTAAGAAAAGAACTTTTAGGGCACCTGGATGGCTCAGTCGGTTAAGCGTCCAACTTCGGCTCAGGTCATGATCTCGTGGTTTGTGGGTTTGAGCCCTGCATCGGGCTCTGTGCTGACAGCTCAGAGCCTGGAGCCTGTTCCAGATTCTGTGTCTCCCTCTCTCTCTGGCCCTCCCCTGTTCACGCTGTCTCTCTCTCTCAGAAAGAAATAAAACATTAAAATAAATAAATAAAAGAACTTTGGGCCTTGCTATTTAAAGGGTGCCTCACGGAGCAGCAGCAGACCTAGTCATCATGAATCAGACCCACATTCTAACAAGCCTGGTGATTTGTTTGCATATTAAATCCCTAGTTTAAGGGATTCTGAAGATTGACTGAGATAATGGATATTGTAATTATATAATGAATTATATGTAATGAGTACAACTGATGACAGAAAATCTCTCTAAAGTCCTGAGATACGAGGGAAGCCATTTTGGATTTCCTTCAAGGTCAACATGACTGTATATAAACTTTGTTCAAACCAAAAGCCTGATTTATGGCCCACCACACATGTACACCTGCTTTGTGAATGAGCATCTGAAGGAAAACCATCTTGTCCTTTTAAAAAAAAAGTTTATTTATTTATTTTCAGAGAGAGAGAGAGAGAGGGATAAAGAGAGAACATGAGCCAGTGAGCGGCAGAGAGAGAGGGAGTGAAAGAGAGAATCCTGAGCAGGCTCCATGCCCAGCATGGGGCCCAATGCGGGGCTCCATCTCATGACCTCAAAATCACAACCCCAGCTGATACCAAGAGTCAGACGCTCAACCGACTGAGCCACCCAGGCGCCCCATTTGGGGTATCTACTGATGCTCCTACTTCTTGCATTCCTTTCTGATAAAACTTGTGACTCCCGTCTATCTGCTAACATCTAATCTTTCGAGCTTTTACGAGATGTAAGAAAGTTTGTAACCCTGTAAAATCGTTCATACTCTAAACACTTTCCTGTAAAGACCCCATTTCCCAGGCAGCCGTCCTAACTTGGATTGTGGTTGAATGGAAAGTGAGCCTGTTGGGATTTTAGGAGCAAGCAGGGCACAAAAAGATGCTCCTGGAGGCTGGTGGGATGCATCCAGCAAGGATGCAACAAAAAGATGCAACCCAGGCGGGGGGTGGGGGGGGCTGTTGCCTGGATTTGACATGTTGAGGGCTGGGGAGGCGGGCAGACTCTGTGAACAGCAAACAAGAGGGAATAGCACAGGCAAAAGTCTATAAAAGGGGACACTGGCATCTGATATCATTTACAGAATCGTATATACATATACATATACATATATGTATATACACACACATATATATCATAATCATATATATGTGTGTATACATTCTTGGCCTGGGGACACAGTAGGGAACTCGGCAGAGTCTGTCTTCCTGACACCCCTCTGCTAGCGGTGTCAGTGACGGAGGTGTCACAGAAACCCTAGAAAGAGCTCATTCTGAGCAGGGACGTGAAGGCTCGTGGTTGAAGGCGTGAATTCTGCCGTGTGACCTCAGGAAGCTACTAAATTCTTTTTTTTTTTTAACGTCAAACCTTTTTGTTTATTTTAGAGAGTGAAAGAGCACAAGCAGGGGAGGGGCAGAGAGACAGGGAGACACAGAATCCAAATCAGGTTCCAGGCTCTGAGCTGTCAGCACAGAGCCCGCCGCGGGGCTCAAACCCACAAACTGTGAGATGGTGACCTTAAGCTGAAGTTGGATGCTTAACCAACTGAGCCACCCAGGCGCCCCGGGAAGTTACTAAGTTCTTTTGAGACGGTTTTCTGAGCTCTAAATGGAGCTGATAGAAGAGTGCTTTCCCCAAAGGGTTGACAAATCGAATGAAATAAAAGATTGTTCTGCCCCCAATGAAGGGCAGCTAAGATTATCTCCCAAAGGCTGACAAATGCATTGGTCACATACAAACCAATGTAATAACATAAATAATACCAATCTGCAGTGGTATAGCACCTCAACATTTTGTGGACCTTAGTTATGGAGCTGAGACGCGAAGTAAGGATCTGTATTCGTTTTTTGTGGCTGCTTTGACAAGTTACCGAAAGCTTGGTGGCTGGAAACAACAGAGATTTACTCTCTCACAGTTCTGGAAAAGTCTGCAATCAGGGTGCTAGCAGGGTGGGTTCCTTTCGGAGGCTCTGAAGGAAGAAACTTCTCTCCTGGTTTCTGATGCCTGCTGACAACCCTTGACATTTCTTGGATCTGTGTCCCTCTTGGCATGGCCTTCCTCTCTGTGTTTCTCCCTCCCTTAGTTTCTCTTATGAAGATACTTGTCAGGGGTGCCTGCGTGGCTCAGTTGGTTAAGCGTCTGACTTTTGGTTTCAGCTCAGGTCATGATCTCACAGTTTGGTGAGTTCGAGCCCCACATCAGGCTCTGTTCCAGCAGAGCAAAGCCTGCTTGGGATTCTCTCCCTCACTCCCCCTCTCCCCTCCGCCCCCAATTGTGCTGTCTCTGAGTCTCTCAAAATAAATAAATAAACTCGAAAAAAAAAAGATACTAGTCATTGGGTTTAGGGCCCATCCTAATTCGGGATGATCTCAAGATCCTTGATTCAAAAAATTCTTTGCAAAGGACATTTTCCCAAATAAGGCCACATTGACAGGTGGACATATCTTCTGAAGAACACCTTCAATCCACTACAAGATCCGTATGTATTTATGTTCTCATGTCGTGAACCAATTTCTCCAACCCCTTCTGCTAAATTATCCATGCTCTCATACAGGTTTGGGATGTCCTTTTTTTCATGTATCAAGTTTCCACGTGTAGCCAGCCTATGTCTGGGGTTTTGCATTCTATTCCATTCATCTGCCTGTTTTTCCTGCCACCACCATGTTTTTACTGCTGTGCTTTTGTAGTATCTCTTAATTTTTGGTAAAGTAAGTCCTCATCTTGGCTCTATTTTCCCACAAATTCCCTAAATTTTCACGGAGCTTCATTTTCTTTTTTTTTTTTATGTTTATTTATTTTTGAGAGCACCAGAGACAGAGCATGAACTAGGGAGGGGCAGAGAGAGAAGGAGACAGAATGTGAAGCAGGCTCCAGGCTCTGAGCTGTCAGCACAGAGCCAGACGTGGGGCCCGAGCCCATGGACCATGAGATCATGACCTGAGCCACAGTCGGATGCTTAACCAATGGAGCCACTTGGGTGCCCCTAGGACCTTGATTTTCTATATACATCTTAGAATCAGTTTCTGAGTAGCCCCTGCTGCAATCCCTTGGGATTTTGGTTGGAATCCCAATGACTTTATGGATTAATTTGGACACAAACTGACATTTTTAAGACATTAGGTCTGTGGATCCATGAATCGACTACATTATTCCATTTATCTGGGTCTTCTTTTTATATCTTTTAATACAATATGAAAGTTGTCTCCAAGGAGTTCTTATACTTGAAGAAGGAAGAGCACTCTACAATTTACAAATGGCCCAATGGTATATATCCCCTCTCCCTGGGGTCCTATCATCTACATTTTACAAAAGAGGAAACTGAGGCTAAGAAAGGTAAAGGAACCTCCCCAGGGACACACAGTGCTGATCGAGCTGAGACCAGGTCCCCCAGCCTAGCCCATGGTGTGCATGTGGCTTACCACCCACCTTTGCCCCCTCAGGCCAGCCAGCACCTAAGTGGACAGATGATACCATTCAATCTCTCTGGGGACATACCAGACAGAGGCTGGCTCGCATGGGATCATTTATTGTAAGTTCTGCACGAAGAGCGACGCGGCGTAGATATAGAGAAGAATGATGAGAACACAGGTGGCCTTGACTTGCTGGGCAAGGCCCTGCCTTGATGAACACCTGAAGGCCACCTTGCTTGTCCTGCTGTTCTGGAACCTGATGCTAACAGGCACCTGGGTGGCCCCAAAGCCACAGCCTCCTTCTTGCCCGCGGGCATCTTTGTCCCTAACCATGAGGCACAGGCTGATGGAGACCGGTGGGAGCCTGCTCAGGGTGGCTGGGTCAGGACCAAGGAAGGGTTGGCTAAAAGGGATGGGGGTAGCTGGACGGATGGCAGTGACTGCATCCAGGTCTTTGGAGTCCGCTCCACGCAGCCTGGTCCACTCTGGGGGTCGTGGGGCACGGCCCCGCATGGCCCGGCCTACCCATCCCACGGCCACCCACAGCCTATCTAGGCCGCGGACGAGCAGGGACACGGCCACCTGCTGCAGCACGGCTTGTAGCGGCAGCCCCAAGGCTTTGTTGTTCTCGCCATGGAAGCTGGCCAGGCTGTAGTAGGCCCACTGAGTCACGGGGAGTAGGACCAGGCTGGAGTCTCTCTTGAAGTGCCACAGGAGCCGCAGCATGCAGTGGCAGGCTCTGTGCATCAGGGTGGCGAACTGCCGGAGGCCCGGGCCCCATGTGATGGTCAGCAGCTGCCACAAGGCCCGTCGGATAGGCAGCAGCACCTCTATGCACAGCTTCCTGGCCAGGATGGGGGTGAGCCCCCCGCCTACCCGCAGGCTGCTGCAGCACAGGACGCAGAGGCCCAGCAGGCCGACTGAGAGGCAGCGGGAGGCCATATTTGCTAGGGCCACCTGCACCCCCAACGGGAGGGCATAGAACTTCACCAGGCCCGGGCCGCACACGAGCAGAGGCAGAAGCTGCCACGCCCCCCTGGCCAGCTGGCTCCTGTTCTGTGGGGCATCGTCCTGGCCGCTGGTGGTGGAGGAGCAGGGATGTGGGGCCTTCATGGCCCAGAGCCTCTGTGCCCAGGCTCCTGCCCCAGGGACATCGGGCTGTGCTCATGCCACAAGCTCACATTAACTGACCCTCTGGCCCCGGTACCCTCTCTTCTGGGCCTGGTGGTTTTGCAACAGTCAGTGACAGCACAAAAGATCAAGGTGTGACCTCATGTCAAAGAGGGGGCATTGTTGCTTCAAGGGGACAAGGGAGGCAGACTTTGAAAGTAAAACTGTGATGTTCTAGCTTGGGTCCCCTGTGTTCATGCCCTCATCTGACATATGTAACCCAGACCTCTGCGCTAGGCCCTCATTGGGTGCTAGGTATTTGAATGAAGTCTCAGATCTTTCTCTGCTCCTTACTAGAAGTTCCATTTTATTTTATTGTTTTAAATGTTTTATTTATTTCTGAGAGAGAGAGAGAGAGGCAGCGTGAGCAGGGGAGGGTCAGAGAGAGAGGGAGATACAGAATCCGAAGCAGGCTCCAAGCTCCTAGCTAGCTGTCAGCACAGAGCCCGATGTAGGGCTCGAGCCCACAAACTGGGAGATCATGACCTGAGCCGAAGTCGGATGCTCAACTGATTGAGCCACCCAGGAGCCCCTGTAAGTTCCATTTTAAAAAACAGTATTGGGGGGGCGTACACAGCCACTGTGAGCTCACTGGATGACGCTCAGGGCATCACCGGCTACATCCCGCGCTGGCGCCATCAGGAAAAAATTTCTCTGTCCCCCCCAGCCTTATTTCAGGCACAGTGGACTCCTCCTGGTTACCAGTTTGTTTCTATCACGTGGATATTGTGAATCCTGTTACTAATCATATTTCTCCTCTTTATGTGGCTGCACGGAGGCTCGGAACCAAATGGAAGGGCTACTCTGGCACAAACAGATTTCTCTAATGTGTGCTTTGGGTGTGACCCCTTTCTGGCTTCATTTTCTTTCCCTTCTCTCATTTGCTTACCTTTTCCTTGTTGAGTAGCACGCATTTTGGTATGTAGCCTCAGACACATTCTTGGGTGGAGAAAGGATACGTTTACCCCCATAAAAAAAATCTGAAACCTACAAATCTTGCCCTTCTAAAAGTAATATTTACCCAATATTCCATAATGGATACTGTGATTCTTTTTTTTTTTTAATTTTAAAAAACGTTTTATTTATTTCTGAGAGAGAGAGAGAGAGACAGCGTGAGCAGGGGAGGGTCAGAGAGAGAGGGTGATACAGAATCAGAAGCAGGCTCCAGGCTCTGGGAGCTAGCTGTTAGCACAGAGCCCAATGCGGGGCTCGAACCCACAAACCGTGAGATCATGACCTGAGCCAAAGTCGGATGCTCAACCGACTGAGCCACTCAGGTGCCCCTGGATACTGTGATTCTTGCCCTCATGTCTTCCTTATTCCATCCCACCTCCAATGACTCATAACAATAGTGTCCACATCCCGTCCATCCTAAATATCTCCTGATCTGGCTCCTTTGCACTCACGCTGGACACATCCCCCAGATCACCCACCTTGATGGGATCTTTAAAACTTTTAGTGCATCCCACTGCCCTCAGGATGAAGTTTCCTTAGGTTCTAGGCTGGGATTTGAACTCTGTCTTCCTAACCCTGTCCTTTGCCACTGTCCCCTACTCTCTGGACAATACCAAATCACAGCTGGTCCTTGAGCAGATCTTTTATTCTCGGTACTTTTGTACACATTGTTACCTCTGCTTGGACAGCTGCCTTTTTTGCCTGACAAATAAAAGTCCTTTGCGGCCCAGTTCAAAGAACAGCACTTCAGCAGAAGCCCACGAGTTGGGGGGATTCGCCAGTTTTGCCTTGTATTCCAATCATATTTGGCAGAAGCCTCTGTTTCAGTTATGATGTCGACAAACTGGTTTCTTCAGGGGCACGAGCCTCATGACTGCTTGATTTCTACGTTGCAGAGCTGTGCACAGGCTGAGCAGGGCAGGCTCAGCATGGCACACAGTTGTTAAATAAACGAATGAATGAATCCCTCATTTGACAGATGGGGAAACTGAGGCCTAAGACAATAACCCAGTGAGCTGTATGCACAAATGGAATGGCAGAAGTCTCCTGATGCTCTCTTTTCTCTCTTGATGGTAAAAAGGGAATTCCTTTTAGGGAGAATAGTTTGCCTAGGACCTTTGGTGACATTGTCAAATCTTTTTAAACTCTCTTCGCAATTTTAATTTTTCAAAAATGTTTATTTATTTTTGAGAGAGAGAGAGAGCATGAGCAGGGGAGGGGCAGAGAGAGAGGGAGACACAGAATCTGAAGCAGGAGGGTCTGAGCTATCAGCACAGAGCTCGATGGGGGTCTTGAACTCATGAGCCTTAAGATCATGACCTGAGCTGAAGTCAGACACTTAACTGACTGAGCCACCCAGGCGCCCCTCTTCACAATTTTAAATAGTCTTATTTGGTGTGTGATGGTGGCTGTCTTGTTCCTTTCTGTACTCCTGAGCCTGGTGTGGTAGCCAGTACAGAGCAGGACTTCAGTAAGTATTTTTCTTTCCTAAAGTTTACTTATTTTGAGAGAGAGAGCGAGCGAGAGAGAGAGCGAGAGGGAGAGAATTCCAAGCAGGCTTCACCCTGCTAGCACAGAGCCCCAAGGTAGTGGGGAGTTGGGCGGGGGGTGGGGGGGGGACGGACTTGAACTCTAACCATGAGATTATGACCTGAGCTGAAATCAAGAGATGGACTCTCAGTTGACTGAGCTACCCAGGTGCCCTTAGGACTTCAGTAAGTATTTCTTATTGAGTCAATGATCTGGGGTTCCAGAGCTCTTTCCAGCGAGGGGGTTACTGAATGCCAAGTCTGATGTTGTGAAAACCCAAGCTGGAGTCAGACTTGAGCCCTATCCTTCATGGATTGTGTGACTTTTGTCAAATTATTTCCTATTGGCCTGAAACTTCATTTTCTCTATAAGAGGGGACAGACAATATGGGTCATAGTTCTTTGTTTGCAATTCTGGAATTCAAAACATAAGTCATCAGATAGCAAACACCGAACCGATCTGAATATTTTAGGCAGCAAAGTCAGTCTGGAACTGATGTGAAGCCATTTATATTTATCCCACCATAAGAATGTATCTGTATCTATTTTTTACAGAATTAATGTGTTTCATTAAAGAGTTTGGGGAGGATTACATAAGTATGTGCACCATATTGCACGATTTATTTAAAACATGAAAAATGCTGAGTTTGGAAACACATCTGGCCCCAAACATTCCCCAGAAGGAAATCTTTTTTCCAGTAAGGGAGATCAGCGCTGCCCCCCCACCCCCCCAAGGGATAGTGTGAAGATTAAATGAATGGTTTTTTAACCAACGGGGTGAGCATGCAATGGCCATGTCCAGGATCAAGTTAACAGGAGTGGGTGGGATGGAGGTGTAAAGTGATATGTGGGAGTGTGTGCTCTCCCACAGCAGACAGGGAGGAGTAGCCAGTTAGGGACAAGCCTTGAGTGGCAGAGTTCATGCTTAATCCCAGGGAAACAACAGGGAGCCGTGGGAAGTAACAACATTGGATTCTTTTTTTTTTAATGTTTTATTTATTTGTGAGAGAGAGACAGCGTCAGCAGTGGAGGGTCAGAGAGAGAGGGAGACGCAGAATCTGAAGCAGGCTCCAGGCTCTGAGCTGGCTGTCAGCACAGAGCCTGACGCGGGGCTTGAACCCACGAACCGTGAGATCATGACCTGAGCCGAAGTCGGCCGCTTAACCGACTAAGCCACTCAGGTGCCCCACAACATTTGATTCTTAAAAAGATCTGGAGAGGCAAGCCTGGCTGGAGGCAGGGAGAGCAACTAGGAGGCAGGCGGCGATCAGCGTGGGCTCCCGAGGCTGGGAGGGGCGGGGAGGGCGAGGCTCGGTGAGGTCGGGCGGCTGGAACTGCGACTACAGGTCGTGAGTCGGTTTTGTCGCCTCCCTGACGCTCAGATGCAAGCGCGGGCCACTGCACCTGCACACCCGGTGTGACGGCCCAGATGGGGCTTGAGGGACACGTGTCCGAAATCGGAGAGCGTTAAAGTCACGTTGGTGTTGCGGAGGCAGCTCTGGGTTGGGAGTCAGGCACCCAGGCTTTCAGTCTTTTCTCTCCAAACCCTTAACAGGTGGGAGCGGGGCAACGCGTCCCAACTCTGCGTGCCCGCCAAATGGCAACACCGCAGATCTGCCGTGTGGGACGGGAAGGGGATGTCACGTGTGAGGCGCTTTGGCGCTGACACCCACAGCTGGGTTATTCAATCCTGGAGGAAACTGCATTTCCTATTAAAATAAAAAAGCAACGATTTAGCTTCAGCGTAATGACGCGTGTCATCCAATTTGGCAGCTGCCTAATGCAGAACGGTAATTGCATCCAATTCTCTGCCATCGTTTCCGTGGCTCCTCAGTAAGTCTGAACCCAGTCGCTCGCCGTACAGTCTTTCTAACTTCCGCCCCCGAAGCGGACGTCCAGCTACGAACTAACGCTAGGCGAGGACGAGCGTGCGTGGAAATGGCGCCCCGGACCCGCCCCACGACCCAGCGTCCGCCGCGGGTGCGCGCTCGCACGCCGGAAGGGGCGGAGCCAGGCTAGGCTTTATAAATGCCTCGTCGACGGAGTCCCGATCTCTATCGGCAGCATCCGGCGGCGTGATGGTATGTATTGTTATGGCGCTTGGCTCTTTGTTGGTGCGGCGGCCCGACTCCATCCGCGGCGCATCGCCGCCATCTCAACTCGGAGGCCGCTGGGGGCCTGGCCGAGGGTCACTGGGGACTCGCCGAACTCCCCAGTCAGGCCTATTTGAAAAAACTCGAGACCTATGCTTGAGCTGGGGCCCGCCGGGCGGCTGGCGAAAGCCCTTGGGAGTGGCTTCGGTTTGGAGGCCTTGGGCACGAAAATTATCAAGTGCCAGATAATTTGTTGGATCTCTATCTCACCGATTTAATGTTAATCCGTTTTAGAGTCTGAGCACATAGGCCGGGAGGACATGGAGTGGGGGCGCCGTGCATTACTCGTGCTAACTTTGTACGCGGGAATGGAGACTGGGACAGGGTGCCGAGGCCTCGGGCTGAGATGGCTGGGCCGGTGCGTACAACCGTAAGGCCTCCGGAGTTCCGAGCAACCACAGATGATGAACTTATTGACGGGCGGACAGAGACTCTGTGCTGATTGTCAAGTTCTGATTTGGCTCTGTCCGGTTCTGGTGGCCTCTACACGTATCCGCCTGGCTTGGGGGACCTGTAGTGCCAGCTGCTTGTCCCGGAAGTCCTTTAGTGGTCAGACTTGCAGATTTGACCATAAAGTCACCTTTAAAGGTTGAACTCATTTAGGATGTGTGGGCCTTTAAACAAGTGCATCCAGCTCCGCATGTAAGCATGTTAATTGGGGCGCTTGTGTGGACTCTGCGCTCAGCCATTGTGGCACCCTGGGCAGCGTTGGAAGTGAACTCCTTAGATGAGCTTGAGTGCTAACGTGGGTCATTGTCTCTAGTCTCACAGGAAATTCTCTGCGCCCAGGCATGGGTCCCTGGGCTTTTTGCCTCGGAAGCGCAGCAGCCGGCATAGGGGGAAGGTGAAGAGCTTCCCCAAGGATGACTCCTCCAAGCCTGTCCACCTCACTGCCTTCTTGGGCTACAAGGCGGGCATGACTCATATCGTGCGGGAGGTCGACAGGCCAGGATCCAGTAAGTACAGGCCGCGGCCTCGAAGCTGTATGGGGGTGGTTAGGAGCTGAGGATGGGGATGGATTGGGGTTGCGGCAGACCAGACCCTCTCTGGGTAGGATTATACTCCAGGCTGGAGTTGTTTTAGGCAGAGGGATGTATTGGAGTCCAGAAACCTCAATGTGAGGAAAATTTTCAAGAGCCGCAGCCTAGAGGAATATGCTGACTTGGAGAGTGTTAATTTAAACTCCTGAATGCTGCCCACATTTCTGGTTGTGAAGTGAAGAGTAGAAAACCCGCTAAGCCAAACAGCCTTAGAGCACTGATACATTTTTCAGTTAAAATATAAGCATTAGCACAAAGTTGGCCCCCAGGAGTCCGGGTTGCTGATAGGACTCCACCCTGGTTACCAGAAGCGAGTTGCCATCTTTAATTGAAGCGGGTGCTTCACACTTGGATGCGTGGCACCGTAATCTGGCTGTCCCCTTCCAGTCTGATGGCCCTCTTAACCCACAGAGGTGAACAAGAAGGAGGTCGTGGAGGCCGTGACCATTGTGGAGACACCGCCCATGGTGGTTGTGGGCGTCGTGGGCTACGTGGAAACCCCTCGAGGCCTCCGTACCTTCAAGACCATCTTTGCGGAGCACATCAGCGATGAGTGTAAAAGGCGCTTCTATAAAAACTGGTAAGGGTCAGAGACGAGGCTGCCATGCACTCTGCAGGTTAGGGGCTGGAGAGGGGAGTCCCCTGTGCGGGTCTTCAGCAGGGGAAGAGCCAGACATGCTCTGGCGTCTGGTTTAGTTGCCTCATGAACAGTTTCTGGGGACAGACCTGAGCAGCACTCCTAGACCTCCCTGCTCAGCATCTTGGGTGTTGGCTGAGGACTCGGTAGTTCTGTTTCCTTAGTTGCTGGGATGGATGGAGGATACAGTTAGAAAGTGAGATAGTGGTGTATCCCCCCTGCCCCCAAATCCTGTCTGGGAGTGCGGTTGGGGTAATGGCTTACCTGGAGCAAAAATCAGTGAGTCTGTGAATGCTTGTGACCTGTATTAATTTTGTGGACCTCTGCTCAGCTCCGCTCGGCTCTGCCCGATGAGCTCCATCCAGGCTCCGCTTGCTGGTGGAAAAGGCTCCTTAGAAGCCGGCAATGAGCCCCATCCCTCTGTGGTGCCCTGTGCCTTCCGCTCACCCCTTGGAGGGGTGATGAAGGCCTGCACCCGGCCCCCTCCCCAACTCTGCTCTGCTCCTGAAGGCATAAGTCCAAGAAGAAGGCCTTCACCAAGTACTGCAAGAAGTGGCAGGATGATGATGGCAAGAAGCAGCTAGAGAAGGACTTCAACAGCATGAAGAAGTACTGCCAGGTGATCCGGGTCATCGCCCACACTCAGGTGAGACTCAGCAGCATGCACAAGGTAGGGGGGGACTGCACCAGCACTTCCTGTCCAGGGAGGTGGAGACCTTGAACCCAGCTCCCTAGTTCTCTTCTGAGTTGTTCCTCATCTCAAATGGACTTTGAGCAGGGATTTTAGAGGGATGGTAAAATTGGTTCGGTTCCAGTTCCTTACACTTCTGCTGGATGGACGGGCCAGTGAGCAGCCTGGGGATTACTTGAAGTTTCACAGCAACACAGTGCAGTGCCTGCCCTGTTGATCTCTGAAGCTGGGCTAAGGCCATTAACCTTGAGAAGGCCGCCCAGTGCCTCTAGGTGTGTGGCTTGGTTTTTCTGTTGCCAGCAGAGGGCGCTGTCTCCTAGGCTTTTCATCAGAGAAACCATGCAGCATTTTAGGGAAAGTGGTTGAAGGACTAGTGACTTTACCATTGTGAACTGCCTGAGTGCAAACAGTGAGTAGTAGGATCCTGGCTGCACTTCAAATCTGACTTGCTGTGAGCTGAATGAGCCTTTGGCTTAGAAGAACTACGTCTTATGCAGTTTGCTTGAGCCATTATTCTGGGTATCTACCTTGTTTGCTAAATTCAGTTTCACTATGGTTAGCAATGACCATGTTAACTTAGGTCTGTAGTATGTGTCCCTTACTCAAGAAGGTTCCATAGGACCGCACGGAACCATTCTTAATGAAAAGCTTTGGGCTTGAATTCTTTTTTTTCCCTAAACTTTGCAGCTTCTGCTCTTGACCGAGGTGCTAGTCCCACGCTTCCACACGGGAACGGCTTGTTGGTCAGAGCCAGGATAGGTGGGCAGGGTGAACAAGGGCACGTACCCCAAAGGAAGCAGCCAAGAAAGCATGATCGAGGACATTGGGCTAGTTGTTACCAGTACTTGGGTATGTCTGCTTGGGACCCATGTGCATCTGTTCAGGGTCAGTCCATCCTGATCGTGAACTCAGGCATCAGAATTGAGAAGAGGAATTGTACCAAGTGGGGAGTTTTAATACAGGAAGGAGGAGCCTTTTCCTTTTTGCCAGTAGACACGTGAGGTTCAAGGTTGCCAAAGTAGTCTGCCCACCCTGAGTTCTGCCATGGGAAGAGAGCTCAAAGCTCAGCAATCTGAATGTCGATTCCCTTCCAGATGCGCCTGCTCCCCTTGCGCCAGAAGAAGGCCCACCTCATGGAGATCCAGGTGAATGGCGGCACGGTGGCCGAGAAGCTGGACTGGGCCCGGGAGAGGCTGGAGCAGCAGGTGCCTGTAAATCAGGTGTTTGGGCAGGATGAGATGATCGATGTCATTGGTGTCACCAAAGGCAAAGGCTACAAAGGTGAGCTTTGCATTTGGCCAAGTGGTTAGATGCGGTTTCAAGCCCAGATCTTTGAGGAGGCTGTAGAATGGGTGCTGGGCACGTGGCATGGTTAAGATTGCAGAGACTTCCTCCCTGTCTTGTGTGAGTGAGAACAGCCCTGCGGTCATGTGGCAGGGAGGTAGGCAGACTGGGGTGCTCTCACCATACGTCTGCGTCCTTACATTTGGAGCTCACTGCAGAAGGCAGAGGGGCCTCGGAAAGTGGGTCAGTTTCTGCTAGCGTGGAACTTGGTGAACACGCTGAGGGGCACACGTTTCCAGTTCAGTGCAGGGCTAACTCCAAGGCCTCTTGAGAGTTGAGAACGGGTTTACGTCTCGGCAGGTGATGCACTTGAGCAAGAGAGAAGGGAGAGGACATGGGGTTTGAGGGTAACATTAAACCTTCCTGCCCCCCCTCAAGCCTCCCTAGGCCATGGGTGGTGATGGTCCGTGTTCAGGTGTTGAGTGAACGCATATTGGGCATTCAGCAGGAAAGGGTAATGGTGTGAGTGCCTGACACCCCAGTAACAAACTTGGGTCTATTCTAGGGGTCACCAGCCGCTGGCACACCAAGAAGCTGCCCCGCAAAACCCACCGAGGGCTGCGCAAGGTTGCCTGTATTGGGGCCTGGCATCCTGCCCGGGTGGCCTTCTCTGTGGCTCGGGCTGGCCAGAAAGGCTACCATCACCGCACTGAGATCAATAAGAAGGTGAGGCACCAGAGGGGCTCCTCGGGGACTTGAAGCCTGGGAAGGGAGAGACCAGCCCAGTGTTGGGAGTGTGGTTTCCAGTTCGTGCCAGCATTGCTCCATGGTGGTGAAGCTTCTGGACTGCACATGGACTTGGGTGGTCATCTTGTCTGATGGGACACACAGTTTTGGCTCGGTGCCATCAGAGGTGATTCTGGTGCAGCTTACTTTGGAGTGACCGAGGATGAGAGCCATGTCTGGCCCTTCCTTTGTGGTTTGGGGGAGGCCCTTGTCTTGGGTAGATGGCAGTGCCTTTAGGCCCGGCCATCTTTTCTTTCTGCCCCTAGCGAGGCTCCCTGCCACTGGAACTGAGCTGATAGTCTGATTCCCAGGCTGTCTCTCTCTGTAAGCTTATTACACTGTTCCCTCACTCAGATCTACAAGATCGGCCAGGGCTACCTCATCAAGGATGGCAAGCTGATCAAGAACAACGCATCCACTGATTATGATCTGTCCGACAAGAGCATCAATCCTCTGGTGAGTGATGAGCCGTTTTCCCCAAGTCCTGGCTCCGGCGGGGGTTGGTCTCCAGCTTGTTCTGTGTGAGTCTGTGCCAGGCCTCACCTGCAGGGTGGGACCCCGGTGTTCGTGTGTCTCAGCTCACTCACTAGGGCTGCGCTTCCAGTGTCTGTTAACCAGTCCCCTACACACTGTACCCAGCCATCTATCTGTTTCTAGTAAATGGCATGTCTTCCGGGCTCTGGTTGGGGCTTCCTGGTGACAAGAGGGATCTCAGACCCAGCTGTTCAGTGATGAGGCTCCGGAATGAGCGCTGGGCACAGCGCCCGAGTCAGACTGCGGAAACATTCCTTGCTGCCTTCCTTCTGAGAACAGCCCTGTGGTCGGCAGCGGGGGGAGGAGGAGTGCCTGAATTTCTAGTCTTCTGCTTGACCTGTCCTGACCTGATGGTCTTGACTTTTCCAGGGTGGCTTTGTCCATTATGGTGAAGTGACCAATGACTTTGTCATGCTGAAAGGCTGTGTGGTGGGAACCAAGAAGCGAGTGCTTACTCTCCGCAAGGTGAGGCTGGGGGCCCATCCTGGTAGTCAGGGTGTAGGCAGGAGCTCAGCCTCCCGTTGGAGGGGGCTGACAGCTCACATAGTGGACACAGGACCATTCTTTGTTGAAGGGAGTTCAGAGGAATGAGGGGCTTGGCACTCCGACAGGAGCTTTGAAGTCCGGGGGTTGGGGGGAGGAAAATCCCAGTCTGGCCCGGCCCAGCTGTTGGGCTTTTGTGTGTTTTCTTCATTATTCTGGTGGCAGGGGGAGACCCTGAGCAAGACCAGCTAGACCTAGGGGTGGTTGGGAGGGGATTCCTCTTGGCTCTGGAGGGGCTCTGTCCTCTGCCCTCACAGATAGGGAGCCTGTGAGCTATCACTGACCCCCTTCCTGGCCTACAGTCCCTGCTGGTGCAGACCAAGCGGCGGGCCCTGGAGAAGATCGATCTCAAATTCATCGACACAACCTCCAAATTTGGCCACGGCCGATTCCAGACTGTGGAGGAGAAGAAGGCGTTCATGGTGAGTCCTGAACCCTGCTGCTCTTGGGTTGGGCTGACCCCCGGGGGTCCCAAGCTCCTACCAGCACAGCATCTCCAATTGGGGGGGGGGTTGTGCCCAGTGGCTTCCCTCCCTCCTGACCTTGCCCGCTGCATCTCTCCACAGGGACCACTTAAGAAGGACCGAATTGCAAAGGAAGAAGGAGCTTAACATCAGAAGCAGATTGTGCAGCTGGTGGGATCTCAATAAAACTAGTTTTCCAGCAACTGCTGCCTGCGGTTTTGTTTCCCAATCCTGGCCGCTCCGCCTTGGCCTCTCAGCAAAATGTCTAGTCTTCTGCCCTACCTAGCCAAGCCCGGGTCTACCCCGGAACTGTTGAAGCTGGCCTGGGGCGGCGGGCTTTGTGCAGATGTGCCCTGTCACCCGCTGAGGCAGCTGGCTCTCTGCTTTAGAGGATGGTTGTGTTTGCACAGCTTGGGTGGGAGCACCTCATGGGGAGGGAGGCAGTGAGGATTTGATGTTCTCTGTTGGCTTCAGAGTGGCTGGGCATGGCGGAGCCAGCCCTGGCTTGGAGTGTAAGAACGGGTAATACAGTTAATCTACATGGGACTGGGTTCTGGTTGGGGCTTGTTGAGGTTCTGACACTGGAGAGGGCAAGGGGGGGTTGCTGAGCAGAAGGGAGGCCTGCACACCGCTGGAACTGGGAGAACATGGGGATGTTACACCAAGGAAGGTGCTGGTTAGGCGCTCCCCCAGCTGTGTTTCACAAGGCTGGGAATGTGGGCACGCAGAGGTGAAACTGCCCAGCTGGTGAGGCCATTGGACCCTTCATTGGCCTGGATGGTTCAGCCTCCACCCTCTGCATCTGTCCACCAGGCCTGGGGACCCCGCCGTGCCGGGTGGCGATGTGGCGGCTCTAATCTCTGAACATTCTGGCCTCTGATTTCTGACCCCACTGACTTCCAAGGGAGCAGCTTAGCCTGTGCATCCTGGCATGACTGGCAGTCCGGGGGACTGTCCCAGGTACTCTGCCGAGCTCATGCCCAGCTAGAGCTGCTTCACACCGCATTGGGCTGTGCCGCCTTTCACAGCTTTGGGTGCTCCCTGTCCAGCTGTTGAGCAGCTAACAGGCTGCCGCCTCTTCCCCGTCCCAGCACCACCTGAGAACGGGTGGTGCTGGCTGAGGACCGGTAGATGCCGGGTGTGGGGTGCAGGTCCAAGTAGTCCCTCTGGTTCTCGGCCTGGTTCCCCCACAAGTGAGGAGGCCCTGAAATACCGAGAGTGAGGCTGAGAACCGTTCTAAGCCCAGGACCCTCCCATAATGTCCGCCCAGCATTTCTGGAGCCCCTTCTGAGCTCTGGGGCAGTGACCTGGGAGCCACTGGCTTGATGGAAAAGCCTGCCGTGCCGCAGTAGGATCCTGGTTCCTGAGCTGCCGGGGCTGTACTTCTGGTCGCAGCCACCAGGGGGGGGGCAGTGGGCAGCATCCTGGGGCTCAGTCCCTAGAAATCCTGCAGGAGGGCCCCAAGGCTTGTCCCAGGCCCGGGAAAGGGCAGTGTCCCCTCTCCCTACCAGGGCTTCCTCACCAGGGTTCCCACAGCCACAAGGGGTCAGGGCCTGGTCCAAGGCCACTAGTCCCCTCTGGCAGAACCAGCCACGTGGTGTGGGACTGTCTCCCAACCCAACCCAGTCAGGTTCTGGAGAGGATGGTGAGCTGGGCAGGAGCACCCCTCTTCCCCTAGGCCTCTTAGCTTACGGGCCTCCCCACTACCCTTAGGCCAGCCCTGGAGCCCAGCTGCCCACCCAGCCTGGGTAGGGGAGGTTTTGCAGCTCAGAGATGTCCCCGCCCGGCCTTGTCTGGGGCTCTGCCCACTTGTGGGAATGGCCAGGATGACGAGAGATGTGGGGTGCAGAGGACAAAGGGCTCGCTCCTAAGGACAGGAAAGTACCCTCTGTGCTCCCAGCCTGAGGACATGCACCACAGGCATCCAGCAGCACACATATGCCTCCAGGTGACGTGCTGTCGCCTCCCCTTCCCCACACATCTGACAGCACAGAAAGCCCTTTGCTGGGGCAGGCTTCCTTAATAGGGGCTGAGCACCTAGCTGTTGACAATACCATCATGTCCCCATTCTGTCACGTCCCCATTCTGTCACATCCCCATTCTCTCGCTTCTGTCCTGGCCCTGGCCAGTGAGTGACCTGGAGCACACCCCAGAGCAGCTCCAAGGCCCCGCCTCACCTGGCGGTGACTCACGATCGATCTCAGCGGTGTCAGTGGTGTGCACAGAGCAGCTGGGCTGTTAGGGTGAGTAAGAAGGGTCTCCAGGGGCGGGGGGCTGCAGGGGGGAAAGCCAACCGTACGTGTGTGGGACCAGCTTCACTCGCTCCAAGGCTGAGCACCCGCTGCGGACACAGGGCTCCTCCAGGCGCCGGGGGAGCAGTGGGGAACCGAAAGTCCCTTAAGCTGCTTTGCTGGCTGCGCAGACAGTAAACACAAGTAGACGAGACGGCTGCAAGAGTGATGAATGCCGTGAAGACACAGGCCACTGGGCCACGCGGGTGTGCGGAGGCTGCCCCAAGACAGAGTGTGAAGCCCCCAGCCTCGGCGAGCTCTACAGACAGAACACCCCGCCAGAACAGTGGGTGCAAAGTCCCGGAGGCGGGCGAGGCTTCCCTGCTCAGATCTGAACTCCCGAGGGAGGCAGGTGTGTGAAGGTGGGCCTGGATCCCCACTGCCTACCTGGCCCGGGGCCTGGCATACAGTAGGTGCCCAGTAAACGTTCCCTGTGTTCCAGGGACCCGCCCGTGCCTGTGTGTCCGGTGCCCCAGCCCGGGGGTGTCCCGGCACTTCTGTGGGCCTGTGGTGGGTGGGGCAGCTATACTGGTCCCCTGCAGTCACTGAGGATGCTCCTGAGTGCCTCTCGCTGTGTGCGTCCTGTCACCAGAACCCTCAGACGGGCCTGGAATCCTGTGGTGACAGAACAAGGAGTCTCATTCCATTCCTCCCCAGGAAAAAAAAAAACAAAAAACAAAAACCTGCTGGGAATTTCTGAGCAAGTGGGAACAGGGAGGTGGCAGGAGCCACCATTGCCTTAAAAGGCACAACAGAGCCAGTGACTTCGCTGAGCTCACCTGGGGATGGCCTGGGGGGGGGGGGAGTCGCTGGCTGCGCCTCCCGGGCTCACCCCCAAAGTACTCCGCCTCCTCCCCAGATCCGCCCGGACAGCCTTGCCAGCAGGCGCTGCGGCACTGCCTGGCCCCCAGGCCCTGACCCCCAGCCCCGGGTTTCCAGTGGCCCCTCGCCCGCCTCCCATCTGCGCCCGGCACGCGGCTACTTGTCTGACGCGCCGGTGTCCCTGCCCACCCTCTGTGCGGTGTTGCACCCGCATGGGCTGGTACTCGAGGCTTGCCAACCTCTCCAGCATCACGTCCCCTCCCCGCGGCCAGACTTCCGCGCTGCTCCCAGGAAGCTGGGTAGCTTCCCCTGCGCTTTTTGCAGAAGCCCAGGCTGGGGTGAGAGAGGGGCCTGACCCGAACTCCAGAGGAGGCAAGAAAGTGACAGCCCTGGGCTCGGAATCGAGGGAGGCGGCATCCAGGAACCTTCCAGGGCCTATTAACAGATCGGGACTATTACAGTGCAGAATCCTTATCCTGGCTCATCCGCAGGCCCCCTAGACAAGCCTGCACAACGCCGCCCAGGGCCGGGTTCAGGCTCACAATGAGCCTCGCTCACACTGGCTTTGCCCCCAGGGGGCACTGCCCGCTGGGCAGGTGGTAACAGCTCTGAATACCTTATCTCGTTTCAGGCACTGTCCTAAGTACTTTACATGTTTAGACCCGGTCTCCAGGATCAACACTTGCGGCAGTTTCTGTCATTACCCCACTTTACAGAGGAGAAACTGAGGCTCAGAGGAAATGAACAGCTTGCCCAAGGGCACACAGCGGATAACTGAAAGGGCTGGGATGTGAGGCCTGGCATCTCTTCGCCCTGACCCTATGCTACTAGGCGCCTGCAAAAGCATTTTGGCTGAGGAGGAGGAGAGTGGTCATTTGCTGAGCACCTACTGTGTGCTAAGGCTTGTGCTAGACCCTTTCAGAGTTACTCGAACCCTTACAACCATTATTCCCATTTTACAGATGGGAAAATGGGGGTCCAGAGAGATTCAGAGAATCCTCGGAGGTCACAGCGCTAGACTACGCTCTGGCGGGCATCCCCCATGCTGTCTCCTGAGTGGTCCCAAGTGCCCCGTGAGTCGGGAGCTGTCGTCCCTGCTGTTTCCACAAGGAGGAAACGCAAGCTGGCTAACGGCCCCTCGCGTGGGGCTCTCTGGAGTGCTGAGCCGGGATTCAAATCCAGGCTCCAGAAGGTTAAGCGCTAACCCCTGCACCGCGCCACCGCCCCCCCCACCATGCAGGTGCCTGGGGGCTGCCCGTGAGGAAGGGGAGGGACAGCTTTTCCCAGCAGCGCCTGCAGTACCAATGTCCCTCTGGCCCATGGGCCGGGACAGATGGGCGCCATGGGGGACAGGTGGGGGCCCTGCGCCCCCAGCTGTCCTCTAGGCTACCAGGCTTCCTATGACAGTGGAGAAGTGGCCCTCCCCGCTCGCTGCCCCCTGAGCCCCCGCAGCAGGCGGAAGAAAAGAGCTATGAGAGAAGACGCTAAAGATAGCCGGCTCGCCACTTCCCCATCCTCCCTGGCCACCACCTCGTCCCCGATGGCTCCCAGCACGCACCACCCTTCCCCACGGCCGGCCGTTCCCCAGAGCCTGGGCGCCCAGCTTGGGGCACAACACAGGGACCCGGGCAGCAGTCACCGTGTGAAGACCCTCCAGGTGCCGGCGCCGGGCTGGCCAGGGACATGCCTCGTGCCGCTCAAGCCTCCCCTTGACTGTGGGGGCAGGGGGTCTATCGTCACCCCTCGACGCTGACACAACCACACATCGCCATCGTGGCCCCACCATGCATTCATCTGTGAGTCCATGTCCACCCGCCCCGACGGATTCCTGCCGGGGAAATCTGCAAACACTACAATCGGAGCCCTTCTTCCAGGGAGCCCGCCGTGAAGCCCTCCACGGCTCTCCTGCTGAACCCGACTGGCTGAGGCCGTCCCCAGAGGTCAGCGTCCTGGGGCACAGAGCTGGGGTGGGGGGTGGCCGAGGCTCTGGCGGGACAAGCACCGTGAGCCCGCACCTCGCCTGCCACTCCGCTCTGCCTCCCCAGGGCGGCACCATCTAAATCACTGTACATTTACATTTGCTCCAGGGCAGGCCCTCCCCTGCTCTCAAGCATTCTGTGGCTCCACACTGCCCATTCACCATGTCAAAAACCTTAATTAAGCACCCTGTGTGGGGCACCTTGGGGTGGCATTCAAGGCTCCTCGCCCTTTGGTCCCAGTCTGCCCACCAGGTCGACACAGGCTGCTGTGTCTCCCCGTGGGTGACCACCGGGGTTGTGTGGCCCAGGCCTTCTGGCTGTGCCGCGGTGGCCCCACGTGCTATGTGGGAATGAGCTGGCCAGGCCTGGAGCCCAGCTGTTTCTCCCCAGCGCTGTGACAGCCTTGTGAGGGCCGCAGAGAAGATTCGGGGGGAGGATGTGCCCGGCTGGCTCCTGGCACGGGGCCTCGCTCTACATCTGGCCCACCCTCCCCATCAGTAAATACGGAATGTGCAGACAGGCCTATGGAAAAGGCAGTATCACTTCCATTTCACAGACGGGAGAACCAGGGCTCAGAGAAGGCAGCTGGCCCACCCAGGCTCACACAGCCAGCACACGGCCCTGCCTGGTCCTGGTACCCAAGCCCCACTAAGCCACAGGTGGCAGCGGACAGCTCAAGGGCCACGTCTGGTTTGGTCTGGCCCTCAGAGTGAGCTTGTCTGCAGGAGGCTCTGAATTCGGGAGTTCGCAGCTTTGCTTCCATCTTTCGAAACCTGATCGACAGCAGAAACCTGTCGCAAGCCAAAGGTCCGGTGGCCTGAGAGGCGCTGACGGAAGTGTGGCCTCCCGGGCCCCGGGGGGTTCCATCCAGCTGGCAGATGAGGGACTTCAGGTGCACGTGGACTGTCCCACAAAAGAGCCGCCCTTGGTGAATCCCGTGATACGGAGGGTGCCTTTGGTATATGTGACATATTTTAGAATTCATTGAAAAAGGCAAATGGTAAATCTGGCTGCGTGGCATCCCGGACAGTGACCAGGCTGGCGTGGGGACGGCCTGGCCTTTGTCCCTGCTCCTGAGGACTCTGCATGGCCTACCGCTGCCTCATCCGAAGAACGGGGTCTCAGGGAGGGCTGCGTTGGACGCTTTCTCAGGGCCCTTTTGGCGTGAGGGGCTGGGCCTCTGAAAACTGAAGGCCAGTGCAGAGCGACCAGAGAGACTCCATGGGCTGCAGCAATCAGGGAAGCCTTTCTGGAAGAGGGAGGCTTGAGCTGAGCTGTGAAGGCTCCATGCTCACGGCTAACCTGAACGGAATGGATGGTTCTGGAAGGGCGGGAAAGTGCAATTCCAAGGAATGAGCTTGCGATAGAGAAATTTGGGGCACAGCAGGAAGCAGGTTGGGGAGAGACTTGGAGGGGGCTTGAGGGGAGGTCTTCCCTGAGACCCTCCACTGCACCTCCCCGCAGGGAGCTCCGGTTCTCCAGAGCAGGATGGGGGTGGGGGTGGGGACAGGGAGGTGACCCCATGGGCCATCTGTGCACTGTGTGCCAGGCACCCTCCACTCCTCACATCTACAGGAGACAGGTACTAAGGGGACCCCTGTTTCACAGAAGAGGGACTGGGGCTTGACCCCCAGACTCCTATGGGCCCCTTTGCCTGGAGGAGGGAACGGGGAGGAAGACTTTCATAGAAGCAGAGGCTTCTGTGTAGGCTGAGGATGCTTCCCCTGTTTTCTGCGGTGGGCAATACCACTTTGCCCTACAATGTCACCTCCTCCTAGAAGCCTTCCCAGACAACACCCCTCCCCATATCAGAGTGCCCTAGTGTCAGCTCTTCCTGCTGCCTCAGTTTCTCCCTCAGTGTTAGTATTCCTTCAGCTTTGGGCTCCGTGTCCATCTTCCCAGCCAGACGGCAACCTCCTTGAGTCGGGGGCTGTCTCTGTGTCTGTGCCGCTCTTCTTGGGCCCTCTGCACCCCCAAGTGCTGAGCACATAGTAGGTGTTCAATGCAATAAATATCTGTTGAATAGCCAGGTGACTGAAGGCATGAATAAACACAGGAATTTAAGAATGAACGGAGTGATTTTCTCAGGGTCACCCAGATGGTCAGGGTGGCATGGACGTGGCAGAAGCCAGGGGTCCTGCCTCTGGGACAGTGTGGCCACCCCCCCCTTGCCCTCTGTCTGGCTTCCCTGCTGCTGTTCTGGAGGCTCATATCTGTTCTCCACTCAGCAGCCAGAACAATCCTGTTAGAGCCCAAGTCAGACTGCGGCCTTCCCAGCACTCTCTATTTTGGAAGAAGGAAAGTTCTGTGTGGTGGCCGGCGGCTCTGGCTGCACCACGGGAATGGATTTAATTTCACTAAAATTACTTACAATGGTCAATTCTGAGTTATGTGGATTTTACCACAGTAACAAAAAAAATTTTGCCTCCCTTCTCTGCTCCAAACCCTGCATAGCTCCCATTGAATGCAGAATCCCAGCCCAAGTCTCCAAGGTGCCTGGTCCCTGACCTTGCGTCCCTCATTGCCAGCATTCATCCGGGCCTCTCTGGGCCTCTCTCCCGGCAGGCGCACTGCTGCCCCAGGGCCTTTGCACTGGTTCTCGCCCCGCCCTGGAATGCTCCTCTTCTAGAAGTCTGCAGAGACGCCACTTCCGCAGCAAGGCCTCTCCTGCCCCCCGCCCCCCCAGTGATATCTGCAACCTGCTCCCTGCCTGCTGTCCGGACGCCCCCTGTGCCCACCCCTTCTCTCTTCCAGGGCACTATCACTTGCCGCCTTGTGTACCATGGCCTTGCTCATCACATTGATGGTCTCTCCCCGCTCCCGCGTTTTCATCACTGTTCTCCAGGCTCCAGAGATGCTGGGGAGGGAAGGGATGTGGTCTGGAGCGCGTGAGGGAGAGGGGAGAACGCCGAGGTGGCCGCAACTTCCTCAAGGCAAATTTAGGAAAAGCTGAAGTGAAAAAGGCTTGGGCAGCGGAGGGCTTCCGGCAGCTAGTCCGAGAGGCGCGCATGCACATCAGTGCGCGTGTGCTGCTGTGCGTGTGTGTACGTGTGCGCTGAGCATGCGTGGCCACATGCGTGGGTGTAGGGGGGTGAGAGAATGAGAGGGGTGTGTGTGTGTGTGTGTGTGTGTGTGCGTGCACGCGCGCATGTGCAGTGTGTCTGTGAGAGCCCTGAAATAAGGGACCGGCCCTCTCAGGGCCTCATGGGGTCGAGCTAGGAGGTGTCTGGCGCAGCAGTCCCTGGTCCTAGCTGCCCCAAGGCTCCCTAGCACTCCCTGTGGGGCCCAGTGCTCTGTCGCCCCCTCCCAGGGAGGTGTGACCCGATGCAAGAGCATGCAGGCTCTGGGGCCCCCGCTTTCAGCGTCCCGGCCCCAGCTCTGCCACCGATGAACTGTGTGACCTTGATGAAGCAGTTGAGCTGCACTGTGTGGCAGTTTCAGAATCTGAAAAGTGGGGAAGATCAGAAGAAACCCCACTTCCCATTGTTGTTGCAGGATTTGAAGAGCAAAAGTATGTGCGGGGTGAAGCCCGCCGTGGGCACCTAGGTAAACAGGCACGGTTGGTATTGGTCTCAGCTCTGGCCTGTGAGACCCCCACCCCCACCCCCAGCCGCAGGGAGCGGGCACCCAGGTGGAGGCCGCCACCTGCCGAGCAGTGAGGGCCCCAGAGGGGAGTCCAAGGTGGCCAGAGGAGGCGCCCACCCCCAACAGGGGGTCTCAGCTGAGGCCTGGGGGGTGGAGATGCCTTGTCCAGGGAAGGAGGGAGGAGGGCAAGGGGCTGCCCAGAATAGGGCAGGGAGGGAGAGGGATGGCCCGGTGGTGGCTGCCAGGAACTCGGTGAGACCTATGCCCCGGACGACCAAGGGCTTCAGTGCAGCCACAGGACCCTTGTTCCTGAAGTGCCTGCCTACATTTGTCCGGGCGTAGGGGAGCCATGGTAGGTGTTTGAGCAAGGGCGTGGAAGCTTCAACCCAAGGCTGCCGGTTCCAGGCTGGTAGAGGGTTACCACCCTAGCATAGGCTGGAAAGATGAGACACTTTCTCACAAAATACCTAAAAAACAAAACCTATAAAAACACGGTAGTTCAAGTACACTGCTCTGTGTGAAGTGGTAAAGTCTAAAGGGACCGAGGGAGTGTGATCTATAAAGCCTTCCTAGAGGAGGGGGCCCTGGAAGACTCTGCGGCAGTGTCCTGGGTGACTTTGGGCAAGCCACTTCCCTCTCTGGTCTCCGGTCTGCCCTGCCAAGGCTGACCCAGCCTCCTCTCCTGCAGCTCTCTCAGCTCTGACATTCCGCCATCGCCATCGGAGATGAGGACCATTGGAATCCGCCAGGGGCTGATTCAGGTTCTTGATTTAGAACGAGACCCCACCTGCCTTGGTTTCCCCTCTGCACTGGGCGAGGCAGGGAGGATAATAATGCTTGATTGTCAAAGACCTTGCAGCCTCAGGGGCCAGATGCCAAGGATTGTTTTCCATTCCTAGGAGGATGGGCCCTTCCTGCCAGGAGAAAATTCCAAGCTCCTGCAGCCGGGGAGGGGTAGATCCCGCCACCACTCCCCGTGACCGCATACCCGCCGCCCGAACCTGTGGCATCAACGACTTTCTTTCCCTTCTCCTTTCTTGGCAAAGGTGCCCGGAGGAGAGGCCCTCAGCCTCTTCTGTTTGCTCAGAAGCACCCTCTCCCTTCCCATCTCCTTTCTTGCCTTTGCTGTTCACCCAGGGACACAGGGGCCCAAGGCAGGGGCCGTGCAGAACGCCCCCCACCAGGGCTGGGCTCGTTCTCCTCCTGGACGTCTGTCAGTCCGGGTGGCGGGAAGAACGCGGGCTCGGGTCCTCTGGGACGATGGGATTTTGATTTGGCAAATCTTCTGCTACGACGGACCTTCGCTCCCAGCACTTCGCGAGTCCATTTCCATGGTTCTGATCTTTGGTTGCAAGATGCTGCATCTCTGAAGTGATTTGGTTATGAGCGCCTTGGGCCTGGGATGGCAAATGTTCCAATAGATTCGATGGTCTTGGAATTTTCTTGGTTGTAAGAACCTGTGGTGCTAGAATTTTCTAGGTCAAAGGTTTTGTGGTTCTGGAAGTCTGGATCCAGGTGTCTGCAGTTCCAACCCGGCACTGTGGGTCGAGGGTGCCATGGGAGCTGGGGGGGGGGCAGGAGGAGGGCCTGGGGAGGGGTGGTGACGGGTGGCGCGGTGGCAGGCCAGGTGCACCCACGTGGGCGGCGGCGGCAGCTCCGGCGCTGACAGCTGGGCAGGGGCCGCTGCCTGAGCTCACGGCACCTGGCCTTGACCCAGGACCGGGAGGGGATGGGACGGGAGGGGGACCCAGCAGAGGTCAGGCCCTCCACAAGCTCTGCCACATCCTTCCCTCCCTGGGCCCCCCTCCTGTCCCCACTGAACTCAAAGGGGCTGCGAGTGCCGAGCCCACCTGGGGCAGCCCCTCACTGACTGAGCGGAGACTCCAGACACAGCCGGGGAGGGAGGCATTTTCTGGTCCCGCTAAGGGCAGGGGCAGCCTAGATCCCCCCCTACCTCCCATCCCCCACTGTCAGTCTCATGTTAACCAGCCCCTCAGACACCCCTCTTCTTCCCCAGAAGTACGGTGTCTGGTCACAGACTGACCCCCGCCCCCCCCCTTGTGCCCCTACAACAACGGGCGGCCCCAGATCTTCAGGCTGTGAAGAGTCAGGATCTCAGAGCTTGTCACCAGGGGGCCTCAGTCTTCCCATCTGGACACTGGAGGTGGTGAGCTATCTGCCCTTGGGGCCCCGACCGACTGTGTCCACTCTGACCGTCCACTTCCCCACCCCCTTACCCCCAGCCCTTTCCCGAGCTCCCCTGTGCCCTCCTGGCTTCTGGGGAGGGGCTCCCCACCGCTGCCCGGCCCCGCTTTGGCACGCTCCCAGCAGGCTCGTGGGAGCTGGAATTCGGAGCCGTCCCTGGCGTGTGTGTGCACCGCAGCCCGCCTGCCGGGGCACCTCCCCTGACTGGGGGCCAGGAATTCCTCCCGCTTGCTCCCAACAAGCCCCCGGGGAAGGAGGAGCTGTGGGAAGGGGCAGGGAACATACTGGAAGTCGGGACTGAGCGGGGGGCTGGGAGGCAGTCCGGGCCTACGGACACCCAAGGTAGCAGGGGGGCGGAGAGGCGGGTTGCCGGTGGATTCTGACCACACCCTCCATCCTGGCCTGCAGCCCCATCGTGTGCGCCCACTGATGGCAGTTTTAGAGTCTTTCTCTGCCCTTATACAGGTTTGTTTTCTGATTCAAGTGTTTCCTGAGCACCTACTATGTGCCAGGCATTCCATTAGGTGCGGGGGACACAGCCACCAGCCGGGCAGGGATGAATACCTCCCACGCGGGGCTTCCAGTCCGTGCAAGGACAGCTGATGAGCGCGGATGCCATCTGAGTTGCGCTCCTGTGAGCTCCTGGGGGCGTGGGCCACCCGGCCTTGCAGGCTCTGGGTGTCTCTCCCGGGCACAGCCCTCTGCCACAGCTCATGCCGCCCCTGCGGCCCTCATCCAACAGCGTACCGGGGACCGTGGCCCTTGGCTGGCACAGCGCCCCAGGGAACGCAGTGCTGGGTTCCTCCCAGGATTTGTCCTTCCACTTGCTGTATAACCTTGAGAGAGGCGCTGCCCTCTCTGGGCCTCAGTTTCCCTATCTGCAAAATGAGGCACTTGGGCCGGAGGTAATGGGCCCCTTCCCCACCCCAGTGGCCTCTCACTCTGGTTTTCAAGGCACATGCAGGCCTGTCGTCTTCCAGGGGGGCTTTGGCTGCTGACGGGGGTTGCCCCAGGGTTGATGACGCTCTCCCAGCTGCCTACCTGGCCCCGCCTCAGCCTGCCTGGTCCTCCAGCTGCGCAGCCCAGAGCCAGTGACTTCAGGTGGGGGTTACCCTGCCCGGGGCTCATCTGGCCTGCTTCCCACGGGGAGCCTTCACAGATCACCCCGCTGTTCTGCTCACCTCCCCGCTAACCTGGACCCTCACCGTGGGCCAGACCCTCATTTGGCTAGGAGTCGGGTCTCTCCCAGCCAATGTGGTTCACGCGGAGGGCAGGGCGGGGGTCTCCTCTGCAGAGCAAGGAGCTGTGGCTCAGCCCTGACCAGCCGTGTGACCTTGGGCACATCACCGACTCCTGCTGGGCCTCAACTCCTCTCCTGGAATACAGGTCAGTTTCCAGACAGGGGCCTCCCGGTGGAGAGCAGGTGGGGGGCCTGGCTCAGAGCAGGTGGCCCTGCACCTGAGGCAGTGAGAGAGGATTCCCTCGGTAGTATGGGTACTTCTGACATCCCCCTACCCTCCAGCTTTAATGGCACCAACCAGCTGATGTTGCCTTTCATTACCAGCCTCAGCCCGTGCCCAGCTGTCTCGCCCGTGGCCCGAATCGGGACACTGGATCCTCTTAAGCTGCTCCTCCCTGGCCATCTCCAGCTCAGGAGTGACCCCACGGGTTTCTTAAGCTAAAACCCCACGGGTCCCCCTTGCGACACACAGCCACACGGACGAATCTCACATCAGGAGCAAAAAGCTACATCTCGCCAAGGAGCATGTGTTGCGACTCATATACAAGAAGGTCAAGAAGAGGCGTAACGGGGGGGGGNACACACAGCCACACGGACGAATCTCACATCAGGAGCAAAAAGCTACATCTCGCCAAGGAGCATGTGTTGCGACTCATATACAAGAAGGTCAAGAAGGGGGGGGGGGGGGGGGGGGGGGGGGAGCTCCCCTTGGAGGTGGGGTGGGTACTGACCAGAAGGAGAATAAGGGGGCTTCTGGGTCCAGAAATGATCTGGGTCTCAATCTGGGAGCCGATTTTACAGGTCTGTTGAGATTTAAAAAATCTTATTATCAGTCTTGATTCTTCTCTCCCCTCGAGTAGTTTATGCAGCAGGGGACAGAAATCCCAAGTGTCATAAACATTCCAATCTACAGGGGGGTGGGGGAAGGGGCAGCTGCCGGGCGGCGGGCGAGGAGGGGGGAGCAGTTGTTAAACAAGAAAAACAGGCGAATATGTTGTAGATCGAGAGCAGCAAGAGGTAGGAAAGGAAGCGAAAGGATGAGGCCAGGGAGGCGAGCCCCGAAGCCCAGGAGGGAAGGAGCCGCAAGGCTCTTGCTGGGTGTCCCGGGGAGGGACAGCGCGCGCCAGTGCTCTCAGGAGGGGAGAAAGGACACGGATCCGGACTGCTGTGGGTGAGCAGAGGTCACTGTGAGCCCTCAGGAGAAATAGAAACCAGAAAGCGGAGGGTTTGGAAGCTGTTGCTCTAGGGATTGATATTGAAAGTTGATATACTTGGGGGTTGTTGCTATTTTAGATACGGTGGTAGCCCTGGGGTTTTGTTCATTTGTCTTGTCTTATTTTGTTTGCCCCCAGAGCCCTTACCTACCCAATCTACATCTGCTGTTCTCTCCGGAACACGCTTCCATCTCCCCGAGAGCAGTCCCCTGGCCCTGTATGCCAGCTCCCAGTGGCCCCGCCTGGACCCTGGGGTGGGTACCCGTGCGATGGACGTGCGAACAGACTTGGACAGACCGCCCTGCCTTCATGTGCCACGAACACACCCTCGCTATGGGGATTTGTCAGGACACCACTTTGCCCCTGGATGCTCTCCCCGTGCCGCCCACCAGGCCTGCTCTGTTCCGGGCTGTTCCCTGCAGGAGGCGGAGGGCGTGGGCTGGACTCACGACCTGGCCTAGATCTCATCTCGGTTGCTCCTCGCTGGGTGGTCTTGGCAGATTCCTTCCTTCATGAGTTGGCTTCCTGGCCTGTAAAATGGGGATATTCACACCCAGGCAGGGTGACGGGAGGCAGGGGTCGTCAAGGGCCTGCTCAGGGATCTGGCCCATGGGAGGCAAGCTGGGAGCCCAGTGGCTCACTGGGTGCAGGGGGTCAGAAGAGGAGGTCTTAGGGGAGAGAAATGAATGGCGGGGGTGGTGTCTAGGGATTTGGATTTTGGCCTTTGTGACTTGGGGCAAGTCGCTTTCCCTCTCTGATCATTGCTTGGCTCCAAGATAGCTGGCATGGTGGCGCTTGGGGCTGGGGACTGGGACAGGGGTGCTCCGGCTTGTGGAGCCACAGCTGGCAATAGGAAGGTGTGGGGCGGTGTCGGAGGCCAAGGGCAGCGGCAGCTCAAAGTGTCTGGGGGAGACAATGGGCACTGTGTGCGGGGGGGGGGGAGCAGGGTGGGGCGGCGTGGGAGCACAGTGGCACCCCAGCAGGAATGTGCTGGCCTGTCTGGGAATGTGAGCACATCACTTCCACCGTGGCCTCGCGCCCACCCTGCTGCACGTGGTTCAGAGCCCGGGATGGACGAGGGAGGCAGTGGCACATGGGGGATCCTGGGTCCCTGCAGGCCTGAGCAACCTCCCAGGTCTTGGAAGAAGGGTGGGGGCGGGCGCACGGAGCCTCCCCATGCCATTGGCTTGCCGGGTGGCCTTGGGCAGGTTCCTGCCTCCTTTGAGGCCTCAGTTTCCCCATCTGTGTCAATGGTCTCTGATGGCCCTGTAGGGACTTCCTTGGGTGAGAACATCTCTCGTGGCCCATCACCTCCCTCACTCTGCCCCACTCTCCTTCCATGGAGTAGGGACTTGGTCAGTCTTGTCAACCGCTCTGTCCCTTGGCCCAGAACAAAGCCTGGCCGTGGCAAGGCTCAGTAAACATTTGCTGGATGAAAGCATTTTCATTATTATTAGGACTGGTTTCTCCTTGCTGCCCCCACGTCCTTTTTCTGCCCTTCCCATCCTGCCCATCAGCTGCCCAGTTCAGAGGGTCTTGGGGACAGTGGGCTTCCCGCTCAGTAGCCGCTGGGGGATTCAGCCAAGGGGAGGCAGCGAGCGATGGGAGGGTGGGGCAAGAGAGGAGGGGTAGTCCTCCCCTGCGCTCCTCCTCGGTCCAGCAGGGAGCTTGGAGCTCCTGTGTGTGTGGTGCCTTCCTCCCTGCCTTCCCTCTCCCTGGCTCTGGGGACGCTCCCAGCTCCTCCGCGGCATCTCTGCCCAGCTCAGCTGTCCTGCTCAGAGGCCTTTGTGCAAGATCGCTTCTTCTAAAGCCCCGCACGTCTGCTTCCTGCCAGGACGCTGCCCCGTGCGCTCATTTTATCTTCCTCATTTTATTCCGTGATCCCCATCTTACAGATGAGAAAACTGAGGCCCAGAGAGGCGCTGTGAATGGGCTCCAAGCCTGCCGGCCGGGGAGTATCAGAACTTGAACCCAGGTCTCTGTGGCTCTGGTGCCTGGGGCCTTTGGTCCTGGGCGGCACTTGACTTTCAGCTTTCTGACTGTGGAAGTCGTAAAAGGTTAGGATGCTCGGGTAGAATGACCAGCAAGTAATAAAAGTCATCAGTCCTCGGGCGTCTGGGTGGCTCAGTCGGTTGAGCGTCCGACTTCGGCTCAGGTCATAATCTCACTCACGGGTTCAAGCCTCACATCAGGCTCTGTGCTGGCAGCTCAGAGCCTGGAGCCTGCTTTGGATTCTGTCTCCCTCTCTCTCTGCCCCTCCCCCCACTCATGCTCTCTCTCTCTCTCTCTTTCTCTCAAAATAAATAAACGTTAAAAAAAAAAGTAATCAGGGGCGCCTGTGTGGCTCAGTCGGTTAAGCATCTGACTTTGGCTCAGGTCATGATCTCATGGTTCATGGGTTCGAGCCCCGTGTTGGGCTCTGTGCTGACAGCTCAGAGGCTGGAGCCTGTTTCAGATTCTGTGTCTCCCTCTCACTCTGACCTTCCCCTGCTCATGATGTCTCTCTCTCAGAAATAAAATAAAAACACTAAAAATTAAAAAAAAAAAGTAATCAGTCTTGTTCCCTAACTCACTCTGGCCAGGCCCCGGGCCTCGGGCCTCCTCCTCCCTGTGGCAGAGCTGTGGGGCACGGAGGCCGGGTGGGCCAGGGGCCCACGGTCAGGGCAGGTAGCCCTGGAGGGCGGGGAGTGTCAGACAGTCTCCATCTGTCAGTGGGCCTTCCTTGTTGTGCAGCCGGCAGAACAGACAGCCCCTCCCTGGGGAACTCCCTGACCGGCCGGTGAGCCCGAGGTCCAGACAGCCTCCTGAACTCCCGAGGTGGCCACTGGATGACTTCATGGGCCTTTCCCACTCCTGAGTCACCACAGCTCGCTCGCTGACCCCTTGGGCACCTTTGGAGGGAGGAGAGGGGGCGGCCCGGCTGGTGGGCAGGGCAGGGCTCTGTTACCTAACGGTGCAGGGGGTGGTGGAGGAAAGCAGGCTGTGATATTGCCCCTGGTGTGAGAATTAGGGGGCATCTCGGCCCCTCTCCGGGCCTCAGGGACAGCATCGCCCCCTCTGAAGGGGTGCCTCGAAGCCCCCCCATTCCAGCTGGGGCCTGTGAGAACTGGCCAGCTCGGGATGGTGGCTATAGCTGTGCCAGAATGCAGAGAGGAAGGTGTCCCTGTCTGTTTCTTCCCTGCCCTGCCCCCAACGCAGGTGTGAATCAGCCCAGGTGAGGAAGCTGACTCACCTTCCCACCTGGCTCTGGAGAAAGGGCCACTTTCCCTTCCCCGGGGGTTGGAGTCAAATTTGAACTTGACTGTTAACTTACAGAAGAGAGTGACTCCGACACGTTGGCGGCGGGTGGGGGTGGGGGCAGATACAATGCAAAGACTTCGGGATGTCAGGTCCATGGAGGAAGATGCCAAGTACCAGGCTTGTGGCATCTACTCGGCAGACATTATCCTAGAGAATTCTCAAGCCATCCTGCCAGTAAGTACCCTCAGTTACAGAGGCTGAGGCTCAGTGCGGGGAGTCACTCACCTAAGGTCACACTGCCCGGGAACGTGCCTGTGGACAGAGATCTGACCCAAGCCTGGGATTTTTGTTTTCGGAGGAACTTTCTTGCCCCATCTTACATGCCCCAGCCCTATGCTGTGAGTTTGCGCCCCCACCCCCCGATTCCTTAGAGACCAGGGGAGCTGGTCTAGAGGCAGGGAGGGTTAGGGGTTCACACCCCCCACCTGTGTCACAGGGTCCAGGGGTCGCTGGGGAAAGGGTGCCCTTTCCTCCTCTGTGCCCCCATCACGGGTTAAGTCTTTCCTGCAACATTCTGCTGTTGTTAATCGTTAAACAGCCTGATGATTAATTAATTACTAAGACCCATGGGGGCTCGGTTGAGTGCACCTGGTGCCTGTGACCAGGGCGCCCCCTCCCCAGCGCCCTGTTCCCCAGCCACCCGCGTGGGCAGAGACACAGGGGCGAGGCCCACGAGAGCTCAGATGCAGACGGGGCAGCGCGGTCACTGCTGTGAGCTCACCCTGCTCTGTCCTGGGCCCTGGCCACAGCACGGCCTGCAGCCAGCAGGGGACAGGGCGAGGGGCTGAGCAAGGGCCGCCAGAGGAAGGAAGACAGAGCCCGAGAGGCCAGAGCGGGCGCCGAGGGCTGCTGGGGCCTCCTCCTAGCCTCGCTTGCACGGGGTCTGTGTGAACTCCGCAGGCACACTGGGGGCTTCCTGAGTCTTTGTGTCCTTGATGCCCAGTACCGCACTGACTCCAAGGACCATCTGAGCCCAGCAGGTGTGTGCTGACCGGACAGGACAGGCCCAGTGTGGGTTCTGACCCCACTACCCCTTCACCAGCCTGAGCCTCAGTTTCTCCGTCCCGCTTGGCTCCCAGGGTGAACTGAGCAGAAGGATTCTCTAGTGGAAACCTGGGCGCAGGTGGTGGCTTTGGAGGAGATTTGGGGGCAGGGTTCTTGCTGAGAAGCAGCAGGATAGGATATAGGACTCCTAACTCAGGAAGTGACTTTGGCCTTTCTTCTCTTTCGGCCTCTGTTTCCCCATCTATAAAACAAGGGGCTGGGATCAGTGAATCCCCAGGACCTTGGGGGAACCTGTAATGGGTGAGTGGATCATTGGTGCCGTGACGACCCCCCTTCCCTTCCCACTTCCCCCCCCTTGTCCCCACCACACCCCAGGGTGCGTGCCTCACCACCCCCCTCAGGAGGTGCTGGGCTGTGAATGTCAGCAGGTCCTCTCTCCGTGGACATGGGGAAGGCCCATTATCTAGAGGTCTAAGGACCCCCGTCACGTCCAACCGGGTCTGCTAGGGCATACAGGAGACTCCCCAGCCTTGCCCACGGTGACCACTTTTACGTCATCTCGGAGGGGCCTGGCCTCCCAGACAGCCTGAGACATTGACCCCGGAGAGGCAAGGGGTCTTTGGAGACATGCAGTCTTCTGGGGTTTTGGGATTTTTGAAAATTAAAAGGCAATAGTACAAATATTACAGAAACCCATAAACACACTCTCATCGTAGGAAGGCATGTATTCACGGCGCCCGGGTGGCTCAGTCGGTAGAGTGTCCAACTTTGGCTCAGGTCATGATCTTACGGTTCATGGGTTCGAGCCCCGCGTCGGGCTTTGTGCTGACAGCCAGCTCAGAGCCTGGAGCCTGCTTTGGATTCTGTGTTCCCCTCTCTCTCTGCCCCTCCCCTGCTCACACTCTGTCCCTCTCTCTCTCAAAATAAATAAACATTAAAAAAAAAAAAAAAAAGGAAGGCATATATGCCACCCTGTCAGGGTTAACTAGAGTCCCCCCAAAATTCAGGTCCACCCGGAACCTCCGTATGTGACCTTATTTGGAATAAAGTTTTCTGCAGATGTAATTAGGAAAAGGATTTCAAATTAATGTTATAGCAGCATCGGGTACATCCTAAATCCACCAAGATTGTCTTTACAGGAGAAAGGAGAGGAATAGTTGCAAATAGAGACCCAGGAGTGAAGGGGTCACTTGATACCGAGGCGGAGACAGGGGGGGACCAGCCACAGGCCACACCGCCCGGAGGCACCAGTAGCTGGATGGGGCAGCAAGGATCTTCCCCCCACCCGACCTCCCAGCCTTTGGAGGGGGTGTGGCCTTGGCGACACCTTGATTTCAGACTTCTGGCCTCCAGGACAAAGAGAATAAATATTTGTCTGTTGTTTCAGGCCACCCAGTTTGTGATGATTTGTTACGGCAGCCGCAGGATACACACCCGGGCCCCCCGCAGTCTGCCGTCCGTGCCTCTGGAGTTCCTCTCTGCACTCCACACATGTCTGTAGCCTACACAGGGACTGTGCTTTTTTCTTTTGGGACTGTGCTTTAAACATTATTTTTTAGTATGTGTCCTGCTGAAGCCAGCACTAAAAAAATTTTTTTAATGTTTCTTTATTTTTGAGAGAGAGAGAGAGACAGAGTGTGAGCAGGGAAGGGGCAGAGAGAGAAAGAGACACAGAATCCAAAGCAGGCTGCAGGCTCTGAGCTGTCAGCACAGAGCCTGATATGGGGCTCGAACCCACAAACTGCGATATCATGATGTGAGACAAAGTCGGAGGCTTAACCGACTGAGCCCTCAGGCACCCCCCCCCCCCGGAGATTGTGCACACCCCACATAAATGGGGTAAATGGCTCCTAACCGGCTCTTGCCTGCCTACCCACCCACCCATGTATCAGGGGGAGGGTCCAGATTCTTCCTGTACAGCTGACTTCATCCTTTCTACTAGTCTGTGTGTGGCTCCGCCGTTCTTCTTTCGATGAGCCCTGGCTGTTGGACGCGCAGGTTGTTTCTAGCTTTTCTCCATCAGACACAACGCCTGGACGAAGGTCATCACCCTGTCCCTTTGGTACCTGCTGTGCGGTTCCTGGAGCATAGAAGATGCCTTAGGAGAGTTAGCAGCTCAAAGGGTAAGCTCGTTTACAGTTTGATTGGTTTCATCAGATTGAGTCAACATGTCTTAGAAATGTAGATGCCGCTGCCATTGGGCCTGGCTGCTCTGTTCTGTACTGATGACTGGAGAATAGTGGCAAGTTCTCAGTAGTCCTGGTAGATTCTAACCCTCTCCCTGCCGCGGCCAAACCAACTCTGTCTGTAGCCACAACATGTATTTACAGCACAGTGAGATGTGACTGAGGGGCTTTGAACCTGGCTGGCCCGGGAAACCGGTGGGGGTGGATAGAACTGTCTTTCCTCCTGGGCTCTCTCCGTCTGTCCCTACCCCTTACATGCCCCATCCTACTCCCACGGAAAAAGTTAAAAAAAATCAGGATGTTTTTCACTGTCCATTGCTTTGTGTTTTAATAAACAATTTGCAGTGAAAAATAAAATGTAGATGGTTTGGGCACCTGGGTGGCTGGGTCAATCGAGCCGCCGACTTCAGCTCAGGTCATGAACTCATGGTTTGTAAGCTTGAGCCCCACATTGGGCTCACTGCTGTCAGTGCAGAGCCCGCTTCAGATCCTCTGTCTCCCTCTCTCTCTGCCCTTTCCTCACTCATGCTTGCTCTCTCTTTCTCTGTCTCTCAATAAAAAGAAGAAGAAAAAGAAGAAGAAGAAGAAGAAGAAGAAGAAGAAGAAGAAGAAGAAGAAGAAGAAGAAGAAATGCAGACTGTTGAGAAGGAGAAAAGCATGGAAATAGGCTTTTGGATTTTATAGTGTTGGATATTCGCAAGCCCAGAATCAAGGGACTCGAAGGCATTGGGAGAGGGACCGTGGAAAGGACATCTGTGCTGGGGTCTCACTCAGGGGGAGCCTTGAGCGACCTCTCCCAAGCCTTCTGTGGGTCTCTGTCCCTCTGGGGTAGCCAGGAGAAAGCAGAGGAGATGGGACTGGGGCCCCATCTGTGCAGCTAGAGCCTTTCTATCCCCGTCCATCACCCACCCCACCCCCGCCCCAATGTGGGTCCTGCTGTGCGGTCATGGCCTGTTTACAGCCCCCAGGCTGGGAGCGCCTCAAGGGCATCATTAGAGGGGCCAGCGAGTAGTTCAAGTGTCCAAAGAATGTGTGCACCCTGGTTGGGGCTGCGGGTGCCTCTGCAGTTGCATGCAGCCCGCGTGTGCACCGGGTACAGGCCTCTGTGTTCCGGCAGCCCCGTGCGATGTGCATGTGTGCATGTCCGTGTGCATGTGAATGCTTGTGTGCGTGTCTATAGGTAAACGTGGCACGCCCCTGGGCCAGTGTGTGGCTGCGTACCTGTGTGCACGCCTCTGTGGGTGCACATGTTCGTTTGCACGCACTCGTGTATTTGCATGAGCGCTTGTGCATGGGTGTGTCGGTGCGTGCGCGCGCGTGCTTCCGCGGGGCGGTTGCTGCTGTGAACAGCCTCCTCGTAGCAGCTGCTACATGCTGCCAGTCCTTCTTTGGGAACTAAGAATAGCCCATGCCCAGCTCCGTCCCAGCAGGCAGGGGGCTGACAGGCAGCCCCGCAGGGCACCCTAGCCAGGCTCTTGCCCTCCTCCCTTCTTGGGCCACTGTCCTCCCTGCCTGTCCCTGCCACAGACTCCCATGAGCTCACGGAGGCCCCCGTTGGCCAGGGCAGGGAGGGGGTGGGGAGGTGCCGAGGCCCTGCCCATGTCCAGGCGGCTGGACTCCAGCAAGGCCTGATAAGGTCAAGCATGGAGTGGGGTCCGCCCCCTCGCTCCAGCCAGGGCCAGCCGGACGGACATGAGTCAGCTCAGGGGGCATCGGGCAGCACAGCCTGACCACGGGCTGGCGGCAGGGAAGGCCCGGGGGTGGGCGCCCCTCCCCGGGAGGGCAGGCACTGGCCAGGAAAAATCACCTGCTGGCGTCGGCCAGGCCTTGACCTCATTCTCCATCTTCCACCCAGGAAGCCCCTCTCACAGGCCCCCGGTGGGCTCCCTGCCCTGTCCCGATCCTGTCCCTTAGCATTCAGAGAGCTGACGGCCACCCTGCCGAAGGGCACTTCCTGGATTAGCGGCCCTGCTCGGGGGCTTCCATACACCCCTCCTTGGGAAGTCCTTGCTGACCCCCAGGCCATGCAGGGGCATCTTCTGAGCGCCAGCTCCCTTCCTTGAAGCCCCTCACTCTCAGCCGGGCAGAGTATCTCTTCCATCTCTGTGCTCACATCGGGTCCCTCAGTCCTTCTCCATCACAGCCTGAGAGGTGTCAGCCAAGATCCTATTGAGATGTGACTGGCCCAAAGTCTTCATTTACTGTGTGACTTTAGGCTAATGGCCTAACCTCTCTGGTTAGGGATCAATGGGGCACTAATCTCCTCCTGGTGATGCTGTGTGTTGTGTACAGGGATGCCACAAATTCTGGAGGCGTCCTGCCTGCAGAGCCCACCTTGGGCAGGACATACTGGCGGAAGCCTCCAGACCAGGCTTTCCTGGGGGGCTGTGCAGCCCCCCCCCCCAAGCTGGACCGGAGGTTCAGGGGTGGAAATGCTTCTGGCCGGAACCCAGATGGTCTCCGGACCCGGGTTTGAGCCATTTCCGGAAGTAATCCAACTGCTGTGAGGCCTGATGGATGTATGGAAGGGAGCGGGAGGGTGTCGCTGGGGTGGGGGTGGGGGGGCCTGGGTTGGGTGGTGACAGACCCCGGGGCTTAAATCTTCCGCTAAAAAAGGGGCGGATATACTGGACGGGCGAGGACAGCTTGAGACCTGGCCCCTGTGCTCCGAGACAGTTTTCCTACTTCTAGCTGTGTGACTCAGTTTCCTCACCTGTAAAATGCGGTTATAACTGCCTCACCTCGCAAAGCGGTTGTGGGGACTGAGTGCCTCATGTGCCCGCGTGCCTGGCACACAGTAGGCCTCATTCAGGGCATCTCCCCTCCCCCATCCTCTCTAGCTCCCAGACCCCAGGACACCTGCACAGGCCCCTCATTCCCAGGCTCCGAGAATGACACAAAGAGAAGAAGGGACAATTAAAACAAAACAAAACCCCTGTATAGTTGCTAACAGGCTCGCAATCAAAATACATCAAAGAGTGTGGAGTGAAACATCCCCCCTCTCACCTCCTCAGTCCGTTTCTGGAGGATTCTCCCAGAGGTGGCCTAGGCAGATACACTCAAATACGTACTATCTTTGTTGTCTACGCCTTAAGCACGGTCCATAAATGGCGGATTCCTCCCCACACCTTGGAGAGCGGCCCACGTCAACACATAGGGTTTCCTCACCCTTTCCCATGGCTGAGGTGTGTGCTTCTTTAACGAGACTGTGGACGGAAGTGTAATTTGTTTATTTAGGAAAGCAAGGGAAGGGCTTAACGAAAGCGTCCTTCCTCCTCGCATCGGCGGTGGGGGGCTCCGGGGCTGCATCTGGCCTCCACCACATGCCACGTAGGGGGCCTTGCGACTCGCTTCGTCTCTCTCAGCCCCAGGTTTCTTGCCTGGAAGATGGTCGCTGTATCCGGCCCCCAGACAGTTTGCTAACTGGCAGCCCACAGGCTGTACGCACCCTATTCCTGGATGCGTTTTGGTTTCCAAAACCTGGAGATTTCACATTAAAATCCTGGCTTTTGAAAACTCAAGTCTGGCAACAGGTGGCTAATAGCCCTTCGGACAGGGCAGGGGTGCTCTGCTTGGCCACAGGCCCCACCACACCCCAATGGCCACTTGTGTTAGCTCCTGCCTGATCTTATCAGCCTCGTCCCCCCCCCCCCCCCCCCCCGGGGACCTGGGCAGACTGCTCCAGTCCAAGCCCGTGAGGCAGGATGCTGTCCAGCCAGNCCGCAGGGGGCTCTCAGGCTGCTGAGAGTTGTGGCAGCATAACAGGGGCTTTGTGAACTCCCCGGGGTCACGGTCCCCAGCACCCTGCCCAGGCCCAGCTTCGTCCTCCAAAGCGTCTGGGATTTGGCAGCCAGAGCCGCGGCTAGGAGAGCTGGGGACCCGATCCCGGGGCAGGAGGCCCCAGGCGTCTCCCCTCCCAGAAGGGAAGAGGAAATGCTGGCACCACGTCTGGGAAGGGCTCTGGGCTCGGAGCCAGGCAGCTGTGGCCCCAGAGGCGGTGGCTAAGGCTTCTTCCCTCGCTGGGGCCGGAAGCTGGGCTACAGGCACCTGGAGTTCCCATCTCCTGGTCCCCCAGGATGCGGATTCCTGCACACCACCCCCACGCCTTCCTCTTCCTCACCTACATTTGGCAGCCACATCCTGTAAGTTGGGCCACGCCTAAAGGGAGGCAGGACGCGGGTGGGCTCCCAGGGGTACCTCAGTGGCATCCTTTCTCCAGGGCGGCTGAAATCTCTTCTTGGCCCTGGGGTGCCTTGAAAACCACTGATGGAGCCCTTTTGACGGATGGGAAAGAGAGGCCTGGAGTGAGGAAGGGTAGGAGGGTCAGACGCTGGGGGCCCTGGAGGTGCCCCCGGCCCCAGGCCCCAGTCTAACAGGGCCTGGCGTGTGAAAATGTGGTGCTCCAGCCCACCTCCCGTGGAAAGCGCCCCCTAGCAGCCCCCCAACCCTGCTCTCGTTTGTCCGGATGACCGCTCACTGAGGCTCTCATTCGAGGCTCTGCCACTTCCTGTGTCGGACACCCCATTTCTCCAAGCCTCACTTTGTGACACCTGCCAAGTGCCTACTTCCCAGGGTTGTCGTGAGGAGCAAAAGAGATCAAAGAGATGTTAATGCAGATAGTAAGAGCACTAACCCCAGCCACGACACCTCCCTGAGCTCCAGCTAGATACGACACAGGCTGGCTTGGGGCATCTCATCTGAAAAGGCAGCTTTATTGAGATATAACTTGCATCCCATAAAACGCACTCATTTAAAGTGTAGGAGTCCGTGGTTTTTAGTGTATTTACAGAGTCGTACAATCATCGATACCATCTAATTTTCTTTTCTTTTGTTTAAATTCTTAAGAATCTTTATTTTTGAGAGTGAGACAGAGAGTGCTTGAGTAGGGGAGGAACAGGGAGAGCAAGAGAGAGAGAGACACACACACACAGAATCCGAAGCAGGCTCCAGGCTCCAAGCTGTCAGCACAGAGCCCGACACGGGGTTCGAACTCACAAACTGCGAAGTCATGACCTGAGCTGAAGTTGGATGTTTAACCAACTGAGCCACCCAGATGCCCCCAATCTAATGTTCTCATTCATTCATTCATTCATTCATTCATTCAAAGTAGGCTCCTGGCGCAGCATGGAGCCTAACACGAGGCTTGAACTCTCTGCACTGGCATTGCCATGTGAACTGAGATCAAGAGTCACACTCCTCACCGACTGAGCCACCCACATGCCCCACCACCATCTAATTTTAGATTGGCCCCGAAAGAAACTCAATACCCACCAGCATTCGCTCCTCATTACCCTTTCCCCAGGCGCCAGAGCTACTGGCATAGCCTGGGTGGATGCGCCTCTTCTGGACGTTTCATATGAGTGAAATCATAGGAAACCTGTGATCTTTTGCGTCCGGCTTCTTCTTTCACAGAGCGTTGTGTCGTGTGTAGCATGTATCAGCACTTCGTTCTTTCTTCCTGGCTAAATACTATTTCATGGCACGGACTTACCACATTCTATTTATCCATTCATCCGTAGGGGACGCTGGGGCTGTTTTGCCACTTTTGGGCTGTCACGAAGGACTCTTCCGTGAACGTTCCCGCACGAGCTCTTGTGTGGCCATATGTTTCCATTTCTCTTGGGTGGATGCCTGGGCGGAGAACTGCCACAGCTGAATCATTTCACATTCCCACCAGCCATGCGTGACTCCCATTTCCCTACAGCCTCAGCGAGGACGCTTGTTTATAGCCCGTGCTCCCCGTTACAGCCCTCCCTGGAGGTGTGAAGTGGAATCCTGTTGTGGTTTTGATTTTTGTTTCCCTAACCGGGAATCACGAATCACAAATCACGGTGCTGTTTTGGAGCAGCGTCTATTCAAACGGCAGTACCTCGTTTCATCCTTACGGCGACATCAGGCGATTTGTACTACGGTCAGCTCCAGTGACAGAGGAGCAAGTTGAGGTTCAGGGGAGCTCGTGAGACATGGTGGGGACGGGGCTGGGGAGCCCTGGGCCACCATGCTGGGCACCGAGTCTGGGGAGAGGAGGCCATGGGTGGTGGGTGGGGATGAGAAGGTGTTAGGAACCCCTACCCTGGGGCTGCAGGAACGAAGAACTGAGCCCTGAGTTCTCTTTCTGTCTGCCTCCGTTTCATTCTGTGACCTTGGAAAAGACATGGCCCGCTCTGGGCCTCAGTTTCCCTATCTAACATTCATTCTGCTGTGAGAACCAGATCTGGTGCTACAGGTGACGTCATCGAAAGCTGAGATGAGGGGCTTGGAGCTTCCACGCCCCGGGTGGCTCACCTCCAGTCACTGGCCTGCAAGGGCTGTCTGTGCACAGGGGCCGCTCTGTGCCCTGGGTCTTGCACCAGCATCAAATGCTGGAAAGTTTGGGGCTGCAGGAAGGCCTTGCTCAGGCTGATGGGGAGCGGAGAGCAGGTGGTCAGTGCCTGGGCTGCCAGCCTGTGGGAAGCAGCACACTTGTCCCGAGGGCTCCTCCCCCCTGTCCACCTGCGGCTTCCACCTGGGGGCGGGGGTGACGCAGGAAGCTAAAACGGGAGAAGAGGAGGGTCAGGCTGGGGAGGAAGCCAGGCCGAGAGCCCCTCCTCCGGTAAGAAACTGAGCGGATCGGCTCCGTCACTCACGCATTCATCCATCAGTTGTTCACCCAGCGCCGGGTGCCGGCCAGCTGTGCCTTCTGGATGCAAGTGCCGACCACGGGACGGTCGTTGGCTCTGCGGACTTGCTGAGAGGGCGGACTCTGCAAGCCTGGGGCCGGTGCTGCCCTGCCCCCACAGCGCACTATTTGAGCAGGAGAGAGGGAAAGAGAAGAAACTGCAGAATCACGCCAATTCCTCAGTGTTTGCCAGGGCCCAGGCGCCGCCCTAAGGAGTCTCTTAATTCACTATGCAACACTCAGATGGCAAGATCTTTATTATCTCTGTTTATTCATGGGGAAACTGAGGCTTGGAGAGGCGCAGAGACTGGGTCAAGGGGCCCCAGTGAGTCCGTTGCAGAGCTGGGGGCAGAAACCCGGTGTCTTATTCCCAGGTCTGGGTTCCCTCCCCGCCCTGCAGCCCCTACCTCTTCCCCACCCCACCTTCTAGAACTCAGAGCTGGTGCTTGGCACCGCCCCCTGATCCCCCCAATATCTGACCGCTATTTGAGCCGGTTGTCTGGGTTGCTGAAGACGAACCTGCAGCAGCCAGGGGATGTGGGTTGAAGCCCTCCCCCATGACCTGGACAAGGTCCCCACCTTCTCGGGTTCTGGGTTTTTCGTTGGTCAACAAGAGGGCTGGACTGAGTGCCTTTGAAGGGCCTGTGACAGGAGGTATGTCTAGGGCGGCTCTGGGGAGGATGGGGTGCGTCTGGGTGGACTCCCTGGTGGGGCGTGGGTAGAAGCAGCCTTGGGGAAGGGTGGCTGCAGCCTGTGGGTCATTTTGCAGGGGACACCGGAGTCTCGTCCCCCTCCCCGCCAGCTCTGGCCCGCTTATCGTCCATCTGTCTCAGGCGGCTCTTCCGAGCGGCTCCTCAGATTTCAGCCTGGAGTTTGTGATAGTGGGATCGTGGGGGGACCCGGGGGGAAGGTGGGTGGCCTCGCTGCTAGTAGGGCTCCGGCACCCCGTCTCCCCTGGGTTATCTCTGGTCTGGGACAGGCTGGGAAAGTGAGAAGCTGTGTTATCTCCTCCACTTCCCTCCGGAGATAGGGCTGCCTCAAAGCTTTCTTGTTCTGGCCCCTCACACCCACTGGCCCTGGGGAAGCGGGGAGGCGCCTTTGCAGCCCCGAGGCCGTGGCAGGGGGTTGAGTGGACTGAGCACTGGGCGGGGAGTCTTGAGGGTTTTCAAGCCCCCTCTTCACTCACTCACCACATACTCACTGAGCACCTACTGTGTGCCAGACCAGGGGAGTGACTTTAGGTAGTTCACACCCAGTGTGGCCCAGGCACTGGCCAATCACGGGACTGGGGGCTGGGGAGGGCAGGACCAGGGACCCTCTTCTGGGACAGACCCCCCCCTTCTGGGGTTCTCAGGGAGGTTCTGGCAGGTGGGGACCTTTGGAGGCCTGCAGCAGAGGCTAGGTATGTTGATTTGGGTGTATTTCAGGAGTTTGGCGACATAAGTCCTGGGGAGTCCCAGCCTGCAGCGTCAGGGGGAGGAGCCCGGGGGCGGAGACCCCGGAGTTCTTGTCTGTAAAATGGGTCTGGGAGTGGCTGGTTCTGCACAGACGGTGGAGGTGGAAGCCAGGTCCTTCGTGCTTGCTGCTGCCGGCCCCACAGCCTGTGCAAGTTAAGGTGACCGGATGGAACCGCTGCTGTGTGCCTGTCTTTGACAAAAATGACAATTTCCATGCTCAGGCTGTGGTGTAGGAATTCAGGTTTCCCAAGCCTCGTTCTAGGTGCTGGGGGATGCAGTGAGGAGCACTGGCTGGGGTGGGAAGTCAGGTGGGAAGACAGGCGACCGTGGGCTCGTGGTGGCTGGTGGTTCCAAAGGAAGCATGACACACAGAGTGACAGCCCCCCCCCCGGCCCCCCCCCAAGGATGACCGTGTCCTGAGCCCTGGAACTTGTGACTGTGTCACTGTACAGGGCAAAAGGGACTCTGCAGGTGTAATTAAGTTGAGGGCCTCATGATGGGTTATTCAGGGGGGCCCAATGTCATCACAGGGTCTTTCTAACTGACACACACTGAACACTACACTTAAAAATGGTTAAAATGACAGGGGTGCTGGGTGGCTCCATTGGTTAAGCGTCCAACTTCAGCTCAGGTCATGATCCCACAGTCTGTGAGTTCGAGCCCCGTGTCAGGCTCTGTGCTGACAGCTCGGACCCTCCTGCTTCGGATTCTGTGTCTCCCTCTCTCTCTGACCCCCATTCACACTCTGTCTCTCAAAAATGAATAAATGTTGAAGAAAAAATTTTTTAATTTTTAAAATTTGTTTAAGTTTATTTATTTTTGAGAGAGAGAGGGAGAGAGGGAAGAAGCAGGGGAGGGGCAGAGAGAGGGACAGAGAGAGGATCCCAAGCAGGCTCCACACTGTCAGCACAGAGCCCGATGTGGGGCTCGAACTCACAAACCATGAGATCACGACCTGAGCCAAAACCAAAAACCGGGCGCTTAACCGACTGAGCCACCCTGGCGCCCCTAAAAAATGATTTAAAATGACAAATGTTATGCTACATGTATTTTATTACAATGTTAGACAATTAATAATGTGATCGACCCCATACTGGAGACTTGCACACTTTGAATGGGGAAGTTGCGTGGCATATGAATGTGCCTCAGGAAAGCAGTTTGAAAAAACCAAATGGAGAGACATTCAACAAAACACCCCAGCAGCGCTGCTCGAGCAAGCGAATGTCAAGGTCAGGAGAGGCTGAAGAACATCCCCTATGGGAGCGACAAAGGTGACATGAAGACCAAATGCCATGTGGGATCCTAGACGGATTCTGGAACAGGGAAAGGACATCGGCGACAAAGCTGGTGACGTCTGAATAAAGTCTGTGGCTTATGGGGTTTTATCCATGTTCACGCCTCCATTGTGGTAAACGCGGCGCGGTTATGTGGGATGTTCACGGGAGGGGGTCTGGCGGGGAGTGTAGGGGAGCTCTCCAAATGATACTCATAATCTCTGTATGGCTAAAATGAGCTCTGAATATAAAGTTAAAAAAATGGCGGGAAGGAAGAGGGCCAAAGTCAGAGAGATGTGACAGCAGAAACAGATCAGAACAAGGTCAGAAGATGCTACATTGCCTGCTCTGAAGACGGGGAGGCCGCAAGCCAAGGAATGCGGGCACCCCCAGAATCCAGAAGAGACAATGAAACGGATTCTCCCCCAGAGTCTCCAGGAGGAACACAGCCCTGCCGAAATCTGGGTCTCTGGAAGTGGAGGGTAAAAAGTTTGTGTGTGTTTTAAACAGTTTATTTATTTAGGGCCACCTGGGCGGCTCAGTTGGTTAAGTTTCTGACTTCGGCTCAGCCCTGACAGCTGGGCTCACAAGGCTCAGCACTAACAGCTGGAAGCCTGCTTGGGATTCTCTCTCTCTCTCTCTCTCTCTCTCTGCCCCTCCCCACTCGTGTGCGTGTGTGCGCGGGCTCTCTATCAAAAAATAAATAATTTTTAATGTTTTATTAATTTCTGAGAGAGAGAGAGAGAGAGAGAGAGACAGCGTGAGCAGGGGAGGGTCAGAGAGAGAGGGAACACAGAATCCAAAACAGGCTCCAGGCTCTGAGCTGTCAGCACAGAGCCCAGTGCAGGGCTCTAACCAACAAACCGTGAGATCATGACCTGAGCTGAAGTTGGATGCTCAACCAACTGAGCCATAAACCCCATAAACTCTTTTTTTTTTAATGTTTACTTATTTTTGAGAGAGAGACAGAGTGCGAGTGGGGGAGGGGCAGAGAGAGAGGGAGACACAGAATCCAAAGCAGGCTCTGAGCTCCGAGCTGTCAGCGCAGAGCCTGATGCGGGGCTTGAACCCACGAACTGTGAGATCATGACCTGAGCCGAAACCAAGAGTCGGACACTTAACCGACTGAGCCCCCAGGTGCCCCAGATTTGTGTTGTTTTAAGTGACCACGCTTGTGGCAATTTGTTGCAGCGGCCACAGGAGACGCCTGCAGAAGGTAAGGGGGCACCACTGATGAGCCCTTACAAAGGGCACGGCACGTTCTTTAAGAGCTTTACCTACATTAACTCAGTTAATCTTCAAACACCCCTCTGCCGAGGGATTATCATCACACCTGTTTTAGACGAGGAAGCGAAGGCACAGAGAGGTTAAGTAACTTGCCCAGGGCCACACAACTGGAAGGGGCAGAGTGGGATTCTCAGCGGGCAAGTGCCCGCTGCCCTCACTGCCCGCCTTCACCCCGTGTGTGCATTCTGACCCCACCCGGTCAGTGTTAGACCCTTTCCAGAAAGGATTTGGTTACCCTCATAACTACCCTACGGGCTAAGATGTTCTTGTCATTCTCCATTTTACAGGTGGGGAAACTGAGGTGCAGTGAGATGGAGGCCCTTGCCCGAGGTCACAAGGGCAAGGCTGGAGAGTGGTCCCCCCCCAGCGGTGCGGCTGCCTCCAGCCGGGGCCTGGGCCCCCCTCCTGCCCTCACCTCCACATTCCCTGGGCTTCCAGAATGGAAGTGGCATCCTCATGTCAAATATCTCCACGCCCCTGCGTGCCAGAGGCTGAGGGACATCCCGGACCCATTGTTCGGGTCAGGAAGCTACCCCCTCCCTCAGTGGCCAAAGGAGGCGGTCTCTGGGGGGAAAGTTCTTTCCCAGAGAGGTGAATGCCCAGGAAGTAGGCCCTGGTTGGGTCCAGGGCAGAAGAGACAGGCTGGTCCTTTAAGGGAAGAGCGGGGATGGGGGCTTCCAGCCAGAGTCTTTTCTTATCAGAAACCCCTTCTGGGGGGTGGGGGGACCCAGGACCGAGGGGGCTGGTGACAGTGACTAGGGTGGGGCTAAGGGGCTCTTGCTTAGAATATGGCCTCCTCCCTCTCTGGGCTCAGCTCTCTCTGCTGTGTAGTGGCGGGGGGCTGGGGGGGGGCTCTCTAAGCCCTCGGCATCCTGCGAGCCCGTGACCCCGTGGGTGCGCACTCCCCTGTCCCTTCACAACGACTCGATGAACGCTTCCTGGGGCGTCCACGCAGGTCTGCTCCTGTGAAGTCTCACAGTGACAATGAGCCAAGCATTCCATTACCGTGTGTTTCAGAGGTGAGGAGACTGAGGCACAGAGAGGTTAAGGAAAAGCCCAAGGTCACCCAGCCAGTGAGTGTGAAGCGGGGGTGTGCCCGGGAGTCAGGCTGCTTGGCACAGCCCAAGCCTGGGTCAGGGTTCACTCTCCCTTTCTCTCCCACCTGCTCCCCCCCAACCCCTGCTCCAGGAGCAGAGGGTAGGGGGAGCTGGATGAGGGACTGGGGGTTGGGGAGGGAGGGTTTTCTTGTGGGAATTGAGAACATGAATGTCGCCGATGCTCTCAGTCTCGTCTGGACGAGGGCTCCGGGATCCAGCGCCAGCTGCAAACCCTGTCCTGGGGCGGGGGCGGGGGGGGGTTGCTTCTTGGGAGAGGTGGCATCTCAGTGGAGCGAGAGTACAGAGTAAAGAGGTAAAGGAAGGTGGGGAGGGCATTCTGGGCAGGGGGGACCTCAAGTTCAAAGAAACAGAAACTCTCCAGTGACGTTCCAGTCTCGGCTCTGTCACCTGCCCCAGTGACGCCACCTCCTTGTAACTTGTCTCACTCAGTGTTATTACCGTCACATCACTGGTCTTACTGTTGAGCCCTTCCAGCCAGGCGCGCGTCACAAAAGGCTCGTGGACTGACCCGGTGCGGGAAGCATAACCAAGGTGCTGAGCACGGTGTGGGGTGCGGTGGCCGGGTGGGGTCTGGGTAGTGGGGGCCCCCAGGCTGACCAGTGTTTCCTAAGGACCATCTGGGAATTGGGCCCGGCACGGCCAGGTTTGCAGAGTGTTTCTCCCAAATTTTAAGGGAAGGCCACATTTTATTTTATTATTTGATTTTATTTTTTAAATGTTTATTTTCGAGAGAGAGCGAGTCGGGGAGGGGCAGAGAGAGAGGGAGACACAGAATTCCAAGCAGGCTCCGCGCTCTCAGTGCAGAGCCCGGCGTGAGGCTCGAACTCACCAACTGTGAGATCATGACCTGAGCTGAAACAGAGTTGACGCTTAGCCGACGGAGCCACCCAGGCGCCCCGGGAAGGCCAAATTTTAGACAACAGATTTGGGAGCGAGGAAAACTGGGCAGGAGGGGCTGCCAGATGTCACCCCTCTCTGCCTTCTCACCAGCCCAGGGTGCTGAGATGCAAATAAGCACCTTGATTTGCAGGTAGCCAAGTCCAGAGGCAGGTGAGAGTACAGCCTGCCCTTCCCCTGGCTTGCTCCTTCCCTCTGTGCTTTTGGGGTGGAAATAATCTTGGGGGGTTGTCTGTTTTGCTCACTGGAGTATCACCAGGACCTAGACCTGCCCTTGACACACAGCAGGCGCCCTTTACCCATTGATTGAATAAGGGGAAAGATCCAAGGGACACGTAAAGATGGAGGTAGATGAGGTATAGAGGACGGATTGCGGGTACCACCGACGGGCTCAGCGACCGTGGCCGGTCCAACGTCACCTCTTGGGACCTCTCTTTGTTCATCCGGAGAGTGGGCGCAACCCAGGTCCTCTGGAAAGCAATCTGACCAAGTGTGCCAGAAACGTGTATGACTCACTGACCCGGTGATTCTATCCCAGCCAAGGAGCTGTCCCTAAATATGGAAAAAAGAACAGCTTTCTGGACAAAGATCTACCAAAATATATTATTGACGATGTTGAAAAAAACTGGAAATAACGGAGAGGTCCAGCAGTAAGGGACTGGCTAAATAAACTATGGAACTTCCACTTGACCACATGTTAGGCAGCCAATGAAAATGAAGTCCGGAGGAGAGGAAAAAGAAACGAGGTTCCAGAGAGAGAACCAACCAGAGAGGTGCCCTTGCTATCGTGGCAAGGCAAAAAAAAAAAAAAAAAAAAAAAAAACAGAAAAGCAGGATACCACCGTGTCGTTTTTTTCTTTTATTACACAGTATGATCTCAGCCGTGTTTAAAAAAGTCCCCAAACAAAAAACTATGGAAGGAAATACATCAAACTTTAACAATGATTGCCTCTGGATGGCGGGGCTGTGGGTGGTGCTTTTTCTTCCTTATTTTGACTTTTCTGCATTTTTCAGGTTTTCGTCAGTGAACGTGTATTGTTGCTCTTAATAGTAAGGACGTTAAACACGACAGAGAATTCGATTCTGGGGGTGAGAGCTGGTGCTGTCTGAGATCTATCTGCCCGGGTCTCTTAGCGAGAAGGTCAAACTTGCCTCCTGGGCAGCGGGGAAGTTTCTGGACTTGGAACTGGCGATCCAGGTGTCAGAACCGGGGCTGCCCGTGTGACCCTGGGCGACTCTCTCTGCGCCTTGGCCCCTCAGTGGTGTTACCTGTCGAATGGGGCCTGGTGCCCTGTTCCACAGGGTGTAGCAAGAACAGAGCAAGAGCGAGGCCCTGGAAGGCCTCCGGGAATTCCGATCGAATGAGCAGAAATCACCAGTTAATGATCAATTGCCCGGAAGGCCAGTTGGCCTTCAGGCACCTCAGAAAGATATCGGCCTTCTTGCCAGGAAGCCCCGGGAATATTTTCAGCCCCCAGAGGTACAGATGTTCCTGACTCACTTTGGAAAGTGGAGCTGGGGTGATTTCCAGAAACTTATCACCAGGCGGAGGAGGAGCACAGCTGGGGTTAGAGTCCTGGGTTCTGGTCCCAGCTCTTCCCCTGCAGCTGTGTGACCTTGGCCGAGTCACTCAATCTTCCTGGCCTCGGCTTCCCTTAGGCCGCGGGCTCTGGACACAGAGATCTTTTTGTTTGTTTGTTTGTTTTTAATGTCTATTTATTTTTGAGAGAAAGAGACAGAGCGTGAGCAGGGGAGGGGCAGAGAGAGAGGGGGGCACAGAATCCAAAGCAGGCTCCAGGCTCCGAGCTGTCAGCACGGAGCCCAACGCAGGGGTCGAACTCACGTGCCGTGAGATCATGACCTAAGCTGAAGTCAGATACTTAACCAGTTGAGCCATCCAGGTGCCGCTGACACGGAGGTCATTAAAATTGCTAAACCCTCGCTTTGAATCCAGGCCTTAGGGGCAAGGGACCCTGGAGTCGGAGAGGCAGCCCTTTACAGCTTGGTCCCCAGAACCTCCCATGGGTGGTTCTAGTCATTTCTAGTCATTTCTAGTCATTCCCAGGAGAGTGAGGGTTGGAAGGACATTTCCCAGCTGGTCTCTGGAAGCTCCCTCTGCCGTGGTGGGATTGTCCTGAGTGTCCCTCAGCACCTCTGGTGCATTGGAGTCCCTAGAGGGTCTGGCCCTGGGGGGAAGGGCGAGGCTGCTTCGGGGCAGCAGTGTGTACGTGAGAAAGAACGCACACGCACGTGCGAGTGGTGATACTCCCAGCCTGGGCGAGCCCGTCACCCTTTCCTGGTGCTACACGGAACCTCAGTCCTGGACATCCCGAGCCTTCTGCTCTGACACATAGTAGATGTGTCCCCCCCAACCCCGTCACGTCCTCGTAAGATTGCAGATCAAGAACCTCAGACCTAACTGTGATCTAATTTGCTGTATGGTTAATGTGCGTCTGGGGCTATCCCTCGGCCAGGCTCTCCACCGCCACCACAGTGGATCTTCAGAGCCCTTCTGTGGGACAGGTCCTGACGCTCTTCAGCACTCCCATGTAGGGGATCAGAGGCTCAGAGAGGTTAACAGTGTCGCCCAAGGTCACACAGTTGGCCAGGGTGTAGGTTCGGGTTTTGAGCCCAGGCCGGCTGGCTTGGGTCCATGCTCGCGACCATTATGCTTTGAGATCATTTTGCCTCTTCCAGCTGCTGCTTTGCCAAAGGAGAAGCTCGGCACAGGTCAGTGGCTTCCCAAGGTCGCACAGCAAATCAGTGCAGAGCCCAGACCTGCTTCAGGCCCCTGGATTTGGGGAAAGAGCTCTTTGCCCATGAATGTGAGTGGGTCTGTCATCCCTGGCTTCTGGGCCAGGGGATAATTGGCTGATTGGACCCAAAAAACTCTTCATTCATTGGTTCATCCATCTACCAAGATCCTTCTTGGTGCCAAGTCCCTTTGCCTGGCTCTGGGGGATAGAGATGAGCAAGGCGCATCTGCTGCTTCGAACTCAGGGGCTTCCAGGAGGAGGTGACAGCTGAGATTTGGTCAGAGGGAGGAGGGAAGAAAGCATGTTCTGGGTCTGATGCATTTGCAGGGAGACCCAGTGGTTTCTGGGAGGTTGGCAAAGGGGAAGGAGAGGAGGCCGCTAGGGTCTGACGCTACCGAAGCCAGTGGGTGGGTGAGGGGCGAGGCAGACGAGGAGTCCACAGGGGGTCGGTCACTGACTACAAGTCCATGCTGGGAGTCTGAGGCCCACCCCCTGGGATAGAGAGCAGGGAGGGGAGATCCCGCTTAGGAAAGGATGTGGTTCCTGACTTCCTGGGTCACAACTGGAAGGGGAAGTGGGGGTTGGGCTGGGTGGGGCTGATGTCACAAGGCAGGAGGAGCCACCGCCCCAGCAGCACCCCAGCAGTGGCGCCCCAGCTGTGGCCTGGGGGGCAGCTCTGCAGGTGCTTATCTCTCAGAGGCGCGAAGGGGGAGAGGGAAGTGGACCTAACCCTCGGGGCTTCTCTGACCACAGCTCCCAGCTGTCTTCTTCACTCATGTCCTCACTGGCCTTGTGGTTTCTCCAAGTATCCAGTTCATTCTGACCACAGGGCCTTTGCACCTGCTCTTCCCACTGCCTGATAATGGCTTGCTTGTTTTAATCATTTACCTCTTCAAATGTCACCTCCTCAGAGAAGTCTCCCGACACCTCCCCCCTCCACGTCCATCTCATCTTTCCTGCCCCCACACCACTTGATCATTCTTTATTGCCCTATTGCCACGTGCCACTTCATGCCTGTTTGCTCCCTTATTCATTCTCTGGTTCCCGTCTTGGGAGACAAGCTCCAGAAAGACAGGGGCTTGGTCCATCTTGTTCATCACTGAATCCCCAGCTCCAAGCACAGCGCCCGGCATGCAGTGGGCCCTTCACAAGACGGCACGGGGCACTCACTATGTGCCGGGCACCGCCCTGTGGGCAGTAACTTATTGAATGCTGAAAACCTTGTGGGGAGGCAGGGGCCAGTCCTAGGTTGGTGGGGCCTGAAGCTGAATAATCTTGGGATCTTTAAGGAAAACATAGATGATCGGGAATATAAAGCAGGGATTTTCTATGTGTGTTGGAAGTAATGTGCGTGTGAGCAGTGCTGGGGCTTAGCATTAAACGACTCTGCCAGGTGTGGATGCTATAAAGCCTTTATATCTGTTGAATACGTGAATGGCTGATTAGCTTTCAACAAATGCTTTACCTTCTCTGGGCCTTAGTTTCCTCATTTGGAGCCAAAGGATGCACCCGGAATGGGCAGGAGGGAGGCCCATTTCAAGAGGCTCAATGCCCCTCCACTCACCTGTCAGGGGTTTTGGGTGAGTGGAAGGATTCTGGAATCATTCATTCATTCATCCACTCGTTCATTCATTCTTGAGGCATCTGAAGCACTACCATGTGCCACGCGCCTGAGGGCAGAGCAGTAAAAACAAAGTCCCGATTGGCAGCACGCGCAGGTGACAACGGAAGACGGCAACCGAACGTTGAGCTGCAGTGGGTCCGGAGGCGAGAGAGCCGATGGAGAAAAATAAAGCAGGGAGAGAACGGGGAGTTTGGGAGGCCTCCCCGAATCGGTGACCTTTGAGCTGAAAGCTGAGGGGTGTGAAAGCGAGCTTGGCAGACGTGCAGGGAAAAGAAACCTGAGGCAGAAGGAACAGCATCAGCAATGGCTCTGAGGAAGTAAGCGCTGGCTGAGTTTGGGGACCAGCTAGATGCCGTGAGTGAGGGGAGAGTGGAGGGTAGCAGGTCAGGGGCAGATCACGTAGGGCCTGTGGGTCACTGTCAGGACTTGGGGGAGACGGGAGCCACTGGGGGGCTTTGAGCAGAGGTGTTCCTGCCCCATGGGCTCACCCTGCTTGAGGGCAGAAGGAGGGAGACCAGTCAGGAGGCTACTGCAGGCGTCTGGGCAAAAGATCATGGTGGCCTGCATGAGGGTGGTGTGTGGAGGTATGAGAAGCAGTTGGAGTCTGGATTGTTTTAACATCAACCCAACACGATTAGCAGCGGGCTGTGTTCCAGGTATAACAAACCCCACAACTGGACAGCTTCAGACAATCAGAATCATTTGATTATTTGTTGTGGTATCTGCTGCTCAGGGACTTGGGATGGATTTGGCTTGGTGGTCTGGCTTGGGGTCTCCCGTGCGGTTGCTGCCGGCAGCTGGAGCTGGAAGAGCAGAGGTGGGGGCCAGTGTGAGCTGGCTGGGCGCCTTTCTCCCCCTCCGGGACCGCCAGCGCCTCTCCGTTTGGTCTGGGGGGGCTCATTGCGCTTCCTTACAGCATGGCGGCCCAGAGCTCCAGCAGTGAGTGTCCCAAGAGAACAAAACAGAAGCTACATTGCATTTTCCGACCTAGCTCGGAAGCCACAGAGCATTGCTTTTGCAAATCCAGACCTATCCAGATTCACGAAGAGGAACAGAGGAGGGGCTCCGTGAACGTGACCTTCGCCTGCCCACTCCTCGCCAGCCATGTTTGACCCACTCGGTGCAGCCCGCAAGAGGCTCTCTTCCACAGGGAGGATGGAAACAGGCACCGAGCGGCTAAGCCTTGTGGCTTGTCAACCATGCGCCACCTGCCTGGGCCTGGGCTGCCCTCCTTGTGTGTGTGCCTGTGTGCATGCGTGTGTTCACGTGCACTCGTGTGTCCACGTGCACTCGTGTGTCCACATCCATGTGCTGAGTGCCTGTGAGCACATCCCTCTCTCAACCAAGCCTCCAGCCAGCTGCTCCAGGAGGAAACCCTGCCTTGCCCGGCGTAGCCAGAAGGTCATCTGGTCCTGAGAATTCCTCTCCAATCCAGTTATCAGGATGTCCCCCCCTTGACTTTTCTCGGCCATGCCTGTCATGGTCTCCTCCACCCTGCTTGGGTCTCTGGGTCCCGCCATCCTCCTCGGGCCCCTCTCCAGAGCCATGTGGGCAGAGCAGACAAAACTCTGTCTTCATGAGGGTGGCTGGGGGGAGATGAAATACTCGTGGGAAATATCACAGGCAGCGATGCTATGGGGAAAAGCCAAGCCACCTAGGAGCCAGGAGACAAGCCTATTTCAAGGCCTCCGGCGACCAGCCCCCTCCCCACTGCCGCCTCCCAGAGGTCTCCCCTTGAGGCTATTCCTCAGCAGCCCAGGTGGGGCCAGGCTCTGGGGGAGGGTGCTGATGGCCTGTGTTTCCATGTCACCAGGTGAGGACAGCAGGAGAAGACAGGTGGACACACTTGTGCTCTCATCACAATGGCAGAATGGGGGGGGACATAAAGTGTTTCAGGTCCTTGTGAGCGCATCCTCGGCCCCCACGTGCCCCGGGCTTGGGCACGCACATTGTCCTCGGACATGGGTCCCAGATTCCGAAGCCACTCGAACACCGGACTCTGGCCCGCGTGTAAATCCACAGCCCGAGTCTGGTGCTGTTCTCTTTCGTGCACATTCTCTGGAGCGCACTCGGTGCGAACGCCCATGTTCTCTCGGCTCCACCCAGCACGTGGTGAGAGCAGGCGCTCACTGAGCACTTACGCTTCCCGAATTCTGTCTTGATCTTCCCAACAGCCCTATGAGGCAGGGACAGTCATGATCGCATTTTACTGATGGGGACACAGAGGTGCTAAGGGGGTAGTTACCTCGCCCTAAATCTGCGAGTGACAGCGGAAAGCTGGCACCTGAAGCCGGGCTGTCTCTGCCTCTGGGGTCTGGTGTGTGCGGCTCTCCATACAGACCCCCAGGAAGGTGTTGGGGACACCTGTTTTCAGTGTCTCCTGCTCATCAGGAGGCCCTGCGCCCCAGGGGTGCACAGCAGCTCAGAGTTTACCAAGCCCTCTCCCATCCTGAAAGGGGAGTAGGGGGTGTTAATTACCCTAGGTGTAGGGAAGAGGAAAAGGAGGAAGGACCGACGGTTTTGTTCAAGGTCACACAGGGGCTGACGGCAGATCCAGCACTTGACCCCACATCCCTGGTCTCTCGACCTTGCCCTGCCTTCCAGGAGTGTGCAGCTGCTGGTCACTGCCAGGCACACTGTCCCCTGCTGCACAGACTCAGGAATTTTCTGGAGAGCTGTGAGCAAGGGGAGGGGTGAGTGGGCACTGGTGCCTCCCAGGCACTGGACAGCACGGGAGCCTTCCTGAGGAGGCAGAATGTCCAGCCTGGTTTTGGGGGCGAGGGTTATAGGGGCGGGAGGGGTCTGAGGGGCCAGATGTCCTGGGTTCTGAAGCCACTCTTAGGACTGGGCCCCTGCAGGGGAGGAGGGGCTGAGTCTCATACGTGCCTGTCTGATGGGGGCGGCCAGAGGACATGCCTTCCCAGCCAGAGGACGGGCACTCTAGAATCTGGACCATCACCCCGCGTCCCAGAGGCAGAGCAGTGTCAAGGCCAGGGACGAGGGGAAGTAAGCAGGGTACCTGTCTGGGGTGAGGAGTGTCGGCCCAGGAAGTGTGGCTCTCAGCCCATCCTTGCTCTCTTCGTCCTCTGTAGGAGGCTGTGCCGGGCCAGGCATTGTTCGCGGGTTTAAAAATAAAAAGGCATCTTGGCCAGGGCCCTGCTGGCAGAGAGGAGGAGGGGGTGGCCCTGCCGCAGGCCTAAAGGGCATCTGGCTGGAAAAAGAGGCCTCACCCAGCTCCACCACCAGCATAGCTGGGAGTGTGGGGGGTCCCCCAGAGAATCGCCAGCACCTCAGCTTCTGCCCTGAGAGATACAGGCAGAGGGGATGTGGGTGCTGGATGCCCCGTCCTCACTCTCGCTTCTCCAGGCTGCTTGTCACCCTCACCAGAAGCTTCCAACAACCTCGGGCCACTAGGGAGTCACAAGTCTCCCCCCACAGCACCCTCTTTCCCCCGCCAGCCAATAATACTAACAATAATAGCTGTGTCCCAACAGCCCTGGTGGGGAAGGTACTGTTATTATGGAACTGTTATTATTACCATTAGGCAAATGGGAAAATGAAGGCTCAGAGAGGTTTAGTAACATCCCCAGGGCCACAGAGCTGGCCAGTGGAGGGGCCAGGGCTCAGACCCAGGGGTGCCCTGCTGCCCCCTCGCCACTCCAGTGCTCCACCTCCTCCCAGGCTCCGGTCCCAGGCCCTCGCCCTGGCCAGCATTGCCACATAGCAGTCTACTTCTCCTAGGTGGTCAGGGAGGGGAACAAGCAATGGATAAGGAGCTGGAATGTGCCAAGGCCCTGGGGCGGGGGTGGGTTGGTGCTTACTGTATTCAATTCTTTCTTTTTAAATGTTTATTTATTTACTTTTGAGAGAGAGAGTGGGAGGGAGAGAGAGAGAACACGAGCTTCTGCAAGCAGGGAAGGGGCACAGAGAGGGAGAGAGAGAATCCCAAGTAGGCTCCACGCTCAGCGCAGAGCCCAACATGGCGCTTGAACTCACCACGAGACCATGACCTGAGCCGAAATCAAGAGTCATATGATGCTCAACGGACTGAGCCCCTCAGATGCCCAAACCATTTGCAACTCTTACATAGGGCGATTGTCTCCATTTTGTAGATGAAGACACTGAGGCCCAGAGAGGCAGTCACTGTTGAGATGGGATTTGAAGCAGGATCAGCCTCAGCCCAAAACACTCTTCCTCACCCTCCGTGCCTGAAGGGTTAATGGGAATTTCCAACACAGAGCGCCACCTCCCCCCACCCCAACAGGGTTCAGGTATAACCCAAGAAGCACTGAGGGTGTAGTTAGCTGGAGGGAAAGAGTGTGATGGGGGGGCATGGTTGCTAGGGAAACAGCTCCCCCACTCCAGGAGAGATGAGTGAGAGCAGGCCAGCAGTGTAGGGAGCCCTGGCGGGGGCAGGGGGGGGGGGCTCTAGCGTAGGATGCCCCAGCCTGAGATGCGACAGGCAGGGCCCTGTCCTTCCCCGGTGGTGGCTCATGGCTGCCAGCCTCCCCGTTCCAGACGAGATCCGGTGATCCCCCATCCGCCCCCGAGGCCTCTGCCGAGGTTGGCACATTGGTGCTGGCACCGGAAAGCGACATTCCAGAGGCCCCCCCCCCACAACTCCCTGCCAACCTTGGATTCTTGGCAGAGCAGGGGTGAGGGTTGCGGTTGGGGAGGATTATGGGACGGGCCAGAGTCAGAACACCTGTCCCCAGGATGTGGGAGGAAGCAGGCCAGAGACAGGGCAGTCCCCTCCCCATCGCCCAGGGTCGGGGTTCTCTGGCCCACACTGCAGGGCTGAGGGCGGGGTCTCAGACGCAGTGTTTGGTGTTCGTGAAAAGACGCATCCCCTTCAGGTGGCCAAGTTCCTTCTATAAAAGCTTTTCCAGGCAGGGTTCCCATTTGCTGTGTGACCTTGGGCAGACACAGACTCTCTCTGGGCCTCGGGGACTCATCAGAGGGCCAAAGCAGGTAAACCTTGAAGGTGCCCTCCAGCAATCAGTGTTTAGTATCCCAAGGTACTGTGACTTTAGTCTCCTCCCCCCGCTCTCTGCTGACCCCTCGACACACAGCAGCCAACAAATCCTCTTAAATCTGAGTCAGACAGTGGCTCCCCTGCTCAACACGGGGGGGTTGGGGGGGAACCTCCTCTCCCTCAGGGAATGCTAGATACCCTGACTTCTTCCCCACCCGGCCGCTGCTGTCTTCCGACCCCTGTGCCTGCCCCTCCCCGTCCCGGGAGTGGACCCCCGGCCTCCAGACTGTCTCCCAACCGCCTAAGTGCCTTCTCTGCTTGGAGTCTGCCCTTACCCTCTTCTGGCCCAGAGGGCTCAGCCCCACCCAGCTCTTCGAATAGTTCTTTCTGCTCATCCAAGACTCAGCTCAAATGTCACCTCTCCGAGGCCTCCCCTGACCCTGTCTCTAAATCGGGGCCATTGGCCCCACCGAGGCTTCGCCATCGGGTCCTCTCGGATTTATTTCCTTCAGGATGAAAATGACCTTGGTCGTTCACTGTTCACTTGCTGATTGCCCTCCTTCCTCGATACTGCCCACTCCCAGGAAGCCGGGTCACTCCTTCCGGGGTGCTGGGCCCAGCGTGCAGCCAGCGTTCTGTGAGGCCAACGACCAGGAGGCGTCGTGTATTTTCCAACACGCCCAGGCCCCTGATGCTTCGACATGTGCTCTGTGCCCGGAAGCTCTCCCGCCCCTCCGTCCCCCTCCCCCTCCCCGGCCCGGTGCTAGAAGTTCCTGCAGACTCAGCTCTGAGCCCAGCAGCCTCGAGAGGCAGGACAGGCAGGGAGGGAAGCCCCGGGGCCCCTAATCCCCTGGCACCCCATTCCCCAAGAGCAGGAGGGGAGCCCTGGACCTGGAAAGCCCCGGGGCCGGCTGCCGGGTCAGGCAGTTCCGGGGTGACCTCATCGCCTTGAAAGGAGGGCAGCAGGGCCAGGAAGCAGAAGACGCATCAGATGCGCTAAATTTAGAGCGTTTGATTCAGCTCAGGCGGGACAATATTCCTGGAGTCCCCATTGTGTGTGAGGGGCCAGAGGGCAGCCTGGCGGTTGAATGGCTGGGTCTGAGCCATGCCAAGCTGTCTGGGCATGCGGAGGTGGGGGGTGGGGCGACCTCCTCCGTGCTGGGGGAGAAGCCAGGCCAAGGGTCCTCGGGGCGGAGCCAGGTGGGGTGCAAGTTCGGGAGCCACTGCCCTTGGGACTGAAGCCCAAAGTGGGAAGGGGAGACGCCTTAGAGATGAGGACGGGGGGGCTGTAGGTGACAACTGGTCAGCTGTGGGACCCTCACTACTGAGGGTCTCACTAATGGACAGCCATTAGTCCCCCCCCCCCTTCCCTCCGCCCTATTCTACCCCTGTACAGTCCGGGAGCCTGCGGCTCAGCCCCGGGCACCGAGCTGCCCGAGGCCACATTGTGTTCTGACTCGAAGCCTGGGTCCGCAGCAGTCAGCTGAGCACCAGTCCACGCCCTCCCCTCAGGACAGGTGCTGTGGGCCCTCATCCTGGCTCCCCGCAAGGCCAGGCAGCTGCAGGGGGACACGGGAGGAGGGTGGCTCCGCACGCGCAGGCTCCAGAACCGTTCCCATGGCAACCCAGGGTCCAAGCCTGCCCAGCTCCAGAGGAGAGACCAAAGCTGAGGATTTCCCTGGGTGAGTGTGAGCAGGGGCTGGAGTTGGCTTCTGCCCCTTGCCGGCCAGCGCCTGGGACTGGCCCAGCGGCCCCGCCTGGCCACCTGGGCTCTGCCCACGGGCTAGGTCGGTGCTCCCTAACGGTGTCCTGTTTCCGCACCCACACTTCATGCCCACGCTGCGGCCAGGCAGCCAAAGGAGGGTGGGGATTGTCCTCAACGCAGGGCCACCCCAGAGGGAGAAAGAGCCTTCCCCCCACCTTGCACGCTGCGAGTCATTCCTACAAGTCCCACCGAAGCCCAGGGAACTCCCTGGGGCACCTGCCTCGGAAATGGGGGACAGGACTAGAAGTTCCAGTGGACCTGATCTTCCCACTGACGTGTACCAGGCACGGGGAGAAGACCGTGCCCTCTTTCCTCTCCCCAGCTCAGGGATGGCCTTGGCAATGAAGCCCAGGCCCCCTCCCCCCGTGCAGTTCCAGGTGAGTAACTGGAGGGTCTGAGCCAGGATGAGACACCTTACGTGGGGCAGTTTTCCCCATCCTCCTGGGCCCCGCCCACGACCGACCCAGGCACCAGACCCCCTCTCCCGGGAGCCACTGCCCTGCCCCGGGCGGTGGCCCAAGGCTGCTCACGGCTCCTCTTGATTTCACATCATGACTCATGTTATCATGTTCTCAGGAGCTGAGTAACCACCTGAGTTATTTATACCCTGGCTTAGCAGGCTTCCTTCCCTCCTCCTAGAGCTCAGGCAGGGAGGACTGGGAGGGGGTGGGGAGGAATCTGGGAGGGGGGATGTGGACTGGGAGAAGGCAGCTGAGCACCCCCCGTATCACCTCCCCTGGGGTACCACCCCCGTAAAGCACCCAAAAATAACCGTGACTACCCCAGCACAACAGGATGGGCCTGGATCTATGGCATCGATATATAGGTATTATGATGGTTTGGGGAGGGGGGAATTCCTTTCCCGAGCGAGTCACCCGTCTGGAAAAATAAAGAAGGAAAAAGCTGAAATTTTTTCCTTCCATCAAAACAGGAAGGAGCTGGGGGAGGCGGGGGGTGGACGGGGAGATGACGGGTGGAGGCTGAGATACATCCTCCGCCCCGTGGTGGTCTTCAGGGAGGGGAAGCCCGGGGCGCCTGGCCCGCTGGCTGGCCCTGGGTGTCCCCATGGGGGCATCCCTGGCAGCCCAGGGGGCGTTTTCATCTCCTCGCTCCCGGGCCCCTGTGCGTTCACGGATACACACAGATGCGCACGTGCACACAGCCCCGGGTCCCTCTCCTCCCCTCGCCCCCTCACACACACATTACACAGACACACTCGCTCACCCCCATATGCCTTCCCCAGATCCCACAGCAGAAAAGGTCTCCCTCTGGATGGATACGACTTGGGAGGTCTGCCTTCCTGACCAATTCATTCTTCCCTCCCCTTGAGCACTGTTCTGCGAGTCCTAAAAGTTAAGTTCCCGTCTGCCTTTGCTCCAACAACGACCAGCAGGATGACCTTAGGGAGGTCACCTCTCTCTGAGCCTCAGTTTCTCATCTGTAACTAAGGGTATGGTTCCCTTGTTGCTTCCCTCTGGGGCCAACGATGGAAACGGCCTCGTCCAAGCGACGGGAATTGGAACGAGAGCTCGCGTTTACTGAGAGCCCTCTATTTGCCACGCATCGACAGCGCATCACTCGATTAACCCCATCACCAAATGTGCTGTCTAGAGCCCAGAGGACATGGTTGCACAGCTAGGGCGTGGTAGAGGTTGGTTTTGAACTCTGGGCTCCTCCGTGGTGCTTCTATCCAAGAATGAAGGAGATGCTGTCAGAGTCCCAAGAAAGAGGAGGAGGAGGAAGAGAGAGATCTAGCTTCCCTGGCTCGTGCTCCCACCTGAGACCACCGATGACAGGTCCATGTCCTCAGCAGGGACGTGCCCCGGCGGCCAGGGGCGCATCTGTGCCCAAGGAGTATTATGCTCACTGCTGTGGTAGTTACTCTGACGATGATTAGTCACCCCCATGGGGCTGCTCTGTTTGCTTATTGACTTATGTAAGCACCACCCGAGGGTGTTTGTACAGTTGTCTCGGTCTTTCTGTCTGTCTTCCACCTACCTGCCTCAGCCTGCATGCCCCTCAAGGGTAGGGGGCTCCAGAGAGGTGAGCTGGCAACGTAACGCCCAATGCTTTGTGAGGACAAGTTCGGGGTACCACGCGGGGCAGATCTGCGCATTCTCCCCACGCTCAGTTTGCGCTCGGACCCTATTCTACAGATGAGAACACTGGGGTCCCCATGCTCAACATGGGACAGGCCCAGGGCGGCTACTCCAGGGGCTGCAGCTCTGAAGCCCATGGCACTGGTGCAAATCTGGCTTGGCTAACCCCTGCTCATGTGAGCTCGGGAAGTCATATGACCTCCCCAGGACTCGGTTTTCCTGTCTTTAAAATGGGGATAATACACTTTGTTCTCCCTACATTGTTGGTGGCTCGAGGGAGTTGAGGTATTAGTTTGAGCCACATGAAGTCACACTGCTTGCCCATTTTTGACCTACTCCTTACTTTTTTTAAAGTTTATTTTTTTATTGTGAGAGAAAGAGCAAACAGGGGAGGGGCAGAGAGGGAAGAAAGGATCCCAAGCAGGCTCCGCACCGTCAGTGCAGAGCCTCATGTGGGGCTTGATCTTGTGAACCGTGAGATCACATGACCTGAGCTGAAATCAAGAGTCGGACGCTTAACTGACTGAGCCACCGAGGCGCCCCTAGACCTACCCTTTAGATCAGTGCCTCTCAAACTACTGTGCCTATGGGTCACCGTGAGTCTTCTTAAAATGCAGGTTCCCACCCAGCAGGTCTGCGGTAGGTCTGGCACGGTGCACTTCGGACAAGCCTCCAAGGTAGCAGTGGTGTGGATCTAGACCATGATGGAAAGGTAGTGGCTGTGTTGTGTGCTGAGCAATCGTGCTGTGTCAGGCACAGGAGGGTGCCATTCTCACATCTGGTCCTCACAGCCCCCATGCAAGGCAAATGTAGTGATCCCAGTTCACAGCTGAAGAAACTGAGGCTCAGAGAGGTCAATGTCCTGCCCAAGGACACGCAGCCAGCAACTGGCACAGCAGGGTCTCAAAACCAGGCCTGTGGTGGCAATCCTTGTCCATTCATCCAAACCCCTGCACAGGCTCACCGTCTCTGACCTTGAGAACCTCGCGGTCCTCGGGGGGACCTAAGATACATCCAGGACATGTAAGCATCCTCAAGTGGCCTCTAGGCAGTGGTGAGAAGGGGTGACCTGCTATTTCTGGGCACTCGCTGCAGGGAAAACCTCCAGTGGGCAGGCAGGACGGGTAAGGGAGTGAGTGAGAGGGACACCTGGGTGGCTCAATTGGTTAAGCATCCGACTCTTGATCTCAGCTCAGGTCATGATCTCGAAGTTTGTGTGTTCGAGCCCTCCATCGGGCTCTGCACTGACAGTGCAGAGCCTGCTTGGGATTCTGTCTCTCCCTCTCTCTCTGCCCCTCCCCTACTTGTGCAAGTGCTCTCTCCCTCTCAAAATAAATACATAAACTAAAAAAAAAAAAAAAAAAGGAAAGCAGGTGAGATGTGGTTGGAGAGGGAAGGGCACACGGGGAGGGGGATCCTCACAAGTGAAGGTGTGGTCTGGGGTAAAAATCAGCCACCACTATTCCTTGTGAACCCCGGTCTCACCCAGACCTTCTCTCATACCCACCTGCTTCCCTTCCTCTCCCGCTGAACACACTTCCACAGTCACTGCCCTGGTGTCCTTCTTCCACTCCCCCAGCCCCCAAGCAGAAAGCGGCCAGGAGTCCCTGGAGATGGCAGAATGGTCACTCATTTCTGTCCCTGACTCACTGTGTGACCTTGGGCAGGTCACATGATGTCTCTGAACCGCAGATGTCCCCTCTGAACACTCTGGGCCAAAATCTGTAGGTGAGTGAGGGCAGGACCCAGATGAACTGTGCAGCCATGTTTCACGTCTGCCCCGCCTGGCCGACAGGCGTACATGTCCGGAGAGCGATACTGGCGCCAGGCTGTCCAGGTTCAAACTCCACCTCTCCCTTCACTCACCCCTGACCTTGCAAAGCTGCTCCGGACCTTGGTTTCCCCATCTGTAGATTGGGGGTGATACAGCTTCTCTCTCACAGGCACGTTGTGAGGCTTAACTGGTTGAATATACCCTAAACACCTGGGCTTGCCTTCTCTTGGGCATAATGAGGCCATATCTGTGACTCTTACACTGTGATAAGCTTCCTATCCTTTGGACGGGCCCATCGTGTTTCCTGCAGTTACAAATATCTTCCTCGGGAAAGCTGGCAGGGGTCTGGGTGCCGCTTTATCCCCAAGAGGGGCAGCCTGCTACCTGCCTGCCCCTCTCCCCCCTGCCCTACCCCAGTCAAATCTTCAGAACACAGCAGCAGGGACATCCCGGTTTGGAAAGGGCTGGCGAACCCAGATCTGCTACACATCCTTCCATCTGTGGGTCCTCGGGGCCCTCTGCCTCCAGCCCTGCATGGCCTCCTCCATGCAGCTCACTTCATTTGTTCCCTTTTCCGCACGGAGAGTGACTTGAAACTGACACGAAACACTCGGCGGGTCCGTCCAGGCCACACGGGGAGGCATCGCGTAACAGGGAGATGGCTGAAGTGTGGGCCTCGGCATCACAGCTCTGGATTCAAACCCTGGCACGGTTGCTTCCTTGCTGTGTGATGCCAGGGAGGCTGCTCTCCCTCTCTGAGCCTCAGTGCCCTAGGAGATAAGAGCCCCAGCCCTCCAGGCAGTGGCTCTGCTCTGTTGCTGAAACTTGCTCTGATTTCCTCACTGCAGTTAGCTCAGGCGGGGTGCCTGGCCCCGGGCAGATGCTCTGTAAGTGAGGTTCACGGTTACAGAGGCCCAGCACATGGGCAGCAAAGGGTGCAGTAAGGAGGAACCTTCCCTGGGGGACAGCGACCAGAACCAGAACCCGGGGGGGGGGCATGTCCCAGCCCGTGGCGGGGGAGGGATGGCTTTGCCCCATTTCTAGCTGGCTCCCAGGACAGGTAGATCCGAGCAGCCCGTCCAAACATCCTCTTCCTCGTCTGGAGACTAGAGGAGCTAAAAATGCATCACTCCGCCCCAGGAAAACAAACACTGAGCTTCCCTTGCCTTTGTATACAGGACACGAGGCCCAAGGCTGCAGAGGCAGTGTGGTGGGGGACCCTCCGGCCTGCCCTCTGCCTGGCGGTCTGTCTGTCCGTCTGCCTGTCTTCCTGGGTCTCTCTTGCCTCCCTGGCACAGCCATGGTGGCCAGGGGCTCAGCAGAAGTGGCGGGGCTCTATGTGAGGACCTCCTCCCCTCCAGGTGACGGGCCTGCCCTGGGCTCCTCCCCAGCCCTGTCTCTGGAGCTCACAGGTGCGCCTGCACCTGCGCATGCACCTGCGGCTTGGCGTATTAACAACGACCGTCCTGGTAACCAACGTGTGTGGCATGCTCGCTCCATGCTTTCAACGCTCAGGAGGTGTTAACTCCATGAGGGAATCACTCTCCTTATTCGCATCTTACAGATGGGGACACTGAGGCTCAGAAAGGTGAAGTAACTTGTTCAAGGTCACAGGCTAGTAAATGGTTAGAGCAGGCTTTGAACCCAGGCCATCTCTGATGGGAAGCCTAGTCCCTTGTCTCCTGCAAGCCTCAGTTTCCTCACTCGTAAAACGAGCACCAACATAACCTCCCTTCCTGGGCGAGGGTGAGGGCGAAGCAGGCCAAGGGTAGAACAGCGAGGGTGTCTGCAGGAGCTGACTACAGCTCCGCGGTGTGGGGGTAGGTCATGTCCTCTGCCATCATACAGCCTGGGACTGGGGTCTTTGGCCATTTGTGATTTGGCCTTGGACCGTCCCCAGTTTGGAGCCTGACTTGCCCCGCCATCAAGCTGGGAAAGCACACTTGCCTGGCACAGGGCCTCTGGGCTCCCTCGGGAGAGCGGGGATGCCCACTCTGGACTTGAGGGCTCAAGTCTGTCCCCGGGATGGAAGCCAACTCCTTCCTTGGCCCTGGGCCCCCACTCCCAGGGTATGAGATGCTTTCGAGGGAGAAGAGCTTAGATTGCTCTACACACACGGTCTGGAAAGCCCTGGCCTTGGGCAGGCCCCCCAGCACTTAGCTGAGGGCTGTGGCCAGTTGGTTTTCTGCTTGGCTCAGACCTCTCAAGGGGGTTGGGGGCAGTGAGAGTTATGGGGTGTGGCCCCCGGCCCACATGACAGCTCCCAGACCTCTTGGAAAGCCTGCTTCAGGACCCTGGTGCCAAAGATGGGCTGGGATCTTCCTAGGCCTATGAGGTGTCCGTGTGCGTTCGGGCTTGGGGGCTCATGTTACAAGACCCCCTCCCTAATTCTTTCCACCCCTCGGGCAGGGCCTGGCATCTTCGTACCAAAAGTCTGGGACTCAGAGGAAGAAAGAGGTGGGAAGTTTTACTCATTGATTCATTCCTTTGGCAGACATTTATTGAGCAACTGCTGTATTGTGGGGGCTGGAATGAGGTTCTTGTTCACCTGGGCCTCAGTCTAGTGCTAGATGGATAAATGGGCAGTGACAATACCACAGGGCACCTGCTGTGGGAACCCAAAGCAAGCACCAAGCCCAGTGGACTTCCTGGAGGAGGTGCTAAGTGGAGTCTCACAGGAGGAAGAGGAGGAGGTGTTCTTTAGAGAACCGCTTGGGTGGGAAGACGCCCACACTGGCATGGTGGCTGCAAGGAGAGGGTGCATGGCATTCAGGCCAGGTGCCACAGGTGCCACGAAGTCCCCGCTGCCTCTTCTGTCCTGCCACTTCTAACAGTGCACAGAGACATCTAGGTTGTCGTAATTCTTTCCATCTCGCTCGAGATTCTGGGAGGCCCCAGAATGCCAGCTCTGGGTTTCCTTTATTACGTTTCCACACAGGGCTGGCATACAGTAGGCGCTCAGTGATGCTGCTCCCAGTAGCCAACCCACTTTGCATCCCTCCCCCTTTTGCATCTGTTCCCTGAGACTGAGCTGGGTGCTCCCTCCTTTGTGCTCCCACAGCACTTTGTGTGTCAGTCAGAACTCCTATCGGTACAGCACTTTCAGCAGGCGAAGCCCTTGTACGTATATTAGTGCATTTGATGTTCACAAAAGCCCTGTGTAAAATGTGTCATGATTATCATCGTCAGTCATCACCTGCCAGGAGGCAGCACAGCATGGTAATTTAAGCGTGTGGGCTCTGCAGCTGGAACACGTGGGTGTTAAGTCCAGGCTCTACCACTTACTGGCTGTGTGACCTTGAACAGACTGCTTAACCTCTCTGTGCTTCAACCTCCCCATTTGTAAGATACGAGTAACATACCTCACAGGAGCACTGAGAGGCTACATGCAGAGTCAGAACACTCCCTACTACACAGTCACTTCAATAATAACGGTAGCTGTTCTCATCTCTTCTACAAACAAGGATACAGAAGGTCAAGGGCAACATCACCTAGCATCCTGTGGTTTTATCTCTAAGTCTTTAGGCTTCAAATGTTGTGTTCTGGGGTATTCTTCGAACCCCACCCCCCAATCTCCTTGGTCACCCTGTCTCCTAAGTTATCTGTTTATGCATCTGTCTGGCCTTCTGGATCAGAGCTCCAGGGCAGGGACCTGTGTTAGCACTGGGCAGTCCCCACCCCCACCCCCATGCCTGGAACAGTGCCTGGCTCCCAGGGAACACTCAAAATCTGTGTTGAAGGAACGATGCACTCCGTGTGCCAGGCATTACGCTCCGTCCTTCCAGACGGAGTATCTCATCTGAGCCTCTAGACCACTTTATGAGATAGTTAAAAATTCTACAACTGTATCGAGGTACAATAACCTGCACGTATCAGTTCGGATACACGTACATCCCCGTGAACTCATCATTACCAGCAAAGCTCACAAATATTCCTCTCGCCACGAAAATTTCCCCCGGCCTCTTTGAAATCCTTCTCTCCCTCCAATTATAGATTTATTTCCAGTTTATAGGTACTGAGAGGTTAAGCTTCCCAGGGACACTTGGCCAGCAAGGAGCCACACCGGGATCTGAATCAAGGTGACCTGTCCACAACCTACCTCTCGGCCACCGTGCCGCGCTGCCTAGGCAGTACCAGGCAGAGGGTGGGTGCTTGAGGCTGTTTGTAAAGAGGCCCCACCTGGGAAGTCCTCCCCTCCTCTGTGCCCCCCTCGCTCAGGTCCAAGAAGATGACAGCGGGGGTGGCTGTCTCCGTGTCTGTGGTGCGAGGAGCAGGGGTGTTTGGGTACAAAGGGCAGACGACAGGGACATTGCAAGGGGACCAGATAAAGGTGTCCTAGAGCCAGGAGCCAGGCGATGCAGTGAGCCTGCGGGTCCCGTGGTGGGTGCGGGGCTCGGCGTGCGTGCGTGTGACTCTGTGACTGTGACCGTGTGACTGCTGATGGCAGGGACACGGCAGCTCTCGGAGGTGGGGGCGGAAGGCGTTAACTGTATGAATGCTGGTGTGGGTGGGGGCCCTCCCCACTGCCGGGGCCTCAAACCTGGGGGCTGAGGGAGGTAGTAAACATCAGGGTGACTGTGGGAAGCGTGATGGCCGCCCTGCAAGGATGCTGCAGGGGCGTGGGGGTTTGTGTGACTTTGCAGTTCAACAAATTCAAATCCAGCCAATGCTGGCAGTGCCTGTTGTGTGCCAGGCAACCAGCGAGGAGGCGGAGACATGGACCCAGCTTTCAGCTGAATGGTGCTGGCTGTGGGGTCTGTGTGATCACCTTGGGGCTGGCTTGGGGCCTGGTGCCTTTTACCCTTCCTGGCATGAGGTCCTCACAATAACCCTATCCCACTCTGGGACTAGATGGAAGCGCACAGAAAGGAAGTGACTTGCCCAAGGTGACCCAGCTACTCAGCGCCAGGGCAGGATGCGAACCAAGCTGCAGACCCCGAGTCCTTCCCGGCTATGCCTGTGCCAGGGTGCACACGCCTTCCTGGGGCTGCGGGTCCCGAGTGTTGGCCGTGGCCCTGGAGACGACTCCCCAACCACGTGGGCTAGAAATCAGGCCACGGTCACTGTGCTAAGGGGCGGGGCGCTCCGTCGCCCCTAGTTCTCCCTTCCCAAGGGCCAGACTCCTGGACGGAGGGGCGGCGGGGCTCTCCGCGACCCCTGAGCGCCCCGCCCCCGCCTCAGGCCCTCCCAGAGCCCCCCCCCCCCCCCCCCCTTCCCGGTGCTGACTCTCGGCCAGAAGAGGAAAGGCAGTCTCCACCCACCTCTAGCACTCTCCCTTCTCCTTTATAAAGGCCGGAACAGCTGAAAGGGTGGCAACTTCTCCTCCTGCCGCCGGGAGCAGCCCGCCTGTCTCCCCGCGCTCCCGCAGCCTCCCCCGCTGCCTCCCTGAGGGCTCCCCTCCGGCCGCCAGCGCCCATCTTTCATTCCCGAGATTGAGACATTTTGCGCACACACACACATACACACACGCGCAAAAAAGGGGGAAAAAGAGGCCCACCCTCCAGCCTCGTTGCAAAGAGAAGCCGGAGCAGCCGCAGCTCACAGCCCGCAGAGGACGCCCAGAGCGGCGAGCGCGCAGACAGACGGACCGACGGACTCGCGCCGCGTCCACCTGTCTGCCGCGCCCGGCACTGCGCGCAGCGGGCACGCCGCGAGCGCGGACCAGCCGTGCCCGCCGCCCGGGCCCCGCGCCAAGGCGCACACGCTCCGGCCCCCCCCACCCGGCCCGGGCGGGAGTTTGCACCTCTCCCTGCCCGGGTACTCGGGCCGCCGCTGCAAAGCCAACTTTGGAAAAAGTTTTTTGGGGGAGACTTTGGCCTTGAGGTGCCCAGCGCTGCACTTTCCGACTTCGGGAGCCTTTCTAGAAAATGTTGCAAAAAAGCTAAGCCAGCGGGCAGAGGAAAACGCCTATAGTCGGCGAGTGAAGACGAACCACCGGCTGCCGTGTTCTTTTTCCTCTTGGAGGTTGGAGTCCCCTGGGCGCCCCCACACGGCTAGACGCCTCGGCTGGTTCGCGACGCAGACCCCCGGCCGTGGATGCTCGCTCGGGATCGGGATCCGCCCAGGTAGCGGCCGCGGACCCTGGTCCCGCGCCCAGGCCCTCCCCAGCCCCCCAACGACGGAGCCGGGGCCGGGGGCGGCGGCGCCCGGGGGCCATGCGGGTGAGCCGCGGCGGCGGCTGCAGCGGCCTGAGCGCCTGATCGCCGCAGACCCGAGCCGAGCCCACCTCCTTCCCCAGCCCCCGCCCCCCACCCTGGCCGCGGGGGCGGCGCGCTCGGTCCACGCGTCCGGGGCCCCGCGGGGCCGGGCCCGGAGTCGGCATGAATCGCTGCTGGGCGCTCTTCCTGTCTCTCTGCTGCTACCTGCGTCTGGTCAGCGCCGAGGTGAGTTGCGACGGCGGCTAGGGCTGGTTCGCTTCATTCATTACCCCCACCCTCAGCCCCTGGTCGCCCCCTCCCCTCCCTGCAGTGAACTTTGGACCCTTGCAGCCCACGGGCCTAGCGCAGGGCGCTAGGTGACCTCCGAGGGCTGGGACGCGAGGTGCGGGAGGTGCCAGGCTCTAAGGGGAGGGGGCAGGGGTGGCTTTCTTTCCCACGGGCGATCCCAGATCTCCGGCCCTTTTAGCGTCGGGGAGGGGTGTGTGTGGCCCTGTCCCCCACCCCTCAGGAACCTGAAGGGAGAGACAGTGGGGGTGGTGCCGAGGGTGCAGAAGGCAGCGCGGTCTTCAAGCCCACTTCGGTTTCAGCATGGGTTCCGTCCGGGACCCGGCTTGCACGGGAGGTGCGAGCTCACGCACCGGTGGCAGCCACGCCAACCTTCCGCGGGGGGGTTGCCTCCCCACCCTGGCTCGGGCTCCCGGTCGGGACTGGCGCCCTCGGGCCAGCGCGGGACTCGCCCGCCCCAGAGCGGAGTCCAGCAGCAGCTCGTGTCTTGGGCTCGGGGGCGGGGGGGGGGGTGGTGGTGGTGTCGAGTTGTGGTGATGGTCTTCTGGGGAACTGGGGCGCTGCGCTGGTCCTGAGGCACACTTGGCTGAGGGCCGGGTGTGTGCCCCAGGCCCCGCCATACCTGCGTCCGCGCCCTGCGAGGGGAAGCGCCTCTCTCCCCCGCTTGGCAGGGTGCGGAGCGCGCNCCTGGCTCGGGCTCCCGGTCGGGACTGGCGCCCTCGGGCCAGCGCGGGACTCGCCCGCCCCAGAGCGGAGTCCAGCAGCAGCTCGTGTCTTGGGCTGGGGGGGGGGGGGGGGGGTGGTGGTGGTGTCGAGAGAGAGGTTTCGGACAGTCGGGAACTGGGGAGGAGCAGAGGCTTTTAAGGAATCCAGCCCTCGGGCCGGGTGTGTGCCCCAGGCCCCGCCATACCTGCGTCCGCGCCCTGCGAGGGGAAGCGCCTCTCTCCCCCGCTTGGCAGGGTGCGGAGCGCGCCTGTAAAAGCGTAGCTGCAAGGCAGGTGGGGTGTAAAAACGTCTGCGGGAGCTATTAGGTCGGATCATTCCCCCCCGCCCCCCCACTCCTCCCAGCCTCACGTAGCAGTGAGTTGGCAAGTCCACCCGGAATCCAGGTGGGAAAGGGGGCGGGGCAGGGAGGAAGCGCGAGGTGGAGGGGAGGAGAGTGCAGCCGGGAGCGCGGCGCGCCTGGGTCCCGTCCCGCCTCCGCTCGGCCGCGGCCGGGAGTCCGCACCTCGCCGGCTCCCGAGGAGGGCCGCCCCCCCACCCCCACCCCCACCCCCCGCCCTGGGCGCACAGCGAGGCGCAGGAAGGAGGAGGCGGCGGCGAAGGGGTTAAGGTGAAGGGCTCCGAGGCCGCGGCCAGACCTTGGGCCGCCGCCAGCGCAGGTTGTTTTGACCACGGAGGAGCCGTCGCCGTCTCCTTTTGTTCTCGGGGCTCCTCGAGGGCCGCCGGCCGCCCGCCCTGGGGCCCCGCCCTTCCGCGGCCAACCCCCCGCGGTCCGCACCCGGGAGCGAGGCCGCAGGGCTTGGCCTGGCCGCCTGCAGGCCCCTCCCGGCGCCCCCTCCTCGCCTCTCGGCAGTCCCCCGGGCCGCGGCCAGCTGTTGGGGAGGGGGGGCGCCGGCCGGCTCCAGCTGCCGCCTCGCCTCGCCGCGGGGCCTGGGGGCCGGGCCCGGTGCCAGGGCGTCCTGGGAACGGCGGCGCCCCCGCCGCTGCTCTCCGCAGCCCACCCCGCCCGGCCCTCGGACTCGCTCACTCACCCCACGCATGCACACTCTTTGGCCGGAGGCGATGCTGCGCTCCGGCGGGCGGGCGCGCAGAGCGACGGGCACGCACTACCGCGGCAGGGTCGCGCGCCCGCCGCCGCCGCCGCCACGCCCGTGCACACGCGGGGCACACGCGCGCGCACCGCATACACACACGCACTCATGTACGCCCCGAACACGCGGCCTGAACACACGTGCGCGCCCACCCACGCACGCACACGGGCGCGCAAGGCCCCTCTACGCCCAGCGCCGGGGTCCCACCCCCGTGCAACAGGTGGAACCTTGTCACCTGTGGAGTGCCCCCATTTCCTTGCTGGGCACTAGCAGGGAGGGGACACAGGGACCCTCCCATCGGGTCCTGGCTCCGCGGCACCCACTGGGTTTTGCCTGCTCAGGTCAGCCTGACGCCCCTCAAACACTACCCCTCTGTGATTTTTGTTTTCAACGGCCCCCCCCAGGTGGCCGAAGATGGTGTCTATGCAACTGGGGCGGGTTGGGGGGGGGCGCGCTCTGATGTCTAGAGTATTTCTCTCTTCAAATAAGCTGTTCTCTGAACCTCCAAGACCCGAGGACCCTGAGGCGCTGAGAGGGGGCTCCCCCCTGGCTGTTCTGTCTTGATTGCTGATCCCAACACGCTCTAGAGAAGCTGGGTGACAGCTGGACAGGCTTTCACGGGCCTGCCCTCGCCATTTCCAGGGTCACCCAGCACTTCCTCCTCCTTTCCCACAACTCTGGATGCGTGTGTTTGGGGGGGACCCTATGACACCAAAGCTGGTGTCTTTCTCCTCACTTGACTCACGGCATCCTGGGACACGCGGCCCCCTCGGGAACCCACAATTGTGTGGTGCTTTGCAGTTTCCCAAGCACTCTCCTGCTAAGCCGCAGTCAGCCTCAGGCGGCTCTGGGGGAGGTGACCTAAAGGGAAAACCCATCCACTTGAGGGCCAGCTGGGGACAGGAGGCTCCCAGAGAGCCTGCTGGTGGAGGTGGCCTTGGGGCTGGCCTTGTCCCTGCCTGAGCCTCAGGTAGAGGCCTCGGCAGCTAGGAAGGAGGGGTGGGCGCTCTGATGCAGGGCGTGGCAGGGGTGTCTGCTGAGGCCTAAGGAGGTCCCGTCTCCATCAGCTGATCTGGCTTCCGGGAGGCTAACTCCGCGGTCACATGACGCCCCCGGCACCCATCTGACGGGAAGGGGCGATGGGGCTCCGGCAGCCCTTTACCACCCAGCTTCTTTCTGGTTTGCTAATGGCCTTAGGTTGTGGGAGACCGACTTGCTGACATCTCCCAGCCCTGGAAGCGTCTGCAGGTTTAGGACCAAACAGAATTTCGAGGCTCTGGTGCAAGCCCTAGAAGGGTGTGCTCCTCGCCCGGGGTGGGGGTGGGGTTGATTCGGGGAGCGGCCGGAGAGTGGTAAAGACTTGTTTGCTGTGGGCTTCCTGGGTCCTTCTTAGTCTCCCCTCACCCGCCCATTGCCCCCCAGCCCCAAAATGCCCTTTCGAGGGCAGCTAGGACAGCTATTTCATTTTCCGGTCGATTCACTTATTATCTGTTTTCCTCACAAGTCTAAACTCACTGGAGGGTTTGTCTCACTCACCACTGTCTCCCGTTCTGGGAATGGTGCCCGGCCCAAGGTGGATAATCTATAAATATTTGTGGGAAGGACAGTGGATGTAGGGGGAGTGGGGACGGTGAGGAGGAAGGACCAGACATGTGCCCAGCGCTTGCTAAGTGCTTTACAAACATGCCCTCATGTAGCCTGGCCCCCAGGGCAGTGCCTCCTCATTGGAGCCTCCCCTCCACCACCACCCCCCCCCCATCTCAAGAGACAAGCTTGTCTTTCTTTTCTCTTCTTGGGACTTAGACTGCCAAGGTTTCGCAGGACAGAGGAAAAAACAGAAGCAAAGTCAGACTGCAGAGGCCTTGCGTATCGTGAGCCAGGGCCTGGGTTTCAGACACCCCCAAACGCGTGAAAGTTGGTTTAGCTTACAGATCCCCTTCCCCTAGAGCTGCAGAATTACCTGGCGCCCCTGGAAATCGCAGATTCCTGCCCCAGAGGCAGCAGCCGCCAAGGGGTCCCGGGGTTGTAATTGGTGCCCTGACCCCTCTTGGGACAGGTTTTCTGCTCCAGGGAGGGGTGTGGACAACCCAGTGTGGGGCTGGGCTTGACGTTAAGGAGGGGTGGGGAAGGTCCTGGGAGCAGTAGACTAGGGAAGTGCTAGGTGGGGAAGTCTGCTTCTAAATGGCTTCTGTGGTCTGCCCAGGGAAGGCCTCTTCAAAGGGCTTGGCTTTGGCGTGGAATCTAAATCAGGCCTGAGACTGTCAGGCAGGCGGGTGCTCGGAGGCCTTGTCGGCTCCTCTCTGCGCCAGACGCAGACAACGCCCTGGTTGCTTGGGCTGAGCCTGTCATCTCCCCCAGCGGATCGGCTGGCGGGCCGGGGAGCACAGCCTGCATATCTGTGTGTGCAGCTGTGGCCCTAGGGGAGGGTGGGGTCCAAGCCCCTTTGATCTGCCAGCCTGGTTGGGAGCAGGTAAGTCACCTGGCCTCACGCTAGCTCGTGCCCTCCTGCAGCTGGTGTTGGGGGTGGGGCGGGGCGGGGAGGAGGCTGTTTGCCTTGGCTGTGCCCCAGCGCCCTCCTCACCACACCCTTGCCCTGTCAGGAACCCCAGGCCTGAGATCTGGGGCAGCTTCGTCAGGGTGCCGTGCCTCTCTTCTCTGCTCGCCTGCCGAAGGAGGGTTTTAGAACCCGGGCTGCTCGACCCTCCCACGCCCGGAAGAGCCTCTGACCCCCAGCAGGTGCCCCTGTGAGTCTCCCCCAGGGCACCTCATCCTGGAGCTGACCACAGGCTGAATTTCCCCACCCCCAGCCCCGGAAGGGACTCGGGCAGTGCCACTGGGGGCCAGGGGGCCATTTCCCGTGGGCCCAGCACAGGGCACAATGCAAAGCCACACACTTCTCCCAGGGCAGCGCAGCTCTCCACCCACCAATTGTCATCCCACCAAATGTCATCCTGCATTGCTGGCCCTGGGCGTGTGTGTGTGTGTGTGTGTGTGTGTGTGTGTGTGCGTGCGCGCGCGCGCGCTGCTCGCTGCTACCCTCACAGGAGCCACACTGAAGGGCTGAATTGGCCACAATGACAGCTCATTAAGTACCCGTTATTTGCTGGCTTCTCTGCTCTATGCAATAACGGCTCCCAGGGACACCGGTAGATATTCTTTGAGCCAGATTTAAAAGATACAGAAGCTTTATCAGGCTTCAGGTTGTTAAAAGGCTTAATCCCAAGAGGCCAGGTTTCCGTAGCAGCTGAATCCCTGCTCTTTCCTGTACTACAGAATTGTTGACATATTGGGCCAGAGAATTCTTTATTGGGGAAGGCGGGCCTGTGCATACTAGGATGTTTAGCAACATCCCTGGCCACCACCTACCAGATGCCAGTAGCGCCCCTCTAGGGGTGACCACCAAAAGTGTGTGGCCAGTGTTCCCTGAGGGCCCTCTAGCCCCTGGTCTGTGACATCTGATGGCTAGAAAACTCCGTGGTGGGCTGGAGGAGGGGGATGGGGCGCGGCTCTGCTGTTGCGTAGACCTGTAGCCCTTTACTGCATTTCTCTAAGCCTGTAGCTTCCTTGTCTGGAAGATGGGGATCAAAATAGGGCCCGCCGCTTAGGACTGGTGGTTAGCACAGCATTTCGCTCAGTGCCTGGCTCATGTCGGTACGTACTAAATGTTAGCTGTGTCATTATCAAATCCAGGGGGCTCTTAGTCAGTTCTGGGCATCCAGTGGCCAGACTGCTAGAAACATGTACAGGGATGGCTTCTCTGCTGGGAATAAAGTGGACTCTTTCTTTAGGAGGCAATTTGCTCCCAGGAGGTCTTCCTGGAGGAGGAAGGAGAATCGTACAGGAGAGAACCCCAGGGAGAAGGGGTGTCCTTCATGCATTTTACCAGTATTTACTGAGCACCTACTGGGTACTTCTCTTACCTCCCCAGTCTGTCCTGGGCTCTACCCCACTCAGCCTGGGACAGTTTGGGTTTGTTTCTTTAAACATCATCTCTGTTGCATCGTAGGCTGGGTCTGGGGTATCCGCCAGTCCTGATTGGGGTCTGCCTACCCTGCCCTGGCTGGCAGCTGCAGCGGACTCTCCAGCGGACCAGGAGACCTTGGGGTGAACGCTATATACCATTTGGTACTGGGTGCTTGGGCCCCTCTCCTGGGGGTTAATTGAATCATTGCTGCGCAGACAGCTTGGGCACCTGGCTAGGCACCCCCACTCAACTTTCCTCGGCTGCTTCTCCTGCCCCCACAGACAGAATTAGGATCGAATCAAATGTCTTCAAGCCCTTGATTCACAGATGAGAGCCAGGACCAGAGAGGGGCAGTGACCAGCCTGAAGTCATGGGGCAGTGAGTAGGGTAGGAGGGTAGAAGCATCTAGCTCTCTGGGCTTGACAGTATACTCAGGGGACATGGACCACCTCTTTCTTAAGTGGGGACCAGCTGCCTGCCTTCCATACTTTGGGGAAGGCCTTGTGTCCACATTTGGAGACACCGAGGCATGGTCTCTCTTGGAGTCGAGGAGGCAGAGCATGGTGGGGTGAGTGGCAGCGAGTGAGATGTCCCTCTGCCCTCCCCCCACCCCCATTCAGCCCCTAGCTTCCTGGCTTTGTAGTCATGGACCCTGAAGGAAAGACCCCAGCTCACAGCCAAGCTTACTCAAGGGCCCCAACCTTTCTTCTCTTTGAACCTCCTGACAGCCCTAGACACCAGGCAGGATTCTAAGTGCCACGTTCACATGAAAAATCTGAGCTCAGGGGTTTCAAGGAATTCATTTTAAAAGCAGTCATATCCACACTCCACCCTGGACCTTCTGGCTCCAAGGCCGATTTAGGTGGCCAGCACTGGATGGGCATGGTGGGCCCCCTGGAGGAGGCATCCCCAGACACCATGCTAACTGTTGAGGAATGAGAGCTTTGGGGGAGAGCCCCCTGGGGCTGGCCACGGGGTAGATGACCTCCTCGCCCCAGTCAGGCAGGGACATAGCCTGTGCAAAGCCAATCAGAACTCCAGTCCTTGGAGCATGCCAAGAACCGACCAGTGCAGGAGCTCTCAGTCCCTAATCCAGGGAAACTGAGGCACAGAGTTGTTGCACTGAAGTAAGTCAAGTCTGCTGGCGCCCCCTCTAGGGCTCTTTCTACAAGATCGTGCCATCCTGTGCCTGGGTGTGCACGTGTGTGTGTGTGTGTGTGTGTGTGTGTGTGTGTGTGTTTGCCCAGGTGTGAGTTTGGACCCGAAGCAGCGTCTCATGCATGCATTGCCCTTGCCCCAGGGCACTGGATGTCCAGATTGTGCGCTCCTTCTCAAGACCTCCGGCAGCAGCCCCCCAGGTCTCTGTGGACCATGAGGGACGTGGCTGTGACCTTCCTATCAGGCTGCTCTCATGTTGTTGTGGGGCCTGCGGTTTCCCTGGAGGAAGCCCGGCTCCGAGTGGGGCCTGTTAAAGCACTTATTAAGTTTCAAGTGTTTTTGGTAACAGGCCAGAGGGGCTCTAAAAATAGGGCTTGGTTGGGCATGGGGCATGGGTAAGCTTTCAGGTTTCCCGTCGCTGTCTGAGGATTCCCTCCTCTCCTCCTCTGAGCAAGAGACTACATAGATATACTAGTACCTGTGTTCTCCGGAGAATGCCCAACTCTGCAGGCATTTAGGAAATGCCTCACTCACGTCCTCAGGAGGCTGGGAGTTCAGGCCCTGCCGCCAGAAGGCCTGGGGTTTCAATGCAGGTTCTGCCGACAAACTCAGTTTTCTCATCTGTAAAACGGGGATAATTAGGTCTCCTCTGACGAATGCTGGCTGCCACTGGTTATCACGTGTGGAGGAAAAGGCAGTGTGATGTGGGAGACAGACGCACGGAACCCAATCTAACGCCGAGCAAGCTGGGGTTCACGTTTGGGGGTGTGGGGTCTGACCTGGTTCAACCTTCAGCAGGTTCTGGCCCCTAGGCCTTTGTGCCTCCGGTTGTCAGGCTTGGGATCCGCCCCCTGCCTGCACCCCGATCCTAGCTGCCCGCTTGCCCATGGCCGAGAGGCCCTGCGGGAGATTTCCATAGAAGGGTGCGTGCGTGCGTGTGCATGGCAGGGAAGAGAGCCGGGGCTGGAAAGCCCTCACTCCCGGCTCACTTGGCCCCTTGGTGTCTGCCTGGCAGGGGGACCCCATTCCCGAGGAGCTCTACGAGATGCTGAGTGACCACTCGATCCGCTCCTTTGATGACCTCCAGCGTCTGCTGCATGGAGACTCCGTAGGTAAATTGAATCCTTGTTCGGTGCTCTGGGGCCCCTGCTGAGTCCTGGGGAGCCGGGGTGGGGCTGGGGGCGCAGGGCAGGGGGCATCCTCTCTTCCTTGGCTTCCGGGTAACTAGAGGCCTGTGGCAGCCTGGGGAGGGCTTGGCCACACCTGTCCAGGGCAGGGCCGAGTAGGTGGATGGGTTGGTACCTGGGACGTGGGGCGTGGCAGGAGGAGCACCCACATGTGGCTCTGGCTCGGTGCATGGGGGTAGGGTGCCAGGAGGAGGGGGGCAGGGAGAAGGCGCCTAGGGCGCCGAATACGCTGAATGTGTATCCAGGTGTCACCTCGGCCAGGAAGGGTGGTGCCGAAGGAGCCATCTCCCTGCCCCTCTGGCCGAGGGCCCTGTCTGTGAGGTCTCCTGGGGACACCTGGGCCAGACCAGCGGGCAGCCCTGCCCTCGCCCAAGAGTGCACTCAGCGAATGGGCACGTGCTGGGTGGCACACACGTGGCAGGGCTCGCGGGCTGGGTCAGGAATGTATTTATAAACGCTGTCTTCAGAGCAAATTCCATTCTATTCTAACCTCTGGCCTGTTCCCTGGAACCCCGGTCAGCACCCCCCCTGCACCCCCAGCTCTCCTTCCCTCTAGGGTTTTGTCTCTTTGTCACTTTGTAATCCTTGCCCAGACTCCTATCTACGGGGGACAGCATTTCCTGTCTTTGTTTCCTCTCCCCGTTGGGCCCCTGGCTCCCTGTCAAAAGCATTCCCGGGCCCTTTCAAACCCGCCTGTGCCGGGGGCTGGCGAGGCAGGCGGGAGGGGGCCCCAGCTGGGCCCACCTATTGTTCACTAGGCCCCCCACCCGACGTCTCCCACACCCCCCGCCCCATGCCCGACTGGCCAGCCCTGGCCAGCACAATGGGGCAACTTCCAAATTTAGCCTTTCTGCAGTTTCTTTCCAAGGCCCTTGGCCCCCACCCTCGTTCAGTCCCTACACACCCCGGGTGGGGGTCGACATTGGAGACTGAGGTTTTCAATAGCGGGCCTGTTTCGAGGCAACCATGTGGCGATTTTTTCCTAATCAACTTACCCTTTCCACAAAGCACATCTTTCCCCCATCTCTTCTCCACCAGGGACATTCCAGAGATGGCAGGGAGAAGGGAAGGGAGCGAGAGGGACAGACAGACAGACGCGCCGCCGCGCGGGAGCAGGAGGCTGGATGGAATGCACCAGCTGTAGGGTTTGGGGGATGGTCTCCCCCAGACAGGAACCCCTGGGGGCCCCCACGGAAGAGCGGGAGCTTTGCTGTTGGCGGGGGCCAGCGGGGAGGGGAGACGGCAGGAGCAGCGAGGGGCTGTGTGAAGGGGGCGGGGGCTTGTCCCTGACACTGACACCCCTCGGTTTATTTGCTGACTCCTCAGCCATCAGAGAGCTAGAAGGGGCTGCCCAGGATTCAGTGTCGAGCTCAAAGTCCTCCTGTCTGGCCCTCACCTCCCGCAGTGGTATTGGCTGCCTCTAGAGAGAGGGAGGGATGGCTCCGGGGAGCAGCCGTGACACTGAGCTCCCCAGGCTGGACAAAGGGACAGTAGTTTGCGATCTGAGGAATAAACTGACCATAGGGCAGACCCGGGGCCAAAGGTTAGAGGGGAGAGGCAAACACAGGGAGACTGGACCCAGCCCCAGGCTAGGAAGGGCACAGGGTATGCACACCCCCATCCCAGCAGGCCGGCCCCCCGCCCCTCTCCGCCTTCGGCCCTCACTCCCGCTCCTTTCCCTCCTCCCTCTCTCCTGCTCAGCGGGGCCATTGTCCGGGGCTCCAGAGGGGCTGTGTCCAGGGCAAGCTGGTCCCCCCGGGGATTCTGGGAATTTCTCCATTCAGCACTTCCTATGGGAACGCTGGGCGGAGGGGCATTGGAAACTGGCCTTCCGAGCTCTGGGTCCTTGCCCTGCCCTGGAGGCTGAGGAGGGTTCGCTTACAGTAGCAAAAGGGAAGGGTTATTTTTAACTCCATTGACATGGGTTCTGTCCAAAAATGTGGCTGAAGAGGGATGCAGTCAGGGCCCCACCCACCCGCTGAGCCCCACGGCCACCCTGGGGGTCCTGGAGAGCCCCTTCGCAGAGCCGGGACCCTCCGCCGTACAGGGAACTGGAAAGGTAGTCTGTTGTTTGGGGGGGGGGGGAGTACCAGCGAGGGGTAAGGGGCCACCTCCCTGCCTTCCCCAGAGACCCCAGTGGAGTCCCCACTCCACGATGGGACCAGCCAGGGGATACCAGGGTGCATTCTGACTGAGCCTTCTCTTATAGACGAAGACGGAGCCGAGTTGGACCTGAATTCGACCCGCTCCCATTCTGGAGGCGAACTGGAGAGCTTATCCCGAGGGAGAAGGAGCCTAGGTGAGGCTGCAGGTGAGAATGGTGTTTCCTCAACGGTGGGAGCCAGGGAAGGAGGCCTGGGGCACGCAGCCAGCGCAAGGCTCTGGGCCACCCCATCCACCCCCCCTCCTGCTCAGGACTGGGTTAAACCGTAAGAGAGTATAACTGTTCTTCAAGACACTATATTTGAGTTGAGTTGAGTCACTACGCCCCATCCCCCAGCACATACCGTTTCCTAAATATAGTGGTTTTAAACTCATTTGTTCATTACTTCAACCCTGGAGACAGATATTATTAACCCCATTTTGTAAAGTTGGAAACTGTGGCCCAGAGAGGGGTAAAGGCATGGCTGAAGTCGCACAGTGAGCAAGAAATAGGGCTGGCATCCCAGCTGCCCTTCTCACTTGAACCCAGTGCCATCACCGTGGGCTGTGTGTCTCTTCTGCCGCTCAGGGCTGTGGCCTGGGTCAGCAGGCAAAGCTTGGGACCCTTCCCTGGGGAGGCCAGTGCGTACTCTCAGCCCACCTGTAGTCCCCACAGCACTGTAGACAGTGGCTAGGGGACCTCCAGATAAGAGTCGGTGGCCCAAGTTTCACTCCTCACTTTGAATTTGGGCAGCTAGTCCAGCATCAGCGTCTCTATGTGAGAATGATGACAGAGCCCAGCATCCACTGAACGCTTACTCCAGGCCACTCACGTTAGCCCTTAGAGCGGCAGGTGTTATCCGCTGTCACACATGCAGGCGGGAACAGGCTTTGAATGGAGCAAGGATGTAAGAACAAATGACGGTGTAAAATGGCAACATAGGAGTAGTTACAAAATAATAAGTGAGTAGGAGCAGGGAGTCGGGCAAGCCCATAAACGTGTGAAATCGAGGAATGAAATTGAGGGCTGGTGGAAGGAAACCGACATTTAGGACAGCCCAGCACTCTCTGAATGGTCTCACTCGATCCTTACGCGGTTCTTGGGTGTCGGATCTCATGGGGAAACTAAGGCTGAGCGCATATCAGCAGCCTGTCCAAGTCCCACAGCTGATAACAGCCAGAACTGCCCCTGGGGTTGAAGGAAGTGGGGATCCGCACGCCACTTCTTCTTTTTTAAAAAAATTTTTTAATGTTTTATTTTTGAGACAGAGCACAAGTGGGGGAGGGGCAGAGAGAGAGGGAGACACAGAATGCGAAGCAGGCTCCAGGCTCTGAGCTGTCAGCACAGAGCCCCACGCAGGCCTCGAACTCACAAACTGTGAGATCATGATGGGAGCTGAAGTCGGTCGCTTAACTGACTGAGCCACCCAGGTGCCCCCAGCCTGCCGTTTCTGACCGACAGCACTACCCCGCTGGGCTTGGCCACCAGGTGGGGGCGCTGGGCCGGCCCACCTTCCTGATGGAGGCCCCCCTCTCCCTTCAGGTTCCCCGACGGTCGCCGAGCCAGCCATGATCGCCGAGTGCAAGACCCGCACGGAGGTGTTCGAGGTCTCCCGGCGCCTCATAGACCGCACCAACGCCAACTTCCTGGTGTGGCCGCCCTGCGTGGAGGTGCAGCGCTGCTCCGGCTGCTGTAACAACCGCAACGTGCAGTGCCGCCCCACCCAGGTGCAGCTGCGGCACGTCCAGGTGCGCGCCACCCCCCTGCTGGCCCCGGCGGTGGGCGGGGCCTGCCCTCCCTGGCTGACCAGACTTCCCTAGGGGCGGAGAGGCATTCCTGGCAGGTCCCTGGGCTCTGTCCCGAGAGGCCGCCTGCAGACGCTCTCTGGACAGGTGTGCCGAGGCCCCCTGGGAGTTCTCAAGGCCACCCAGGCTGCTGTCACCAAAAGCCACAGGCAGACCCCAGGCAGGGCCAGGCGTGGGATATTAAGTGAAGGGCGCTGCCGCCTCTTTTCCAGGGATAAAATCCCAAAATGTCCCTGGAAGAGACGTGTCTACAAGCCTTTATTGGACCCTCAGAATGTTCTGGGCTGCTCAGTTTTCCTCCAAACCCATTGAGGCTCCTTGCTTTAACAAGGAGGGTGCAGAGACCCTCCAGGCAATAGACATTGCAAGAGTTGGGGCGGCCCCCTGGCAGAGTCAGAACACTGCATCCCGCCTCCTTTCTGGAAAGATGGGGTATGCACTCCGACTCGAGGCAAATTCTGGAGTAGAGGCTGCCTTGGGGTCTCACGCTGGGCAGGGCCGGGCCAGAGAAGCCTCTGCTGTCTTCGGATTCACGTGGAAAGGTTTCTGTGCTCCTCGGGGCGGCCTCCCCTACACACCGGCTGCGCCAGGCTGCGCACCAGGGCCCAGCACCAGCTGGCGAGCCCCACTCTTGCCAAAGGCTCCACCTGCTTCGCCACACTCCCCCTCCCTGAGGTCAGCTGTGGCCTTTCCCCCTGCCCACCAGCCACCCAGGCCTGGGCCCCGTGCCCGAGATCACAAGTGTCACTCTGTACCGCTCCACCCGCTGTCATGGTATCTCCTGTCCCCAGCGCTTCCAGCTCTGTGGACACCTGACAGCTGACCTCCCCCTTCCCGCCTCCCTCCTGGATAAAGCCTCCCCCCCACTTCCTTCCAGACAACCATCTCCCGCCTCTGCCATAGTCCCTGACCTTGGCTGGCGCTCCGGGAATGAGGACACCACAGGCCCTACGCTCAACCCGGAAATGCCTTTCTCCCTCTCTGGGAGCTCCAAGGGGGCCGCAGCCGAAGCTGGAGGCCAGGTCCGGAGGGCTTGTTTTGATGGAAAAGCCACGAGAAGGGTAGAGGGCAAGGACCTGCTATTGTTTGGGCCAGAGCGTCTGCCCTGCCTGCCTCTCTCCACGCCCTGCTTTCGAGGAAAGCTCCCTGCAGGGGACACTGGGGTGGGAAGAGCAGCGCCTCCCGCAGCCCCTGCCTGTGTAATCTCCCAGAGGCACTCAGGTGGTTCTGTCTTCCAGGTGAGAAAAATCGAGATTGTGCGGAAGAGGCCAGTCTTCAAGAAGGCCACAGTGACCCTGGAGGACCACCTGGCGTGCAAGTGTGAGACGGTGGTGGTGGCTGGGCGGCCCGTGACCCGAAGCCCGGGGAGTTCCCAAGAGCAGCGAGGTAACCGCTGGTCCGGGCTCTGCCTCTGAATTGCTCAGCCGGGCAGCTCGCTTCTCCTGTGGCAGCTGCCAGTGGGGGGAAATTGGACCAGGCATACCCCTGCTTAAATTCAACCGAAGCTTTCCATCTCATGGAGAACAATCTAGATTCCTCCCTGCCTGTGAGGCTTTACATTTCCAGCCTTGTTGCCAAGCATTCATTCCCCCTCACGTATGCCACCCCAACCAGCCTGACCTCTTTACGTGGCCAAATATGTTGCTGCCTCAGGGCCTTTGCACATACCACTTTCCATCTGAAATTCACTTCTCTCAACTCTTCACAAGCCTACTCCTTCTCTTCATTTGGGTCTCAGCTCAGAAGTCACCTCCTCTTATAGGTCTACCCTGACTACCTTGTCCAGAGCAGCCCCCAACCCTGCCTTGTACCACAGCCCCTTACTTTGTTGAATGAGTACATAAGATGGTGGGACAAGAGAACATTCCACACATATCATCTTCAGATATTTGACAACTTGTCCCGGGGATGAGAAATCACACTAATTCCTTATGGCCCTCAGGGGAGGATTAAGACCAGTGCGGAAAACCACTGGAGAGAGATTTGAACTCTCTATGCCAAAAGCTGTTGGTCAGTCAGGGGGCCAAGATGGGATTGTTGCCTTGTGTAGTTGTGAGTTTCGGTTGTTGAAGGTGTGTAGGTAGAGACCAGGCGGTTCTGCTGCAGTAATGTGACAGATAGATATTTGGAACCAGAACTCTGTTCCTCTCTTTAGATTTCATGAATTCACGATTTCAGAGGCATAGTTTGACTTGAGTTGAAAGGGACCAAAAAAAAAAAAAAGACCTGATCCAATTACCTGGTCCACATTTACAGAGGAGGTGCCTGAGGCTCAGAGAGGCTGAGATCTTGCCCAACGTCACACAGCCAGTCCCAGGCAGGAGTATAGCCAGAATCAAGGTGTCCCAAAGTTCTATTCTTGGCTCTTCCCTCACCCTGACGCCAGCCACTGGCTCTTACCCGCCTTGTCATTTTCTTCTTTTAAAGAATTTAAAACTTTGAGAGCTAGAGCAGTCCAGAGAGATGACCTTCTAAGTCAGTCCTTCAGTCTTCTTAATGGGGTTGCTGGAGCACAGAGAGGTTAAGGGACTTAATGAACGTTGCACAGTGACAAAGTGTAGCCCAGAACCCAGGTCTTGTCTAGTTCTGGGTTCTTTAGACCATCCTGCCACCTTTTCTCCCTCGCACGTTTGCAGTAAGGATCAAGAATTATTTAGTTAATACTATTAGATGAACATGAAAAAAATCACATGTTGGTTTTCAGTAACTTTCTGCTGTTGGAGGACAGACATCTTACAAGCCTCCTGAAAGCAGGGCTGCCTCTCAGCCTCTTCGTCCTGTTCTGAAAGCCGGGCTAAGGCACGGATGCCCTGGGAAGATTGATAATTTGCCAGCTTCAAACTGACCTGTTGTAAATGATTCATACAATTAACGCGGAATGACATAGAATATCAAGTAATATGGAATCGTAATAAGAGCGTTAACATAGCATGGTCTCTCTTCAGGAAACATCACATTCTTCTTTGTGTTTAGAACGGGGTTCTTTTACGTGCCTCTGCTTCATGTGACTTTCCAAACCAGGTTTTGGAAGGCCTGTTCAACTGACTAATATGTAGATTACATAAAGTCTGTCATGTCAGTTTCAGCCGCTCAGCCCCACGTGACGGTGCTGCTGGCAGCTGCCCGCAGCCTGGCTAAGGCTGGCTAGTGTGGCCCGTGTGATGGCCAGTGTCGGACCTCCTGGGCCCGAGACTCTGCTGTGTCACTCACGAGCTGCTTAATGGCCCTTCTAGATGTCCTCCCCAACGGGCGACCTGAGACTGCATGTGTCCTTCCATTGCCCATTTGCAGAGATGGGCTAACTGCCCCATGGCTGCTTGTGTCTGTGAGGCGGGAGGTCCGTGTTGGCCCCAAAGAGCTGGGGATGCTGGGGAAGGCCCCCAGGAAGAGATGGACCTTGAACTTGGTGGAGAAAGCTTTCACTTCCAGGATGTGGACCTAAGGGTTCAGGAGGAAGAGACCTAAGTGCTAACCTTGACCCAGGCTCATAAGCACTGTGATTTATAGGCCAGTGGTTGAAAGTATTGACTCCAGAAGCCGACTCCTAGGTTCAGATCACATTTTCTCTGCCTCAGTTTCCTCATCTGTTAAGATGAGCCCCTCCAGAGGCTGTCCACCAGCTGACAAGACCTTTCTTTCTCTCGAGCAGCCAGGACACCCCAAACTCGGGTGACCATTCGGACGGTGCGAGTCCGCCGGCCCCCCAAGGGGAAGCACCGGAAGTTCAAGCACACGCATGACAAGAAGGCACTGAAGGAGACCCTTGGAGCCTAGGGGCATCTGCAAGAGAGTGCGGGCAGGTGAGGCCAGGTGGGGAAGCTGAGGTCCAGAGCCCTGGGATTTCTTCTCCCTGGCCTGTGGCTTGGGCTGCATTTGCCTTTCCCCGTATGAAAATCTGAACCCTAAGCCAGGATCCCTTCCACCCAACTTCAACTGACTTTTCCCATGGGGTAGGTGGGTGAGGGTCTTTGGGGACCCCAGCCCAGCTGTGTCCCTGCATGCCCTAAGAGAATGGGAAGTCTAAACCTCAGCTCCCTGTCCCTGACGAGAGGCGTGTGAGTATGGGATGGAGCCCCGAGGCTGTCTCTGACCCTCTGTCTCCCTCTGCTTGGCCCACAGGGTTATTTAATATGGTATTTGCTGTATTGCCCCCATGGGGTTCTTGGAGTGATAATATTGTTCCCCTCGTCCGTCTGTCTCGATGCCTGATTCGGACGGCCAGTGGTGCTTCCCCCCTTCCACGCGCCTGCCCACCCACCAGCGGGTCCCCTCATTGGCCTCCAGCGCCTTGCCCGGAAGCTCGAGAAGGAGACGAAGGACCTGAACTCCATTGCTGTCTTCCTCCGCTGACCCCCGAGAATCTGGGAGAGAAGGGCACGAGAGACCCATGGCATCGCTGCTCGGGGCCTGGAGCTCCCTCCCCCAGCGCCTGGCCCAGGTCCCACCGGAGCGCCGTGGACTGGCTGAAGCCCTGCTCGTGGCCCTGAGGCCGTCTAGGCGTGGAGGCCCTGCCTGGTCCCAGGCCCCCCAGCCAGCTCTGAAGGGAACCCGCCCTCCCCGGGCAGGCCAGGGTACCTCGTCTTTCTGTGGCTGAGACCACGCGTTGAACCAGAGACTGGAGGAAAATTCTCCCACGGCACCCAGGCCCGGTCACTTCTCCCTGGTCACCTCTGCTTACAGTGGCTTCCTCTCGTTTTCTACCTATGAAATCTTTGAGGATGTGGACTCCTCTGGGTGGGCGTGGCCCAAGCACCAAGCAGCCAAGTGCCCCCTCAGATGGGTTAGAGATGAAGTTCTGGTGCCACCATGGATGATGATCTGGGCACTCACTGCCTCCCTCCACTCCTCTACCTTCACCTCTTCTGTTTCATCTCTCTACCTCCACCCTGCGTCTTCCTCTTGTCCTGGCCTTCAGTCTGCTCCACCAAGGGACGCTTGGACCCCATACCGAGGCCGTGAATAACCCTACTCACTGCCCCACTCGGCAGAAGACCAGGGGTCAGGGCAGCAGGGGGCCTGCGCATCACATCCCAGCCCAGCCAAGACGGCCGTGTAGGTTCGTGCAGGGTGTGCACTGCACAAGGGCACCGCGTGCAGGGGTCATTGTTCATGCCGTAGAACGTGGCCAATCTGTGTATTCGTTAGGACGGTTTCCTGGCAGATGGAGATAAAATGTCTTGAGGAGAGGGATCCTTTTCCTAACTGACCCAAAGGCTCCAAGTGGACTGGCTGTGTCCCGACCTCACCAATGGGCTTGGAGTGGTTGGACGGGAGAGTGAGCCCACGCTGGGTGGGGAGGCCACACGTCGTCCAGCCGGCCTCCATTTTCCTGAGTCCTCCGCTCAGGCGGTTCCCCTTCCTGGCAGGTGTGAAAAACCCTAGAGAAAGGCCCTGGGGGAGGGGGTAACCCTTGCTCTCTCCCTGTGCACTACCCCCACAGTAGATTCCACCCCTCGAGGCTCCTCCCAGGAAACCGGCTCATGGGCTGGGAGTGGGGGAAAGAAGGGAAAAGAATCCCGGGGGTCCCTGGGGTGGAGTCTGATCTCCCACCTCCCCTCCACCTACTGCACCTCCCCCCCAACCCCCCTCCTAAACCTGCTTTCTTCAGTTTGTAAAGTTGGTGATTATATTTTTGGGGGCTTTCCTTTTATTTTTTAAATGTAAATTTATTTATATTCCGTATTTAAAGTTGTAAAAAAAAAAAATAACCACAAAACAAAACCAAACGAATGAAGCCGCCGGAGTTCGGTCTGTTGGCATGGTGCGTGACAGTCCCCTTCCCGCATTGGCCGGGTTTACGGGCAGCTTGCTGTGTGTGTTCCCGTAGCTCTGGGAAGTTCCGGCACACACTCACGCACACACTCACACCTGGGTGCACGCACGCACATGTGGGTCTGCGGCTCTGAGGGAGGCCCCTGTTTGGGGGGCTTACAGGTAAGAGCCTTACAGCCCAGTCTGCAGGTCTTGGACCTGCAGCAGCTCATGACACGCGGACCATGGGTCCTGTACCTGTCACTGGTGCAAGGGAACCAGACCCACTGCATCATAGGCTGGGGTTGGCTGTGGGGAGGGGATACCCAAGGTGGGGAGGCTGGAGGAAGTGTGGAATTAATTCAGAATGAACACAGCCGAGGGGGTGCCTGTGTGGCTCATTCGGTTAAGCATCCAGCTTCGGCTCAGGTCATGATCTCTCACTTCATGAGTTCGAGCCCTGTGTCGCGCTCTGTGCTGACAGCTCAGAGCCTGGAGCCTGCTTCGGATTCTATATCTCCTTCTCTCTCTCTGCCCCGCCCCTGCTCACACTCTGTCTGTCTGTCTGTCTCTCTCAAAAATAAATAAACATTAGAAAAAGTTTTTTCATCAGAAAAAAGAAGGAACACAGCTGAGAGGTGGATCTGGGGTCTGATCTGGGCTCAGCCCTTAGCCAGCTAGCTGTGTGGCCTTAGTTGAGTCGTAGTCTTTCTCTGGTCAGAGCCTCATCTGAAGCACAAGAAGATGATCAGGAGACTTGTGGCCTCCAAGGTCCAGCTGTGGGGTTTGGTGCCTTCCCTTGCCTACAGAGACTTGGGTACCATCCCATAAAAAAAATATACTAAATGTGTCCTGGGTCCCACGTTTATGTAGACTGAGGCTGATGGGGAAACCCAGGAGGTGGGGAATCTGACTTACCATTAGGACAGTCTAAACCTAAAGCCATTTTGCCCATGAAAGTAGTGATCTCCCTGTCGCTGGAAGTATGTAAGTGGAGGCTGGGTGACAACTTGGCTGAGGTTAGACTGAATGACACCATGACTGAGTGATTCGTTGACTGACTCGTTCATTCATTCATTCATTCGTTCATTTGCTTACCTTCTTGAGCCCTATGATGTGTCTGTCTCTAGCAGGGCCTTTTATCGCAGTTTGATTTAAATGCTTCCTGGGATTCTGCTCTGAACACTTGAGAAAGTGGAGTCCATCTGTTGTGGGAGCTGCAGGTCAGAGGACTGCTACCCCTGCCTGTCCAACTCCGCAGGACCCTCCCTGGTCCCTGCCACCTGACCACCTAGCTTAGAAGTTTTTATTCTTTTTTTCTCAAGTAACCTTTGTGTCCAACGCCCAACTGGGCCTTGAACTCATGACCCTGAGATCAAGAGTTGCATGCTCTACTTACTGACTGAGCCAGCCAGGCACCCCAGGAGTTTTTACATAAGAAAGGAAGAAATTTCTTTCTGTTTGACCTACTCTTTTTTTTTTTAATGTTTATATTTATTTTTGAGACAGAGAGAGAGAGACACACACACAGGGTGCAAGCGGGGGAGGGGCAGAGAGAGAGGGAGACACACAGAATCTGAAGCAGGCTCCAGGCTCTGAACTGTCAGCACAGAGCCCAACCTGGGGGTTGAACTCACGAACCGTGAGATCATGACCCTAAGCTGAAGTCGGGCACTTAATTGGCCAGGCGCCCTTTTGTTTGAGCTACTCTTTTTTTCATTTTTGTCCTTTGAAATTGAACCTCATCCTAGTACATAGCCCCCTTCTTTCTGGGAAAGAGATGATGTGGCCACCAGGCTGGTCTGGGCACCTGGCAGTTGGCATCACCTGGTGAATGCTTCTCCTCTGTTTGAGGCCTGCTCAGATCTCAGTTCCTCTAAGGAGCCCTCTCTGTTCCAGCCAGCAGCCCTCCTCCCTCAACCCGAGGAGAACTGGAGCTCTCTTTAGACGCTTAGCGTTTACTGCGCCCAGAAAATAACAAACTAGTGAACACTGGCAGCGTATAAAGTAAAATGTCTGTGAAAATACTCGCTGGGTTGTTTTCAGCAGTGGAGGGAAGAATGAACAGTGAAGTATGGCACAGAGGCTCGGAGGCTGAGATCACACAGCTCCCGACTGGCTGGTCCCAGCCACGTGCTCCTCCGCTGACACCATAGCTGGTGTGTTTCCCACCATTTTGTTGTGTTGGATCAGGAGCCCCAGAGCCCCAACTCCTGTGCGTCGCCTGAGTTATGGTCCTGATTCAGCCACGTGGTTACTGCGATCCTGGAAAAGCCCCGCTCCTCCCCGATCTGGGCCTCTCTGCAGATGTCAGCCTTCCTGAAAGGGCCGATCCCCCTCCCGCCCCCACCCAGAGCCCCTCTTTCATACCCTACTTCGTTTATCTTCATAGCAATTGTCTCATCTGGCTCGCTCTGCATGTCCATCTTTTCCCGTCTCCCCTCCCTGCCCCGGAATCTCCACATGGAGGTATTTTGCTCACTACTCTATACCCAGAGCTCAGGATATTGCCTGCTACATACATGCTCATAAATGCCTGTTGAACAAATGAACTAAAGGTCTGTTATTGGGGCAGTCAAGTGCGTCTGCTCCAAGTCACAGTTTAATGTTGACCACACACTGGGCTGTGGCTGGAAAATTGCAGATTCTGATGGTGTCACTAACTGCAGATAAGATAGTTGAATTTCCCAGCCAACTCCATGCTCAGCTCTGCATCTTCCTTGTTGGAAGAACCTCTAGGGTTAGAGGTAATGTCAAATCCATCTTCTAAGTCCATCTAGCCATTGTCTCTCTGTATGTGTCTATACTTCTCCATCCATCCATCCATCCATCCATCCATCCATCCATCCATCTGTCCATCCATTCACCTACCCATCCACCCATCTACTTACCATCCATTGATTCCCCATTTATCCACTCACTCACCATCCATTTATCCATCCACCTATCCATCCCCTACTGATCCATCCATTCGCCCACCTGTCCATCCATCTATCCATCCATCCGTCCATCCATCCATTTATCACTATTTATCTCCTCCCTTCTTTATCACTTTCACCACGTCCCAAGTTCTATACTTGCCACCTCATTTTATTAACTTCTGAGGAGCTCAGTGCCACCATAGAGAGAACACGGGTTTAGCAACAGAGCACAGGTAGGTCCCTGTCCCAGTATTGCTACCTCCTGCCTGACCTTGCAGAGCTGGTACCTGGGTTAGACACATGGAGGCCAAGCACTGCTCCTGGCGTGTGCTTCACCTTCTGTCAGTGAAGTACAGAAGGGGGGGTTGGTAGTTTTGAACTCTCAATGCCCAGCAAAGGGCAGTGCAGTGAAGCTGGATGCAAATGGAAAGATGAACACAGTGGGATTAGAATTCAGCTGCAGGCAACGTGAGTTTATATTCCAGCCATCGTCCCTTTATTCTGCTCAATTAACCCGACAATCCTTTCAGACAGATGTTATTGTCCTCATGTTACAGATGAGGAACCAAGGACTCAGCGAGGTTCAAGCCCCTCCTCCTCCTCTCCGGTGCCTGGTTCTTCTGTAAATGGCCACAGTCCCCTTGGAGGAGTGTGAGGGAGATTAGTGGACAGACGTGGAGCATAATGTCAGGTCCTTCCCTCATTTAGTGGAGCTCTGGGTCTACGAACAGACCTCGTCTGGGGGTGAGGGGGGGAACCACATGTCTCTGTCCCCAGTGGGAGTGGTGTTGGGGGGAGGGGTTCACATCCAGTTTCTGTTTACTGGATCCAGACTTTTCTGATTATAAAAGCCGCATGTCCTTGTGGGTTGCTGATCCATCCTTGCTTTGGGGACCCTGTGATCCACTAGCCCCACAAGTCCCCCCTGGTCAGACCAATGAGATGGCTGCTCAGTCCTGCCGCGGTTATGGTAAGCGCCCACTCTGCCCCCGGGCAGTCGTTGGGTCCTGTGCCTCCCAGCTTGGTTTCCACCCTAGAAACCAGGAGTCAGGCCACCGGCAGGACCCCACCGGGACACTGGGGCCTTCTGAAGGCTGTTGGGCTGCGTCAACAGGTGGTGCTCGCTGTCCTGGTGAAAGGGTGTGGCTCAGGTGCGGTGGGTCACCCACGGTTAACTCACAACTCTGCATTATACCCCGGCATCTCTGTCATCCCCACCTCAGTGAGCATGGGCCGCCGCTGAGTCAGGCTTCAGCAACCTACCTGCCAAGCCATAAACCATCCTGGAAACAATCAGAGCCACCCCCAGCTGAGGGGACCGGCACCTTGAATCCAGAATTGCCGGTTGGTACGGCCGTATTAATAAGTTCGGCTCAACTGATCCGCTCACACATTGCCTCCAGATTTTTGATCATGTGAAATAGTGAAGTTATGCCCAGATTTTGGGCTGGAGTTGATATTCAGCCCCATGCCACTGGACATCTGGGGACCCCACTGTGGCCTGAAAACATGGAGGGGTGGGGGAGCATGGGGGAGGGTCACCAAAGGGGCCCTGTTAAAGCAGGATCAGCATTATCAGACAGTGGGGACGGGCTGCTTCAGCTGCAAGGGGGCTTGGTGGGAATCAGGAGTTCAGCACCACCCCAGCCCCTCCCACGTAGCTCCATGCAAATGCCAAGTTCACTCTTTCCCAGTGAAAGGTCTGACTTTCATGGAGCAGAGCTGGTGAGGCCGTGACAGCCGCTAATGATTTAGCTCACTGTTCTGCGGGCTCAGATGTTAGCTTTCAGCCTGGTGGCTGCAAGAATTGGGTGGGTGGTACACTTAGCACAGAAGTCCTCGGTTGGTTTCTGATCCAGGTCTTGAGCCAAGATTCTAAGATTTGGGAGATTGTTTTCTGTTTCTTCAACTGTCCAGCCCTGTGAGAACCAGCTAGTCTCATCCTCATTCTCTCTCTCTTTAATTTTGAGAGTTGGGGGAGGGGCAGAGAGAGAATCCCAAGGAAGTTCCATGTTCAGTGCAGAGCCAGACACAGGGCTGGATCCCAAGACCGTGAGATCATGGCCTGAGCCAAAATCAAGAGCCGGAGGCTTAATCCACTGAGCCACCCAGGTGCCTACATCCTCATTCTCTTTTAAGGCAGTGGAGCCTCAGTCTCAGAGCCTTGCAATCAACAGGCTCTTCGTTCTAAGTAATTCTTGGTGGTGATGCTGATTCTTGTTTCCCTCTACATGCCGTAGAATCCCAGAGCTGGTCCCTTCTTATGTGCTGAATTTTTACCGTCTTCAGTCCCAAGCCGTCCAGATAACCAGCCTATCTCTGAATTTCCTTCAACATCTATTGCCTCCAACCACTCCAGGCATCAGTTTCTCTACAGGGCGCTCTTCTTAGGTGTGGACAACAGAAACCGACTCTGGTTAACTTCAGCAGAAAAGGATGTTTGAAGAGGAGATACTCAAAAGGGTATTCAAAGGATGTGAGGTGACTCATAAATCGTAAGTGAGCTGAAGGCCTGGGCTTGTGGTCTACAAACAGGACCAACACCCTCAGCCACCAGTTCAGCACTCAGAACACCGACCGATGCCGCTGTCCATACGACCGGCCCATCCCACCCCCGACACCCGACCCTGGGCACCGCTGTCCTAGGCACCCAGCAAGCAGGTGATCTGCTTTCCAGCCCAAGTTTTGTTTTCAGATCTGGATTGGTGAGCTTCAAAGGCGCCATCAGCAAGGCAGTCTGAGGACAGGATTGGCTGATATTTCTAGCTTTTATACAGGAGGATGGGTCCATGGGTCCAGGACACAGGAAGTGGGGGGGACCGAGAGGGATGGGCAACACAATGAACCAAAACCAAAGCCAAATGTCTGTCTCATCTTGTAGCGCACTTCCTTCAGCTCTTTAGGCTGGCACAAGGTGTGTCCACCTGCCCAAGTCCCTCCCCCCACCCAAGTCAACCTCATATTAGCTACAAGACTGCTCCTCCCCCCCCCCCCCC